>NC_040099.1:28433080-28744602 GCF_003369695.1 Bos indicus x Bos taurus
ACATAAGGGGCAGAAAGCTGTAAACACATAAGCCTGTTCTAGAATCTAGTATTGTCATAATCTCATTTGAACTGTGCATCCAATTTTATCTGAAACTTCATTCCTGGTTCCCAACCACCCAATCCATCTTGAATTCTCTAGTCAAAATTATGGAAAATTATTACTAATTTGCCTTAGTAAATTGCTACTGTTTCAGAGATCAGAATTATTTCTTATTGTCTTAGAGAGCAGAATTTAGAGCAGAGAATTACTGTGCTAGGCTATTTTACAAATGAGAGACCATGGGGTCAAGTCAGGTCCACTTAATAGCAACTGTTGGTCGAAGAATAGTCTAAGCTGTCTGTCCAAACAAGATGCTGTGAACAATGCAACCAAGGTCTACGGGACACCCCAGATGCTGAACCAGCAAGTCTGTTTGTCAGTGACAGTGATGCTGAGGAACAGACTGTTTTGAAAAAGAGCACATGACATTTATTTCCTCACACCTAAGTGGGTTCAGGTCTAAGCAATTTCTTCTAGCTTTTAGTACTTTTGATATTTCTAAATACCGAACAGCATAGAGAAAAAAAATTGTCTGATTTTTTTTTTTTTTTACTTTTATTGAAGTATAGTTGATTCACAACGTTGTTTCTTAAAGTCACTCAGTCATGTCTGACTGACTCTTTGCGACCCCATGGACTATACAGTCCAGGGAATGCTCCAGGCCAGAATACTGGAGTGGGTAGTCTTTCCCTCTCCAGGGGATCTTCCCAACCCAGGACTCGAATCCAGGTCTCCCGCATTGCACACAGGTTCTTTACCAGCTGAGCCATAAGGAAAGCCCAAGAATACTGGAGTGGGTAGCCTATCACTTCTTCAGCAGATCTTCCCTACCCAGGAATCGAACCAGCGTCTCCTGCATTGCAGGCAGATTCTTTACCAACTGAGCTATCAGGGAAGTTGTCTTACTCTTAATTATAACTTAATTATAACAAGATGCACCATATATAAATCTTACCATCTATAAAACAGGAATTTCATAACAGAATAATTGCTACTCCCTTCTAATTTCTAATGGCTTCCAAAATATGCACATCCCTCCCCCCCGAATCAGGACATTTTTTCAACCACTATGACACTTTGACAGGCAGAATCACCAGCATGTAAGAAAGAGATTCTGTACACTAGTGATGTCAGCGATTCTGCTGCTGTTACTTTAAGCCTTCTTCAGATGCTCCAAGATTAATTTGCCATCAGAGCAACTGACAAGCATTCATTTACCGAATAACGATCTTCTAAATTCATAATTTATCATGTTATGTGATGTCACTAATTAGGTAAAACTCTGATTTACAATGGTGGAAATTCCTTTCAGAATCATTCTCATTGGCTTGAGGAGTTGGAAGGGGAAATGAGTATTTCTCTATACAATGCATTCTAGCGTTTGAAGCCTGGACAAAAATGAAAGCCAGGGTCACAACTGTTCTGCCCCCATCACCATATAAACCGCATTATGAAGAACTTATCTATAAATATGAGTCTGCAAGGAATATTAAGGGAAGTAGAAATGTGACCTATGTGGGTGTTAGGAGAGCATGTATAAATGTTGTAAAATATTCTCTAAGAAGGCAAGATATATAAGAACAAAAATAATAAAACAAAGAATGTTGTGAAAAGCCAGTTCAGAAAAGGAATTGGAATGGGGTTTTATCTAAAAGCGTTTTAATATGTCCACAGCCTTTGGTTCATCATATTCATAGTCTGCCTTTTAAAACCACAAAGAAAGACAGTATGCTAAGAAATCTAATAACCAGTGCTATAAAAGTAAATCTCAACCCAGACTGAGGGTGGCCTTTACACAGTCTAAAGTTTTGAGTTTTAGAAAGTTTTGTCTTCAATATACTAGTTTTACGTAAGAATATAATCAAAAGATGCTACCTCCAAGGATCATACATTGAGCTTATGCTCCAGACATCATGGAAAGAAATGATTATGTTGGTAGCAATGTTAGAGTTCTGCAAAAACAGTCAAGCAACACTACTGCAAGATGTTTGGAAGCATTTTATAGAACAAGTGAAAAAATATAATTGGTAAATGAACAAAAAATGATCCTTATTATTTCATTTATGCATACTAAATTCCCATTAAGGGGACAAAAGGCACTATATATTTCTTCCAAAATTGCTGGAAAATTTTTTAACCTGTTACATTAAGATTTGTATGGATATTTCCTGATTAATAAACTCCAAATTCATGACATTTATGTCAGTATATAGATCAGGGCAAGTGAGCATTATTAAATTCAATCATAATATTATATAATTAATTTGATTCTTTAGAAAAGGTTTTTTATATTCTTGGTGACATTTTTTTCAGAGAAATACTTTGTAACTTTGTAAATTAGTTCTGTTTTATGGGACTTTAATATACCCCCAAAATGGGCATGAGCTTTATATTGCTGTTTCTTACTCTTTTATGGCCATTGCTCCTTTTAATATCTTTACTTAGGGTATAATACATAGGTGGTGTTAGTGGTAAAGAACCTGGGTGTCTGCCAGTGCAGAAGACCAAGAGACTCAGGTTTGATTACTGGGTCAGGAAGATTCCTTGGAGAAAGGCATGGCAACCCACTCCAGTATTCTTCTTGGAGAATCCCATGGACAGAGGAGCCTGGCAGGCTATAGTCCATAGGGTTGCAAAGAGTCAGACATGACTGAAGCGACAGCAGACATGTAAACCTTGAGGACTATTTTGTAAGTCAACATATTAGAGACCTTCCCCTGCTTAAAAACATATGTTTACCATTTATATTCTCTAATTAGTATTCAGAAAACAGTATTTTCCCCAAATCCAATTCATACTAATAAATTGGCCAAGCTGCACATGTTACTGGTATTCTGATATTCTATTTCCTCCAAGGAGAGAATTTAACTTCACAGCTGAAAATAACCGCTAGCAGCATGGTACAGTGTTGAGGGTCCATCTGACTGAAGAGCATTTATGCAGATCACTTCTAGATTCTTCAACTTTTTAAAGTTAAATTATACACCATTAGTGAATAAATTAACCACAGAATGTTTCTAGGTGCAAGCATTGTGGTAAGTTTTATGAAAACAAAACAACACAGGGAGATGCACCATCCTTTAAATCTGGTAAGGAAAACAAGATGACTAAATAAATCATTATAGTACGATATAATGTATTTTACAGACAGTAGATATAAGGAATTATAGAGCCCAAGTTGGGAGCCTTTATCTGGTGAGATGGAAATAAGAGATGCTTAGGAGAGCTGCACAGAAAATGGCATTTTAGCTGAGTTGAGAAGGGTAATTGTAGTTTATTAGACAGATAAAAAGTAGGGAGGAAGAAATTCTGAGCAAAGAGAACAGCCTACAGAAAAGCACAAAGACATGGGGGATAAAAGTATAAGCTTTGGCTGAGGAAGATTTGAATTTTATTCTGCTTTCATCCACCTATTCTTTCTGCCACATTGGGCAGCTTATGTAGCCTCTCAAAGCCTCTATTTTTTCCTTTTAAAATGGGGATAATGATTATACTTCCCTCTTAAAGCTGAGCAAAGATTAAATGAGATAAAAATGTAAAATATGTGATGCATCCTCCTATGAGTCTACCTCCCAAATGCTCCTTCCAGTCCCCATGGAGGTACTGAAGCAGGTAAGGTAACCAGATAACTGCAGCATAGTGCAGTGCAGTGAGGGTGTCGCAAGAAATGAGCCCGAATGATAACTGGTATTTGGATGTATGTGGTCACAGACAGGAGGGCCAGTATCAACCTCAAGCAGGGAAGAGATGTGATCAGACTTTTATTCCAGAAATCTCACGCTGGCAGTGTCAACGATGAACACGTGAGGGAGGTGAGCGAAAGGAAAGACGCCACCGAAATAGGAGGGAAGCGAACGAAGGACATTCGCATCAGGGCAGAGTGAGGTAGAATCTTCTCGAAACTTAGTAAATAATTGCCTGGAGAGAGAAATGAGGAGAGACAGCACAGCACAGAGGGTGGGAGTCCAGAAAATCTCCCAGTTGTCTGAATCCAGCACCTCAATAAAATGGGAAGCAGATAGTTATAAAAAGTAGAGTATAATAAACTACAGAATGTAACGAAGGTCTGCCTGGTAAGTCTATAGGACCCAAGCCTGGAAGTGGTTACTGGAAGCTAGAACCATAAGAGGGACGGCTTCTTCTTCAGAGAAGAAGACAGTCCTGAGCTGAATTTGATATATGAATACGATGCACATGGATGACGGGAGAAATGAAGTCATGAAACGGATTTATGATATACCTATGCGAGGCAGGACTGACATGACTGCAGGTGGAACATGCGCTTATCTGTATATTTAATTATGCAGTTATATTTAATTATTTTGCTCTTGATTTCACAGAAATCTGAAGACAACCAGTGGTTCCTATATACCAAACCTTAATTGGAGAGCATTGAGGATAACCTAAAACACTCTGTGGATAAGATGAGTTAAAACACAAGTGTCAAATAATATAGTACAGCAGTACTTCGTTTACCAGCAGTTGCAAAACAACTTACTTGGCATTGGTCACTTGGAATAAGGATACTTGGCAGCTGGGAGGTAACCAAGCAAAGCTTCCGGTAGAAATCAGGTCTAGGAATAACAGTTTCACTTAGTCAGTCAGTTCTATCACACTCAAATTATAAGCATATATCTATTATCTACGAAAAAATTAATACAGACTCTCTATTTTCCATGTGCTGTCTTTGGCATGACAGTGGTCATTAAGGAACATTTTATTAAAAGTCCTACTTCTTTGCTATTTTTCAGGTTAAATCGTATTCTGTGTTTACTAATGGAGACTATATGGAACTAGAGTACTTGTGCTGTGCTAAGTTGCTTCAGTCATGTTTGACTCTTTGCGACCCCATGCACCATAGCCCGCCAGGCTCCTCTGTCCGTGGAATTCTCCTCTGTCCATGGGCAAGAATACTAGAGTGGGTATTGCCATACTTAGAAGAAGTTAAATGTGAACTGATTAAATAAATAAGCAACCCAGCCAAACACAATGAAAGAAGTAAGATTTTAGTCCACATCAGAAAAACTAGAAATGTGAGGGATTCAGGTCACATAATATAATGAACGATGAAGCAGCTAGAGACATTACACCCAGGCAGGAAAGTTTTTATAAGGGGACATATTAGGTGACAGACTTCCCTGTAGCTCAAACTGTAAAGAATCTGCCTGTGATGCAGGAGACCAGGGTTCGATCCCTGGGTTAGGAAGTTCCTCTGGAGAAGGGAATGGCAACCCACTCCAGCATTCTTGCCTGGAGAATTTCATGGACAGAGAAGCCAAGCGGGTTACAGTCCATGGGGTCACAAAGAATTGGACACGACTGAGCAACTAACACACACACACACACACACACACACACACACACACACACTAGTTGACCAAACATTCTTGAAATGATTTAACCAGAAATTGGGACTGTATGCATTATATGAACTTGAAGAGTAAAATAATTTTGTGGTTGGTATTACACATCAATTTGTTTCAATAAAATATAGATAAGAACTTTAAAAAAATGTCATCTATGAATGAAATGATTACATCTTATGGCACTTAGGTCCATTTATGAAAGTTCAAGAAAAGCTGTTTTTGTTGTTTAGTTGCTAAGTCATGTCTGACCCTTTGCGAGTCCTGTAGCCTTCCAGACTCTTCTGTTCATAGTATTTCGCAGGCAAGAATACTGGAGTGGGTTGCCATTTTCTTCTCCGTGGGATCTTCCTGACCCAGGGATTAACCTACATCTCTGGCATGCAGGCAGTTTCTTTAAAGTTGAATGACCTCTTTTCTGCATGTTATAGAAGGAACACATTCCAACCCAAACTGACCACTCACCACTCCACCACTCACCAGCCGGAACACCTTAAACACACTCTATTTTTTTTGAGCGTCTTAGTGAAATTGAAAGTGAAGTCCCTCGGTCGTGTTGGATTCTTTGCGACCCCATGAACTGTAGCCCACCAGGATCCTCTGTCCATGGAACTTTCCAGGTAAGAATAGTGAATCTGGGTGGCCATTTCCTTCTCCAGGGGATCTTCCCAACCCAAGGATCACACCTGGGTCTCCTGCATTACAGGCAGACTCTTTACCATCTGAGCCACCAGGGAAGTGGCTCATGGTAAAATTACAAAAATACCACATATCCTGCAGGGTCATTGTGAGGAATGTAAATGATTAGGGATCAGAAGTTTCCTAATATATAATGGGCCCTGAATATGAATGTTAGCTGAGTATCAATCTGAAATATTCAACCGAGTTTATGTCAGCACTGGTTAGAAGACAACTCGAGGAACAAAGCAAAGTTTTTAATAGGACCTATTAAAACATTTGCAGGTGGAGAAATCTGTATGTGCCTATTTTGTCTAAGTCTTTTGTATCTTTCATTAAGCTCTGCAGTTTTGTCATTACATACATGTATATAAAACATGCAGGACAAATATTTCTTGCCCCAGCTCAACAGAAATCTGGGTATCTCCTTGCATTAGTTATCACTGTTGTTTTGAAAGTTTGAATTAAGTTCACCAGCGTCAGCAGGTGGCGCTAGTGGTAAATAACTTGCCTGCCGATGCAGGAGACATAACAGACAAGGGTTCGATCCCTGGGTCAGGAAGATCACCTGCAGAAAGAAGTGGCAACCTACTTCAGTATTTTTGCCTGGAGAATTCCATGGATAGAGGAGCTTTATGGGCTACAGTCCATAGGGTCGCAAAGAGTCGGACACAACTGAAGTGACTGAGTGTATGTGACTGTAAAAAAAGAAAAAGGAAATAAACCAAACTCATAGTTAATTAAACCATAGAAATTTCTTTCTCTATTAGAGTAAAGAAACTCCTATTAGTCTGGTATTAGTGTGGCAACTCTCTTTTCATAGGGCTCCCAAGTTATTCTGACCACTTATAGTGTATTGTCTCATTTTCTGGTCATAAATTTTGCATTTTAGTCATTGGGAAGGAACAATAAAGGGGTCCAAGAAGTAAATATTGGAGAAGTTGCGTACAATATCTCCAATTACAACTCAGTGGCCAAAGCTTGGTCATTGACTATGTTTATCCATAAGTGCTTCTAAGAAATAAAATATTTTTGCTCATGGGCAAAATGCCCACTAAAAAAATCAAGGCTCTTATTGGAATAAGAGGGCAAAGAACATTGGATTAGCACTTCTGCCATGAGCAAAAACTCATGGCAGAAGGAACTTTAGGAAGGAACTTTGGACCTGTTTTAACTAGCCTGAACAAATGTGGACAAATTCCCAGTTTCCTACCAGGAAGTATGGTCAGCATTATTTTCCCCTGGAAAACTTTCAAAACAAGAGTGATAACTAATGCAAGGAGATACCAGAAAATGTCCAGACTCTCAGTTTACCTGGGCTTCCCGAGTAGCTCAGACAGTAAAGAATCGGCCTGCAATGCAGGAGACAAGGGTTTGACCCCTGGGTAGAGAAGATTCCCCTGGAGAAGGAAACAGCAACCCACTCCTGTATTCTTGCCTGAAGAATCCCATGGACAGAGGAGCCTGGTGGGCTCCAGTCCATGGGGTCACAGAGAGTCGGACACGACTGACAAAAATGTACCTCAGTTTACATGATGCTCAGAAATCTGACTTGACACCATACTTACTAAGATCCAAATATCCTCCCCTCCCAATAAAACTGAAATTAAAAGATTTGTTACATGGAGTTATTAGATATAAATCACTTTGAGGATTAGGAAACTATCAAATTCAAGTCTCATAGTTTTGGAAAAGTAAGTTTTTTTTTTCCTTAACAGTCTATAATAAAATCAAATATTTCTATGTAATTCATTCCTTATGTTTAATGGCCTTGTTGAAATAATTTTAATAAAATGATTCTTTAATTTTATTAATATCTCCTATAAGTTTATGACATGATTTTATGCCGTAAGCTTTTAAGACATTTATTCTTACTTGTTTGGAGAGTTTATTTAAAAATGATTTCAATTGAAGTGGTTGAACTGTATTTTCCTTCTACCTTCTAAATTCTCTATGGGGAGCCCTGTAATAAAAGACAGACTGAAAAAGAAAAGCAAACAGAAGTTTACTAATGTGTATACATAATGTATACATGGGAGATACTCAGCGGAAAATCAGTAACTCTCAAAGTTGGCTTAGAATACTTGGTAAGTGAAAGTCACTCAGTTGTATCTGACTCTGTGACCCTGGAATTCTCCAGGCCAGAATACTGGAGTGAGTAGCTGTTCCTTTCTCCAGGGAATCTTCCCAACCTTGGGATCAAACCCAGATCTCCCGCATGGCAGGCAGATTCTTTACCAGCTGAGCCACAAGGGAAGCCCTTAGAATACCAGGCTTAGATCCATCTTTGGCCAAAGAGAGGAGAATATATAGGAGTCCAGTTATGGAAAAGCAACCGGGAAAGTGTAGTAAACAAGAGTAAGACGTACTATGTGCTCAGTCGAGTCTGAATCTTTGTGACCCCATGGACTGATCATACCAGTCTCCTCTTGTCCGTGAATTTTTCAGGCAAGAATATTGGAGTGGGTTGCCACTTGGCCTATTCCAGGGGATCTTCCCCACCCAGGCATCTGGCCCAAGTCTCTTGAGTCTCCTGTACTGGCAGGGAGATTCTTTACCACTAGGGCCACCTACGAAGTTTACTGTAAGTAAAATAAAGTGTTAGTTGCTCAGTCATGTCTAATTCTTTGCAACCCCATGGCCTATAGCCTACCAGACTCCTCTGTCCATGGGATTCTCCAGGCACGAATACTGGAGTGAGTAGCCATGCCCTTCTCCAGGGAATCTTCCAGACCCAGGGATTGAACCTAAGTCTCTTGCGTCTCCTGCATTGGCAGGCGAATTCTTTACCACTCAGGCCACCTGTGGAGAAGGCAATGGCAACCCACTCCAGTACTCTTGCCTGGAGAATCCCATGGGCGGAGGAGCCTGGTAGGCTGCAGTCCATGGAGTCGCTAAGAGTTGGACACGACTGACCGACTTCACTTTCACTTTTCACTTTCATGCATTGGAGAAGGAAATGGCAACCCACTCCAGTGTTCTTGCCTGGAGAATCCCAGGGATGGCAGAGGCTGGTCGGCTGCCCTCTATGGGATTGCACAGAGTTGGACACAATTGAAGCAACTTAACAGAAGCAGCAGCAACAGGGCCACCTGGGAAGGTTTACTAAAAGGACTTAAATCGTGGCCTTCTCCACTGAGAAGCTTCCTTGTAGCCTAGTCATCCTTCTCTTCTTGGTACAGAGATGGAAACATTTACAAATGGACATTTCCTTTATAAACGGAAATTTTCTCTACCAAAAATTAATCATTATTTTTAAAGTTTCTCCTGTGTCTGCTGCTTTTGTAACGATCAGCTCAAAACAACCCTGGGTCAAGGAGATAGTCTCTAGGTGGCATATTCTTACCACCCTTCGTTCACAGAAACAATAATCAATTTAAAGTACAGCATTATTTTGCAGTACTCAGAGTAGCCTTCTTGTCTCTTCAGCTAAAATTTCTCTCTACTGTGATTCTTCTGCTAGTGTTTACATACAATGAAGCCATATCCATACTATCGAGGGAAAAATATAACTTTAATCTGTATCTTCCAAAAGTAAACATTATGTGGCAAAGGAAAAATTTTATTGCATCTGTTTTTAAAAAATTTAGTATGTTCAAGTAAAGAGATTTTTTAATAATTCACAACCATTTAGAAGACATCAGTCACCTAAAAGTTTGATAAAGAAATCAAGTCTTGATCTTTTTCTTTTTGTATTACTCACATCATGAATTATTCTAAAAAAAAAAAATAGACTTACATTATACTATAAGTCTCCTTCCCAACACATTTTAAGAAATATTTAATGAAATTAAGTTTAAAATGTTAAACATTTTAAACTTCACTCAAACTAATAAGGCAAACCTGCCTCTGAAATATTACCATCCTATATACTAAAAAGGGATGAACTATGAAGTCATGAAAAGACATAGAGGAACCCTGAATGTAGGTTCAGTTCAGTTCAGCCGCTCAGTCGTGTCTGACTCTTTGCGACCACGTGAATTGCAGCACGCCAGGCCTCCCTGTCCATCACCAACTCCCAAAGTTCACTCAAACTCATGTCCATCGAGTCGGTGATGCCATCCAGCCATCTCATCCTCTGTCGTCCCCTTCTCCTCCTGCCCCCAATCCCTCCCAGCATCAGGGTCTTTTCCAATGAGTCAACTCTTTGCATGAGGTGGCCAAAGTACTGGAGTTTCAGCTTTAGCATCAGTCCTTCCAAAGAACACCCAGGACTGATCTCCTTTAGGATGGACTGGTTGGATCTCCTTGCAGTCCAAGGGACTCTCAAGAGTCTTCTCCAACACCACAGTTCAAAAGCATCAATTCTTCAGCACTCAGCTTTCTTCACAGTCCAACTCTCATATCCATACATGACTACTGGAAAAACCATAGCTTAACTAGACGAACCTTTGTTGGCAAAGTAATGTCTCTGCTTTTGAATATGCTATCTAGGTTGGTCATAACTTTCCCTCCAAGGAGTAAGCGTCTTTTAATTTCATGGCTGCAATCACCATCTGCAGTGATTTTGGAGCCCCCCAAAATAAAGTCTGACACTGTATCCAGTGTTTCCCCATCTATTTCCCATGAAGTGATGGGACCGGATGCCATGATCTTTGTTTTCTGAATGTTGAGCTTTAAGCCAACTTTTTCACTCTGCTCTTTCACTTTCATCAAGACGCTTTTTAGTTCCTCTTCACTTTCTGCCATAAGGGTGGTGTCATCTGCGTATCTGAGGTTATTAGTATTTCTCCTGGCAATCTTGATTCCAGCTTGTGCTTCTTCCAGCCCAGCGTTTCTCATGATGTGCTCTGCATATAAGTTAAATAAGCAGGGTGACAATATACACCTCCTTGATGTCCTCCTTTTCCTATTTGGAACCAGTCTGTTGTTCCATGTCCAGTTCTAACTGTTGCTTCCTGACCTGTAAACAGGTTTCTCAAGAGGCAGGTCAAGTAGTCTGGTATTCCCATTTCTTTCAGAATTTTCCACAGTTTATTGTGATCCACACAGTCAAAGGCTTTGGCATAGTCAACAAAGCAGAAATAGATGTTTTTCTGGAACTCTCTTCCTTTTTCCATGATCCAGCAAATGTTGGCAATTTGATTTCTGGTTCCTCTGCCTTTTCTAAAATCGGCTTACCAAGTGAAATAGTCAATCTGAAAAAAGCTACATACTGCCTGAGTCCAACCATACAACATGCTTGAAAAGGCAAAACTATGGAAACAGTAAAAAGATCAGTGCTTGGCAGGGTCGAGGGCACAGGAAAGGAACAGGAGAAGCAGAGAGTGTTTCTAGGGTAGTGAAAATGCCAGATAGATGGATACATGTCATTATACATTTGTGCAGACCTATGGGATGAGCCACATCAAGAGTGAACTGTTATGTGAACTATGGACTTCGGGTAACGATGACACATCAATGTAGGTTCCTCAATGGTAACAAATGTACGTCTCTGATGGGGGGTGTTGATAACAGGGGAGGCTATGCACTTGTAAGGCCAGGGGTTGCTTAGGAAATCTTTACTGTGAACCTACAACTGTTTCAGAAAAATAAAATCTTAATTAAAAAAAAATCCACATTGATGCACAGTAGTTTTGGATTATCTGTCCAATTCTCTCCTTCATTGGAATAGAAATTTATTTGGGATAGATATTTTCATCATATATAAAGAACTTTTAAGGAGCTAGAAACACATCCATTATCTGAGACATGAAAAAAATTTCAAGACAAAAGCATATTTGAAAAGAACCTTTAGATACATGCTTAGCATAAGTGGATATTAAATCTGCATTGAACTCAGTGTCATTATCAAATGATAAACCTCTAAAATTAACTATACTGTCATCTGCCTAAAATGTGAGAGAACTCATAAACACTCAAAATTTTCACTCTTTGACTTTAATGTAATACACTGAGAATTGCATTATAATGTTCAAAACATTCCTGAGATACAGAAACTACATTTACTTTAAAGAAACTATACCTACTTAAAAAAATTAATTTTGCTATTAAGCCGACATTACAGGTTTGATCCCTGGATCAGAGAGATCCCCCGGAGAATAAAATGGCAACCCACTCCAGTGTTCTCGCCTGGGAAATCCCATCAACAGAGGAGCCTGGTGGGTTACAGTCCATGGGGTCACAAAGAGCTGGACACGACTGAGCAACCAACACATACATAGTTGGTAAACAATTTCAGATAGGAGTTATTCAAGTTTTTAATCATATCCTTCTTCAAAATAGGTTGGTTTATATCACTGAAAGTGTACTATATTTCAAACTCTAAAGTTAGTCAATTGAAAATATTTAAAATTAACCATGTTTACAATGAACAATTACAAATAAACCACCTTAATAGTTATCTTTCCAGTAGACTTCAATAACAGCTCAAACTCAATCTCCCATCTCAAACTCCCTGCAACTGATAACAAAGAGGATCTGGCAGGACAAAATTTGGGTACATTTTAGTGTAAATTTCATTCATATATGTCAAATTAGCCAATACAATTTTTTGATTTATGTGTAAAATGTTGAAAGAGAAGGTTTTTTTTTTTCCTCTGTATGCATCTTTATTGACTATATTTAAATTCCAAGTTGAGAAAATAACAATCACCATTAATTACAGAGCACATATTAAATTCTGCTTTCTGTATTAATTGCTACATCATTTCACCTTATTCTTACATCACCAAAAGAAAGCCATTGCTCTTCTAAAACAGAACCTTACATAAGTTACTAAACTGCACTTAGGTTTTGTTGCTAATAATTAATGGGTGACTGTGAGTCAAAGCCAAATACATAATTCCAAATGATGTTTTCTTAACCATTATATTCTGTGTCACACACACACACACACACACACACACACACGCGGGTGCACGCATGCTCAGTCGTGTCCAACTCTTTAGAACCTCATGGACTGTAGCCCACCAGGCTCCTCTGTCCATGGGATTCTCCAGGCAAGAATACTGGGGTGGTTCACCATTTCCTTCTCCAGGGGATCTTCTTGACCCAGGGACCAAACCTGTGTCTCTCATGGCAGGCATATTCTTTACCACTGCCCTACCTGGGACATTCCCCTATATTCTACTCAGCTATTTTTGACAAATATAAGGATTAAAGTCAGTTTTATGTGTTTGCATAATCTGTTTAATAACAATATATTTTTTTAATTTTACATTTAATATTTCTAACCATTAGAGACTTTTAAGGTACACATCAAAGGGAAGTAAATTTGAAACTGTTTCCCTTGAAGCGACTAAGTTTGACAAGGTTAGGTGTTAAGCAATGAGTTCTCAAAAGAAGACTCTGCAGAAGTATACTAGATAAATAAAGATGATATAACCTCATTTTAATAATCTGAATTGTTCTCATTTCAAGGTTGCTTCCTCTTACAGATATATTTGTACCGATTCTACATCAGAGAATATCTATCCCATCTGTTATTCTTCAAACTTTGGAATCTTATGAAAGTGACTAGGATTTTACAGATTTGCCACTTCCAATGAGAAGACTGGGCGGGTTTAGAGTGCCCTGGGGCCTCACCAAACACCTGTGTTTATCGTGGTCCTCACTTTTTTACTCTTATGGCAAGAGGTTGCGCTTCTTTCTTACGAATAAATTTGAAGTGCTGGTCCCAACCTGTTTCTATTAACTGGGAGAAAAAAAAATGGATGAAAAAGATTCGGTGCTTTGACTTTATTTTACCACCCTTTACTAAGCAGTGTGTTAATTGCATTTTAAACATGATGAAATAGGAAGAATTTATATTACATGTGGTTGACAAAAGGGAGAGAGCAAGCTGTAGGCACAGCTAAGATCCCATTTCTGTTTTTTCAGCTGCTTCAAAGCAATGCTCCAATTGATCACTGCCCTGGGAGCAAGAAGGCTTAGGTTCCAGTGACTCTGCTATTAATTGGTTATATGCCTTGTAATAGTGAGTCAATCTATTTGGATCTTAAGTTCTTGAATTAGAGATGACAGAGTTGCGTAACTGACATATGAGGTATCTTACTTTGGAAATCATACAGATAAAATTAATTTCATGCTTAAGAATAAAGTGATATTCAGTATATTTCCTTTACAAGTTTACTTTCATTTCTGCTCAGTAAATGCATGTAGATCACTAGCCATTTCACCAGGCATAATGGAGAAGACAAAGATATGGAACTAGAATTCAAAGATTTTCTTAAATTGAAGTATTTGTTTCAAGAAACAAAACACAGTGATTCAACCTTGTATTTGTTCTCATATTTTTTGATAAAATTGGAGAGATCTATAGGAAATGTTGGCCAAAATATTTACAATTTCTACACTTTCTTTGTTAGTTTTAATAAACAAGTCAAAATAAGTTGAATATCTTATCAAATGAGCATTCAAAGTATGATCCTATTTAATAACATTTTTTATCCCTATCAAATGATCTCTTTACGTATCTACTCTTCTAACTGCACATATGAAGAGAATAACATCTGAAAGTTAATACTAACAATGGTTATTTTACAAATGTTTTTTCTTTCTTTGTATTCTAGTCTATTGTGTGAATTCTTCATAATGAAGATGAATCATATATACCTTTACTGTTAAAAATTAAAGAAAAGGAAAAGAAATACTAGTAACCAAAAAGTTATCTCAAAGGAGAATAAGAGAAAAAACACAAATACTTATTCATGTCAATAAGGAGAACACAGTCCAAGTTTTTGGTGGTACAGTTGGCAGATGTTTTCCAGAATATCTGAAATCTATGACTATATCCTCAGATTAGTGTGAGTTAGCCCCTGAGCTGTTTATCACAAATGTTATCATCTTGTCCTCCCTCTGCTCATTCTTGATGCAACAGGAGGACTGTGGTCAAGTCTGATAAACACCATGTCTATCTCTGTACCCTTGAACTCCATCTTCTCAAGACACTTTAACATCTTTTTCCCCTCACTTGATTTCTCAGTATCAGCTAGAGTGCCAAATCTCACTGTAGGTCCAGAGTAGTCCAGGCAATTTATGTTTATCCATTTCCATTAAAATTTCCAGTGTTTATCCAGACAAGCTCAGCATGCACCTTCCATTGCACTGTATTTTTGCTCTGGTCTTTTCTAGATTTCTGTCTCTCACCCCACATCTCACAGTTGTCTTGTTAAACTGCAGGTTAACTTCTGATCGTGTCCTAAGGTCCCCTTTGCTTTGATAAGCAGTTCGATGTGATTCTCAGCATACACTGTGGGCTTGATTCTGGCATCTACCTGCTTCTGTGCCCTGGTACAGCTGGACAGCTCTATTACTTCTCCTGCCCGAGTTCCCACTGGCATAAGGCACAGAGGGTAATTCCTGAGGATCTGTGTAATAAATAAAGATCAAACAAGGTGTTGCTCAAGAGAGTTTATAGAAGTAATCTGTGTGTACGAGCTCAGTTGTGTCCGACTCTTTGCAATCTTTGCAATCCCATGGGCTGTAGCCCACCAGGCTCCACTGTCCATGGAATTCTACAGGCAAGAATACTTGAGGGGGTTGCCATGTCATCCTCCAGGAGATCTCCCAACCCAGGGGTCAAACCCAGGTTTCCTGTGTCTCCTACAAAGGCAGCTGGGTTCTCTACTGCTGCACAACCTGAGAAGCCCTTGTAGAATTAATAATCAAAGGCAGAAAGTGTAGCCAAGAAAAAGAACTAAAGCAGCAGACCACATGGAAAACCATTAAACCATTGGAGTGAAAAGGCATAAACAGAAGATGAATGGACAGGTCACTAATAATATAGATGGTATAAGACATGAATGAAAAATAATTTTAGAGTGGCAGAGAAATCAGGTGGTTAAGAATCAAAACTGAAGGATTATTTTAAGCCTTGTGTGCGTGCGTGCTAAGTCACCTCAGTCGTGTCTGACTCTTTGTGACCCTATGTAGACTGTGGCCCACCAGACTCCTCTGTCCATGGGGCTCTCCAGGCAGAGGAATTGAATCTGTACTTATAGGAAGAAGTGCACAATCCTTGGCACATTTAGGATAGACTATGTGAACCAGCTTAAAGTTTGGCTCCTGCAGCTCTGGGTCTGGCTTAAGATGCTGGAATCCATATATGCAACCAAGTCTGATGTCCAATAGGACTTCTAAAATACACAAGCTATCTGGTATAGAATGAAGCATATTAGAAAAAGCACGGTGCATAGCCGTCAGTCTTTGCTCCACTAAATGAAATCTCAGAGCGCCTGTGCCATCTAAAATGGGGCAGCTGAGGGTCTAATTCCAGGTCTTTTATCCAGTTTATTCTTTTCAGTAAGTTCCCATCTAGAGAAGTCCAAGGTTTCCTCTCAGCCTTGCTTGTCAGATGGGTGCAGGTGTAATTGAGGCAGTACACCCCAATTTAGTACTGGTACTAAAGACCAGTACACCCGCCTCTCATAGACTCTTGGGCGTTGCGCAGAATTGTCTCCTGACACTGAAAGCAGCATATGAAAACTTTTTCTCCAGTAAGAAGGGATTTTTTCCAATGTTTATTACATGGAAGATCACAATCAAGACAGCAGGTGGGACTTCTTTCCTCAGGGTGATTGTTGAATTGTCTCCTTGGCAGCTCTCCTAAATTCATCTAATAGACACCTGGTACCCAAGTCAACCTCTCAATAGCTAGTTAGCTAGCTAGCTAGCTAGATAGATCTGAATGCAGACAAGTGAGGAAGGGTCTTCAACTGGCAAGGTGACATGAAAACCACCCCTCCAAAAATAAGAGGAACTTTGTGAGAACTACTTTCCAGATTTTATGTGTGGATATGATATTCTTGTTCCCCCATTCAAAAGACTGCTGCATCCCACCTGCAGTCTATTTGTGGCATTTCCTGGGATGCTTCCCAGATTTCTGGAAGCAGGGGATGAACAAACCCTTCCTGGTGGCAGGGAAGAGATCTCTGAAAGACAGAAGGCTTGGGGGAACTAGATAAATAGCAGGCAGTCAGGGACAGCGTTCCCAAGCAAACACAGCAACCACCCATCTCTGAGGCAAAGAGCAGGCTGGTATCTGAGATAGCAGGATGGAGACTGAGCAGCCAAAGCAAAGGCAATCTTTCCTGATGCCACTGCTCACCTTACGGTACAGGGTTTTGCTTAGCAGTTAAGGGCACATCTCGGAAATCAAGCTCAGAAACGAGGGTGACTCTACCACTTTCTGGCTGTATGAACGTGGGCAAATTCAACTCCCTGTGACAGTTTCCCCATCTGTAAAAAGAGGCTAATTTTAGTACCCACCTCTAGGTATGAAAGAATGTTAAATTAGAAATTTGTGCAGAAACAAGTGAATTTCAATCAAAAAGAATCATCAGGAGAATCACAGAGAACCTGGCATTGTATCTTATGAAAGCTTTATACACCAACCAGACTCAGAGAACACAAAGCCAGTTCTAGGGAAGCAGTAGATCTTCCCCTTCCAGGGATTGAACCCACGTCTCCTGTATTGGCAGGCAGATTCTTTACTGCTGAGCCATTCAGTGAAGCCCTTGGGGGAAGCAGGAACCATCCTAAACTCCTGTCTCACTACCCACCCCAACCAAGGAAGGGTCAGAAAGCAGCTTAGAGAGTAATGGATATAAATGAGAATCAGAGGAAATCCAGTTGCACCCTCTTCCTGAAGGAAGGCAACTCACCTGAGAAAGGCCATAGTGGGGAAGGAAGGAGGTTGCCTTCACTTTCATTGATAAATGAAGTGTTAATATAATGGAACTGCCATCCTATGTCCAATAGAGATGATATTCCGAGACTTAAATAGCCAAATGATTTTACAGTCTGAGAGTCACCAGAAAAATAATGGGACTTTCTAAGTTTTTATTCAGTGTGAAACCACTCTCAAGGGAGACTTAATGGATTGTATGAACACACAGATGGCTTCTGGTTTCTTTCCATAGGTCCTGCTTGCCCCATATCTGGAAGGCATGCTCTGAAGATTAAATTAGGTGATTCATGTGAGCTGCTTAGAACAGTACCAGGCACTAATAGGAGCACAGAAAGCTGAGAAATAGCATCATCATCATCATAGCAACTGAGGCTTATTGTAATAAGACATGTTTATGCTATGCATTACAAAGCTTAGATTCTGCAACTTTTCTCCTCACCAACCAAAGTCCTGCCCAACAAAAATGACATTTTTTTCAAGATAGACAATGAAGGTAGATAGTTTTCTCTACCTTCCTTAAATCTAAGCATTTCCTCCTTTCTTTTCCTCTTAGTTCATGTTCAGGTTTGAACCTTGGTTCTGCCATCTCTGAGCTGAGAAAGACTTTAATGAGGTCACTTTACCTCTCTGAACCTTGGTTTCCTCTTCTCTAAAATGGATGCATTAATATATAATTTTACAGTGGATTTAATAGTTGAGTTACTGTGTTTTAAATGCACACTGCCTGATAAAATACTGCTCTTTCTCATTTTGTTTCTTTAATGTTCCCAGATCGCTTATCTTAGCTTTTACTGAATTCATGAATGAAACAAGCATGTTTAATAATAATGAAAAAATACCGGCATTTCAATGGCCTAAAGACCCGCGGGGGAGACATGGCCCCTGTGAACACATATTCTTCCTGCTCATTCTTCTATAACCACTAAGGAACGTTGAAATTATGTCACTCTTCTGCTCAAAACCATCCTGTTTTTCTGTCTCACTCTGAATTAAAGCCAAAATTCTTCTAGTGGCCTATGAGGCCCCATGGGATTTGACATTGTTTCACATGATCTATAAATCATTCCCTCCTATGCAGGTTCAACGCCCTTGACCTTCTCTCTCCATGGTACTAGCTAGGTCAACATCAAACTTGGGAAAAGCTAGTTCTCTATTAATTCTCGCCAGTACCTGGACAATTGAAAATGGCTATATAAAACACAGTCATGGTGACCGTAATACAAACCTTAAATGCCTGTTCTCATCATTCTTCATAGATAGACTGTAGTCAATTTTCTTTCCCTTTCTTTAAGCATCTTGTTCACACTTCTCTCTTCAAAACATCAACACGTTGGCCCCCTCAACACTTTCAGTAATCAAAAATGCACTTCCTTTTCTGTTCAGTTCAGTTCAGTTGCTCAGTCATGTCCAACTCTTTGTGACCCCATGGACTGCAGCACGCCAGGTTTCCCTGTCCATCACCAACTCCTCAAGCTTACTCAAACTCATGTCCTTCGAGTCAAGGATGCCATCCAACCATCTCATCCTCTATTGTCCCCTTCTCCCGCCTTCAATCTTTCCGGGCATCAGGGTCTTTTCCAATGAGTCAGTTATTTGCATCAGGAGGCCAAAGTCTTGGGGTTTCAGCTTTAGCATCAGTCCTTCCAATGAATATTCAAGACTGATTTCCTTTAGGATAGACTGGTTGGATCTCTTGCAGTCCAAGGGACTCTCAAGAGTCTTATCCAACACCACAGTTCAAAAGTATCAATTCTTCGGCATTCAGCTTTCTTTATAGTACAACTCTCACATCCATACATGACTTCTGCCCATCAAATCTACCAGTCAATATATGTATCTATAAGTGCTTTCCTTTAGCAGTAGCAGATGAATGCCCTGTGTCCTAAGATCCACCTTTCTACTTAAATCCATTCTTACTTACCTCCTCAAGGACTTTGCCCCTTTAATTATGGACCATCTCCTTGGCTTCATTTCCATCAATATAAACTCGTACTGTAATTTCTCCTACATTAAACAAGAAGTCTCAGAGCCCAGATTCCCATTTAGCTCTGAAATCTATTTGCATTCTAATACAGCAAATGCTTCATACGAGTTGTTTGCACAGACAGGATAGATCTCCTCGTCTTCCATTCCTTCTTGAGTCTAATCCACTGAGGCTTTGTTTTCAAAACTCCACAAATAGCATTTTCATTGAGGCCATCCACACTTTCATACTGGCAAACACAAAAGTCAAGGGACTAAATCATTCATTTGAGACTTCTATCTGAAGTCTTTTAGGTGAAATTCGGTGTGAACAGTGCCCTCAGAAGGGTTTCCCAGATGGCTCAGTTATAACGAATTCACCTGCAGGAGACGCAGGTTTGATCCCTGGGTCAGAAAGATCCCCTAGAAAAGGAAATGGCTACCCACTGCATGTTCTTGCCTGGGAAACCCCAGGGACAGAGGAGCCTGGTGGACTACATCCATAGGGTTGCAAAAGAGTCGGAAAAAACTTAGCTACTAAACAACAACAACAAAGCCCTAGAATAATTTTTTAGGACTTAATTTTTCGGTATCAACATTATTCTGTTACATTTCATATTGCTACACATAGCTAAGTGTATTTATTGTACTGTTGAATAATATTTGGCTGTCTGAATATATCTGTTTACTTACTCTTTTATTGACTGAATTTTTTCTTATTTTTCTATGGCTGTCTGAATATATCTGTTTACTTTTTTATTGACTGCATTTTCTCTTGTTTTTCTATTAAAGACACTGATAAATGTCTAATAAAACATTCTTGAACATGACTTCTTGTATATATGTGCAGTGTTTTTGCTTAGGCATAGCTTAGGAGTCCAACCATATAGTCATTTGGCATGTGGACATTTACCTTTACAAGATAGTGACAATGTGTTTTCCAAAATGATTGTTTACAGCAGTTAACAAAGCATATTTTAAAGACATAGCTTCTCCAACATTTTGTAACATCAGACTAATCATTTTTTTTTTTGGCAAATGAAATGAGTATAAAATAGTATCTATTTATAGTCTTGATTTGGGTGGCATCTCTGATGGCTCAGCGGTAAAAAAAATTTGCCTGCAATGCAGGAGATACAGGAGATATGGATTCAATCCCTGAGTCAGGAAGATGCCCTGGAGAAGGAAACGACAACCCACTCCGGTATTCTTGCCATGAACATAGGAGCCAGGCTACAGTCCATGGGGTTACAAAAGAGTCAGACACGACTGAATGACTAAGCACATGTAATCTTGATTTACATTTCTCTGATCCTCAAAAAGGAAGAACATACCCCACCTGTTTACTGACCAAATGCAATTTATCTTTTGTGAAACTTTTTGCCCATTTTTCTAGTGAGCTGTAGATTTTTCCTTTAATTTTTTATTTATAAATTCTTGACATGAAGTTTTATCAATGACCTAAGTTGTAAACATATTATCTTGGGCTTCCCTGATAGCTCAATTGGTAAAGAATCCGCCCGCAATGCAGGGACCCCAGTTCAATTCCTGGGTCGGAGATTCGCTGGAGAAGGGATAGGCTACCCACTCTGGTATTCTTGGGCTTTCCTTGTGGCTCAGCTGACATGAAGTTTTATCAATGATATAAGTTATAAATATATTATCTCAGCTTGTAAATTTTTTTTTACTTTCTTTAAGGTGTTATGATAAATTCTCCACATTTTAAAAGTAAGGCTAAAATATGGGCAGCATAACCTTCTGAAATCTTTCAGGGGTAAGGACCATCCAGTGATTGTCTAGGAGAATATATACTCACTAGTTGTTGTTATTTAGTCACTAAGTCATGTCAGACTCTTTGTGCCCCACGGACTGTAGCCCACCATGTTACTCGGTCCATGGGATTTCCCAGACATGAATACTGGAGTAAGTTAACATTCCTTGCTCCAGGGAATCTTCCCAACCCAGGGATTGAACTCACTCCTCCTGCATTGGCAGGTGGATTCTTTACCATTGAGCCACCTGGGAAATTGTAAACTCACTATTTACCATTATTTAAATATCAGAGATATTGAGAAGTTTCAAATTAACTTGTAGATACTGGTCTTGAAGAGATGAAGATAATTTGGTGAGTTGGTGATGCCATCCAACCATCTCATCCTCTGTCATCCCCTTCTCTTCCCATCTTCCAATGACTCTTTTCCAATGAGTCAGTTCTTCACATCAGGTGGCCAAAGTATTGGAGCTTCAGCTTCAGCACGAGTCCAGGACTATTCAGGAGTAGTTCAGGACTGACTTCCTTTAGTACTGACTGTTTTGAATGTATATATAATAAGTATAATTATTGACTGGTATAGAAATATTGACAGGCAGGGAAGTGGCTGCGACAGGTGCACTAAGCGTGGCGGCGGCTGTGACCAGCGCACTAAGCGCTGCCGAGAGGAGCTACCCCATGTACGAGGTCAGGGGCAGAAGCCGGGAGGACCCCATTCCGGAAGGGTGGTGGCCAAGAGGAGTTAACCCCACGTCTGAGGTCAGGGGCAGTGGCCGAGAGTGCCAGGCTGAGACGGCACAGGAAAGGCCGAGAAGAGCTACCCAAGTCCGAGGTCAGGGGCAGTGGCTGGGAGGAGCTACTCCACGCCCCCGCGCCGGAGACAAGGGGATAGCCGCCGGAAGGAGCTACCCTACGCCCCAGGCCAGGGGCGGCGGCAGGAGGACCAGACCCACGTCCAAGGAGCCGTGGCTAAACGGGCGCAGGAGGGCCTAGAGGAGCTATCCCACGTTGAAGGTCAGGAAGGGCTACGGTGAGGAGATACCCCTCATCCAAGGTAAGGAGCAGCGGCTGTGCTTTGCTGGAGCAGCCGTGAGGAGATACCCCACGCCCAAGGTAAGAGAATCCCAAGTAAGATGGTAGGTGTTGCAAGAGGGCATCAGAGGGCAGACACACTGAAACCATACTCACAGAAAACTAGTCAATCTAATCACACTAGGACCACAGCCTTGTCTAACTCAATGAAACTAAGCCATGCCCGTGGGGCAACCCAAGATGGGCGGGTCATGGTGGAGAGATCTAACAGAATGTGGTCCAGTGGAGAAGGGAATGTCAAACCATTTCAGTATTCTTGCCTTGAGAACCCCATGAACAGTATGAAAAGGCAAAATGATAGGATACTGAAAGAGGAACTCCCCAGGTCAGTAGGCGCCCAATAGGCTACTGGAGATCAGTGGAGAAATAACTCCAGAAAGAATGAAGGGATGGAACCAAAGCAAAAACAATACCCAGCTGTGGACGTGACTGGTGATAGAAGCAAGGTCCAATGCTGTAAAGAGCAGTATTGCATAGGAACCTGGAATGTCAGGTCCATGAATCAAGGCAAATTGGAAGTGGTCAAACAGGAGATAGCAAGAGTGAATGTCAACATTCTAGGAATCAGCGAACTCAAATGGACTGGAATGGGTGAATTTAACTCAGGTGACCATTATATCTACTACTGTGGGCAGGAATCTCTCAGAAGAAATGGAGTAGCCATCACAGTCAACAAAAGAGTCCATAATGCAGTCTTGGATGCAATCTCAAAAATGACAGAATGATCTCTGTTCGTTTACAAGGCAAACCATTCAGTATCACAGTAATCTAAGTCTATGCCCGAACCAGTAACTCTGAAGAAGCTGAAGTTGAACGGTTCTATGAAGACCTACAAGACCTTTTAGAACTAACACCCAAAAAAGATGTCCTTTTCATTATAGGGGACTAGAATGCAAAAGTAGGAAGTAAGAAACACCTGGAGTAACAGGCAAATTTGGCCTTGGAATACGGAATGAAGCAGGGCAAAGACTAATAGAGTTTTGCCAAGAAAATGCACTGGTCATAGCAAACACCCTCTTCCAACAACACAAGAGAAGACTGTACACATGGACATCACCAAATGGTGATGATTGATTATATTCTTTGCAGCCAAAGATGGAGAATCTCTATACAGTCAGCAAAAACAAGACCGGGAGCTGACTGTGGCTCAGATCATGATCTCCTTATTACCAAATTCAGATTTAAATTGAAGAAGTAGGGAAAACCACTAGACCATTCAGGTATAACTTAAATCAAATCCCTTATGATTATACAGTGGAAATGAGAAATAGATTTAAGGGCCTAGATCTGATAGAGTGCCTGATGAACAAAGGAATGAGGTTCGTGACATTGTACAGGAGACAGAGATCAAGACCATCCCCATGGAAAAGAAATGCAAAAAAGCAAAATGGCTGTCTGGGGAGGCCTTACAAATAGCTGTGAAAAGAAGAGAAGCAAAAAGCAAAGGAGAAAAGAAAAGATATAAGCACCTGAATGCAGAGTTCCAAAGAATATCAAGAAGAGATAAGAAAGCCTTCCTCAGTGGTCAATGCAAAGAAATAGAGGAAAACAACAGAATGGGAAAGACTAGCAATCACTTCAAGAAAATTAGAGATACCAAGGGGACATTTCATGCAAAGATAGGCTCGATAAAGGACAGAAATGGTATGGACCTAACAGAAGCAGAAGATATTAAGAAGAGGTGGCAAGAAAACACAGAACTGTACAAAAAAGATCTTCATGACCCAGATAATCACGATGGTATGATTACTGACCTAGAGCCAGACATCCTGGAATGTGAAGTCAAGTGGGCCTTAGAAAGCATCACTACGAACAAAGCTAGTGGAGGTGATGGAATTTCAGTTGAGCTATTCCAAATCCTGAAAGATGATGCTGTGAAAGTGCTGCACTCATTATGCCAGCAAATTTGGAAAACTCAGCAGTGGCCACAGGACTGGAAAAGGTCAGTTTTCATTCCAATTCCAAAGAAAGGCAATGCCAAAGAATGCTCAAACTACCACACAATTGCACTCATCTCACATGCTAGTAAAGTAATGCTGAAAATTCTTCAAGCCAGGCTTCAGCAATATATGAACCATGAACTTCCTGATGTTCAAGCTGGTTTTAGAAAAGGCAGAGGAACCAGAGATCAAATTGCCAATATCCACTGGATCATGGAAAAAGCAAGAGAGTTCCAGAAAAACATCGATTTCTGCTTTATTGACTATGCCAAAGCCTTTGACTGTGTGGATCACAATAAACTGTGGAAAATTCTGAAAGAGATGGGAATACCAGACCACCTGATCTGCCTCTTGAGAAATCTGTATGCAGGTCAGGAAGCAACAGTTAGAACTGGACATAGAACAACAGACTGGTTCCAAATAGGGAAAGGAGTACGTCAAGGCTGTATATTGTCACCCTGCTTATTCTATGCAGAATACATCATGAGAAACGCTGGGCTGGAGGAAGCACAAGCTGGAATCAAGATTGCCAGGAGAAATACCAATAACCTCAGATATGCAGATGACACCACCCTTATGGCAGAAAGTGAAGAGGAACTAAAAAGCCTCTTGATGAAAGTGAAAGAGGAGAGTGAAAAAGTTGGCTTAAAGCTCAACATTCAGAAAACGAAGATCATGGCATCCGGTCCCATCACTTCATGGGAAATAGATGGGGAAACAGTGGAAACAGTGTCAGACTTTATTTTTGGGCTCCAAAATCACTGCAGATGGTGACTGCAGCCGTGAAATTAAAAGATGCTTACTCCTTGGAAGGAAAGTTATGACCAACCTAGATAGCATATTCAAAAGCAGAGACATTACTTTGCCAACAAAGGTCCATCTAGTCAAGGCTATGGTTTTTCCTGTGGTCATGTATGGATGTGAGAGTTGGACTCTGAAGAAGGCTGAGCATGGAAGAATTGATGCTTTTGAACTGTGGTGTTGGAGAAGACTCTTGAGACTCCCTTGGACTACAAGGAGATCCAACCAGTCCATTCTGAAGGAGATCAGCCCTGGGATATCTTTGGAGGGAATGATGCTGAAGCTGAAACTCCAGTACTTTGGCCACCTCATGCGAAGAGTTGACTCATTGGAAAAGACTCTGATGCTGGGAGGGTTGAGGGCAGGAGGAGAAGGGGACGACAGAGGATGAGATGGCTGGATGGCATCACTGACTCAATGGACGTGAGATTTAGTGAACTACGGGAGTTGGTGATGGACAGGGAGGCCTGGCGTGCAGCGATTCATGGGGTCGTGAAGAGTCGGACACGACTGAGCAACTGAACTGAACATATATATATATATATATATATATATATATATATATATATCATACATACAATACTTACACAGAAATACCAACACATATTTTTAAAGTATTTTTGATTGGTTTTAACATTGTAATGCTTTAGCCATTATTTAATAAGATAAATAAAATTTGTGAATATGTTCATTTTATGTTTGAATAAAAATAATGATATTACTATTTTAAAAATTATACTTTACTGGCTTTTGAAACTTCCACTAAGATACCCAAGTAGATCGGCCTGATGCAGCCCAGTAAATTCTCTTGCCAAAGAAGTTGTTGTTCAGTCACCAGTCGTGTCTGACTCTGCAATCCCATAGACTGCAGCATATCAGGTTTCCATGTCCTTCATCATCTCCTGGAATTTGCTCAAAACTCTTGTGCATTGATTCAGTGATGATTGAAGGCAAGAGGAGGAGACAACAGAAGATGAGATGTTTGGATCACCATCATTATCACCAAAGAAGTGTTCACATACAAAGAGAAAATGGGTATTTTCTTGCCTTTTAGGGTAAACTCTGAGCATCAAAGGAATTTTAATTTTGCATTTTAATTTTGTTTTTATTCTGCCTGTGATTCTGTGTCTTAATTATGCTTTTGATTCAAACAGGTGGTAAATTATTCCAGATCTGTGATAACAATAACTAAGGATTTGATTTTATAGGTGGCCATTTGGTGAACTGTTGGATAGATGTTTGCAACCATATTCCTTAGAGTGAGAGAAGACAGAGAATCTAGTTTGTTAGTCATTTTGTTTGTATATCTATTTATGATTTCAAATTGAATGAAAATTTATGTTCACTGGGAATAGCCATTTTTGAGATCTAGACTGGAGATTTTTTGTGAATTTATGTTTACTTGTAATTTGTAGCTAATGTGGTAGAACATACATGGTCTTTTCTATAATTTAGAAAAGACTTCACATGTTTGTGAAAGTGTAAAACATTTTTCTACATCTGGAAAGTTCTAATAAAATAGATGATTTATAATAGCATTTAAATTGAAGGAGCTCTTTTGAAATTGCCTTGTAGAGGTTAAATAAGTGCTTATATAAATCAAATATACCAAAAATTCACAGAAAATACTGGAACTAGTCTATTATTTTAAGCATGCTAGCTTTTTTTTCTTTTTTCAAGAATTGGTTAGGGGATTTTTAGTTTTACAGCAAAGTTAAGGAGGAGGTACCGAGATTTCCTGTATATCTCAAGCTCCCATACATGCATAGCCTCCCCTATTATCAACATAATTCACCAGAATGGTACATTTTTTACCAAGAATGAACCTACATTAACATATCATAATCATTCAAAGTCCACAACTTACACAAGAATTCATTCTTGGTGTATGTTCCTTGGTTTGGACAAATGTGTAATGATAAATGTTCATCATTATAATATCATAGAGACCGTTTTCATTGCCCTATCAATATTTGCTCCATCTATTCATCTCTATCCCCGACCCTCTAGTAATCATTGATCTTTTTACAGTCTTCATAGTTTTATCTTCTCCAGAATGTCATGTTGTTGGAATCACACAATATGTAGCCTTTTCAGTTGGCTTCTTTCCCTTGGTAACATGCATTGAAGGTCCCCTCATGTGTTTTCATGGCTGGATTGTTCGTTTCTTTTTAGTGTTGAATAATATTGCATTGTTTGAATGTGTTATACTCTACTCATCCATTCATCTACTGAAGAATATTTGATTGCTTCCAAATTTTGGCATTTATGAATAAAGTTGCTATAAACATCTGTGTGCTAGTTTTTTTTTTTTAATTTTCAACTCCTTTGAGTAAATACCAAGAGGTGTGATTGGTGGATCACATGGTAAGAGTATGTTTGGTCTTGTAAGGAACTGTCAAACTGTCTTCCAAAGTGTCTGTACTATTTTTTCAATCTTGCCAGCAGTTTATAAGAGTTCCTATTGCTTCACTTCCTTGCCAGCATTTGGTGTTGTCAGTGTTTCAGATTTTGGCCACTTTGTTAGCTGTGTATTGATTTCCCATTTTCATTTTAATTTGCATTTCCTGGATAACATGAGGAGGGCATTTTTTCATATGCTTATTTGCCATCTGTATCTCTTCTTTGGTGAGATATCTGTTACAAGCTTTTGGCCTATTTTATAATACAGTTATGTGCTTCCTCACTGTTTAGTTTTAAAAGTGTTTGGTATATTTTGGTACCAGTCCTTGATCAGATGTATACTTTACAAATATTTATGACATTTGTGTCATCTCATTGTCTTGACATTCTCTTTTGCAGAACAGAAGTTTTTAATTTTAATGAAGTCCAGCTTATCAGTTATGGCTTTCATGGATTGTGTCTTTGGTATTGTAGCTAAAAAGGCATCACCATCCCAGATCGTACAGGTTTTTCTTTTAGGAGTTTTATAGATTTGATTTTACACTTAGGCTTATGATTCCTTTTGATTTAATTGTTTTCTGTCTCTCCCATCTTCAGGGGAGTGGTGTGCCCTGCATCTTCCCTTTCTTATGGGTCCAAAATAAGCTCTTGACTTTTCAATCTGTTCAGCTTTTCACTTGCTGTTAGGATGGAATAGGGACTTCAAAGCTCCTTCCTTGATATGCTAGTCTTTTAAGGGGTGTGGGGGATGGGAAGCTATCTTATAGAACCTCTATCTTAGAAACATCTTAAGTATTTCTCTGCATTCTTAGCCACTCAGTCATGTCTGACTCTTTGCGATCCCATGAGCTATAGCCAGCTAGGCTCCCCTGTCCATGAAATTTCCAGGCAAGAATATTGGAGTGGGTGGCCATTTTCTTCTCCAGGGGAATCTTCCAAACCCAGGGATTGAAACTGTGTCTCCCATGTCTCTCTCCTGCATTGCAGGCAGATTCTTTACCCATTTAAGTTCACACAATTAGGGCAAGTCTTTGAATGAATTAGTTAATCTATGCTTACTAAATTTCTTCTATTCATTGATGGATTAAAAGAGATAGCATTATTTCTCAATAGTGTTTAAGATTATGAAAGCATAATTAAATCATATTTCTGATCAGTATTTTTATAAAATTAATTGTTTTGTCAACTTAAATGTAATTTCTAAGATCCTTAGAAAATCTTGAAACTTGAATTCCTATTTTTTCTTGTTTTATTTTTTATTTTATTTATTTTAAAATTATTTTTATTTTCCCATATTATATTTTTTCATTTTACTATTAGAATATATGGCTTCCCAGGTGACACCAGTGGTAAAGAACCCACATGCCAATGCAGGAGACATAAAGAGACACGAGTTTGATCGCTGGGTCGGAAAGATTCCCTGGAGAAGGAAATGGCAACCCACTCCAGAATTCTTGCCTGGTGAATCCCCTGGACAGAGGAGGAGTCTGAGTAGGATACGACTGAAGTGACTTACCACATTAGAGTATAATTGCTTTACAATGGGGGAGAAGGCAATGGCACCCCACTCTAGTACTGTTGCCCGGAAAATCCCATGGATGGAGGAGCCTGGTAGACTGCAGTCCATGGGGTCACTAAGAGTCAGACACGACTGAGCGACTTCACTTTCACTTTCCACTTCCATGCATTGGAGAAGGAAATGGCAACCCACTCCAGTGTTCTTGCCTGGAGAATCCCATAGACGGAGAAGCCTGGTAGGCTGTAGTCCATGGGGTCGCACAGAGTCAGACACGACTGAAGCGACTTAGCAGCAGCAGCTTTACAATGGTGTGTTAGTTTCTGCTGTACAACAACATGAATCAGCTATATGTACAAATATATCCCCTCCCTCTAGAGCCTCCCTCACACGCCCCATCCCACCCTTCTAGGTCATCACAGAGCACTGAACTGAGCTCTCTGTGCTATACAGAAGTTTCCCACTAGCTGCCTATTTTACACATGGTAGGTATATAGATCAATGCTATTTTCCTAATTCATCAACCCTTCCCCTTGCCCTCTGTGTCCATTGAATTACAATTGAATGAAGTTAAATAATGAATAAGCTTTGGATATTTGGATGATTTTTAAAGAAAAATAAAGCTATGAAATAATGATGACTAAGCAGAATTTTATCTTGTATGATACTTTCTGTGCTTATACTGCTTACATGCTATAGAGGGTTATATCTTTAGTCATGTTAATAAAAGTATTTATATCTGTCATTTTAAGAAGGCATAAAAAGAATGCTATCACCTGTGGAAAGTCTTGATAAGAGTCTCCTGAGTTTTGCTAATCTGCAAAAGTGTTTGTATGGGAAACTATTCTCCATGACTTATCTTCTAGCTTTTATCCATGAAACAGAAATTATTATTTAGATTAAAGTAAAAATTAACATAGGTTAAAAGTAAAAATTAACATAGTTGGCTGTGACTATACTAAAATCTATTCAGCTCAGTTCAGTTCAGTTCAGTTCAATCGCTCAGTCGTGTCCAACTCTTTGTGACCCCATGAACCGCAGCACACCAGACCTCCCTATCCATCACCAACGCCTGGAGTTTACATGAAATCATGTCCATCAAGTTGGTGATGCCATCCAGCCATCTCATCCTCTGTTGCCCCCTTTTCCTCCTGCCCCCAATCCCTCCCAGTATCAGGGTCTTTTCAAATGAGTCAACTCTTCGCATGAGGTGGCCAAAGTATTGGAGTTTCAGCTTTAGCATCTGTCCTTCCAATGAACACCCAGGACTCGTCTTTAGAATGGACTGGTTGGATCTCCTTGCAGTCCAAGGAACTCTCAAGAGTCTTCTCCAACACCACAGTTCAAAAGCATCAATTCTTCAGCACTCAGCTGTCTTCACAGTCCAAGTCTCACATCCATACATGACCACAGGAAAAACCATAGCCTTGACTAGATGGACCTTTGTTGGCAAAGTAATGTCTCTGCTTTTGAATATGCTATCTAGGTTGGTCAAAACGTTCCTTCCAAGTAGTAAGCGTCTTTTAATTTCATGGCTTCAATCATCATCTGCAGTGATTTTGGAGCCCCAAAAAATAAAGTCTGACACTGTTTCCACTGTTTCCCCATCTATTTCCCATGAAGTGATGGGACCGGATGCCATGATCTTAGTTTTCTGAATGTTGAGCTTTCGGCCAACTTTTTCACCCTCCTCTTTCACTTTCCTCAAGAGGCTTTTTAGTTTCTCTTCACTTTCTGCCATAAGGGTGGTGTCATCTGCATATCTGAGGTTATTGATATTTCTCCAGGCAATCTTGATTCCAGCTTGTGCTTCTTCCAGCCCAGCGTTTCTCATGATGTACTCTGCATATAAGTTAAATAAGCAGGTTGACAATATACAGCCTTGACGTACTCCTTTTTCTATTGAGACATAAAAATGTGTGCAAAAGATAATGAGATGGTCTTATTTTTCAAGGGGAAAAGAGAGTTATTATACTACAGTAAAGTGTCAGTTTGTCCCACAATATGAAAAAAATGCTGAACAACAAAACTTCAGAAAACTTTAGAAACTTTAGTAGGTCTTCGAAGGATTGAGTAAAGGGAATTCTTTGTGCCTTAGTTTGTATTCACTGAGCCTGAAAAGAAGCTATGAAAGGTATTAAAAATTTGGCAGAATTCTCTCCATATTAAAGGCCCATTTACAAAATAATTTTTAAGAGAAACTCTTAAACTTATAATGCCAAATAATATAGTCATGCAAAACTAGAATTTGGATTTTTCTTTGTTAAGAAAATAAACTGATTTTAGAATTCTCAATAAAAGATAGTAAAAGGTTATTTTTTTAACATGCAATATAATTTGCCCAGAGAGCAGTTTCCATATTTTACCAGAATAATCTTTGCTGCTTCTTACTTATTTTATCATACTCGTGCTTAATAAAAAACAAATGGTTCCTTACTTACATAAGAGCTAAAGTTTATCACAATTGTGCTTCTTTCTTCTGTGTTTAGTTTTAAAATTTACCACACTTTAATCATTACATATTGTTTTCCCAGCATCCATGAACTTGACTTCATCAAGTGATCTAGTCAATTCTGACAGGTCTTTTAGATATTGACTTTTCAAAATTGGATCACAGAAAAAGAGAAAGTGAAATTTTAGGATAGCTTTCATACCTCAAATTATTTTTGAGATCTCCCCTAGAAGCCATTGAAAAAAATCACAATGATTTGTTATAAAAGGAGTAAGGCTAGAAATAATTACAAATTTTTTTTCTACATATTTCTTCATTAGCTGAGAGTATTGTCAAAACAAACTCAGATTTCCCAAGATTAAGTTGGTATATTTAATGGGAAGGTGTAGGAGATTTGGGGAGATTTGTTAACATCCTTGTTTCAATAAATCCTTAAAGAAGATATTGATCAAGCTGTTATGAAATAATTATGTGTTTTATCTCAATAGAGGTTTTAGTTTCCTCAGTTCTAGGTTACTGCTATAAATTGTCAGCTTTTAGTCTTACTATGAAATATATTTGCTCCTCTCTAAGTTTGCTTGAAGGATTGCTAAAAGTTATAGGATAGACGTGTGTGTGCCTGTGTGTGTGCTTGATCGTGTCCGACTCTTGCGACCCCATGGACTGTAGCAAATGAGGCTCCTAGGTCCATGGAATTTTCCAGGCAAGAATACTGGAGCAGGTTGCCATTTCTTAGTCCTGGGGATCTTCTTGACCCAGAGATTGAACCCATGTCTCTCGTATCTCCTGCACTGGCAGGTGGATTCTTTGCCATTGGGCCTCCTGGTATATCAAGCTTCAAAAAAGGATTATGCTAGGTCTTAATACCATGAAAGTATTGATGCTTCAAAAAATAGACTGTTGGAAAATCAGCCGTAATTATACATATTTCACCTCCCTCTTGAGCCTCCCTTCCCTCCCCACATCCTAACCCTTTAAATCATCACAGAGTGCTGAAACCAACACAACATTGTAGAGCAATTTTCCTTGGATTAAAAAAGAAATTTAAAAAAATAGGTTTTTGGTAAAAGCTCACAAAATGACATACCTTAGACAACTTTCCCACCATATCAGCAGACTGATTTAAAATTTCTTGATTTATTTTTAGTTTACAAGGAGTCATTTAAGTTTTAGTTATTTTAATAGATATGTAGTGGAATCTCATGTTTTCAATTTGCATTTATTCTAATGATTAACTAATGATGTTGAGCAATTTTTCATGTGCTAATTTACTATCCATGAATCTTCTCTGAAGTGTTTATTTAAATCTTTTGCCTTTTTTAGTTGTATTTTTTATAATTGAGTTTTTAAATTCCTATTAATATTACCAGATCCAGGTAATTTGTCAAAGATAGGATTTACAAATATTTTCCTAAATGTAATGCTACTCTTGCCAGTCTGTTAACAGTGATTCTGTTTTTAAAAAGTGTTTGACTTAATGAAATCCAACTTATTTTTTTTTCCTTTATGGATTGTGCTATGTCATATATAAGCAATGTCTAATCCATAATTACAAAAATCTTCTTTGTTTTTGTTTTTAAGTTTTAGGTTTTACATTTAGGTTTATGACCCATTTTGAGCCAGTTTTTATATTGCATATGATGGATCAATGTCAGTTTTTTGCACATAGATGTTTAATTGTTTCAACACCATTTACTGTAAATTAACTTTTTCTCACTGAATTGAATTTGCATTCTCCTTAGTTTAGACTCTAGTAAGATCAGGTATGATGAAATAATATCTTTTGAAGGCAAGCCTTATTAAGAACAGAATGCCATGGAATATTTTAAAAAGATTCTTTATCTTCTCTTGCTGCTGGAAACATAGGGTATTTTTATCTGACTTTCATTGTGACCAACAGATAGAACTCCTGGAAGAAAAACTTATAAAAGTAAGGGGATCGCTCTGTGATGGGTCCCCTGGAATTTTTGACTCAGAGTTTGTCACAGGCTCCCCAATTATAGTTCAGATTTTCCTAACCCCTTACAGGTTCCTGGGAGACTCCTCCTTGTGGGTTTCTGTTCCAATGAGTTGTGATTCTCTGCACTTAAATGTCTCTCTCTCTAGTTTGAGGGGTAGTGGCTTCCCTGTTACCTAACTTCTCTGATGGATCTTAGCAGAGTTCTTGATTTTTCAGTTTGTTCAGCTTTTTAAGTATTAGCAGGGAGTGCAACTTCCGAGTTCCTTATGTGCTGGGCCAGAAGTGGGAAGCCGTTTTTAAACTGTATAATCTCTATTGTCTGTAGTGTTGTCACTGTGCCCATTCTTGATATTGGTCATTTTTATGTTCCTTCCTTTCTTCATAGAGCTTCCCTGATAGCTCAGTTGGTAAAGAATCCACTTGCAATGCAGGAGACTTCGGTTCAATTCCTGGGTTGGGAAGATCTGCTGGAGAAGGCATAGTCTACCCACTCCAGTATTCTTGGGCTTCCCTTGTGACTCACTGGTAAAGAATCCACCTACAATGCAGGAGACCTGGGTCCGATCCCTGGGTTGGGAAGATACCCTGGAGAAGGGAATGGCTACCCGTTTCAGTATTCTGGCTCATAGACTGTACAATCCATGGGGTCCCAAAGAGTAGGATACAACTGAATGACCTTCACTTTCACTTTCTTCATAATCAACCTGGCCATAATTTTATTACTTCATTGATCTTGAAAATTTAGCTTTAGTTTCAGTAATTTTCTCTAATTTTTTCTATTTCATTGACTTTCACTCTGATCTTTATTATTTACTTTTATCTGCTTATATTCGGTTGTTTGTTCTCTTTATTCTAACTAGCTTCTAAGTAAGTCCTTGCTGATTTTACAGCATACCACTTAGCCAAAGGTTTATTCTACATTTGTGTTGGCAGAGGAACCAGAGATCAAAATGCCAACATCTGCTGGATCATGGAAAAAGCAAGAGCGTTCCAGAAAAACATCTATTTCTGCTTTATTGACTATGCCAAATCCTTTGACTGTGTGGATCACAATAAACTGTGGAAAATTCTGAAAGAGATGGGAATACCAGACCACCTGACCTGCCTCTTGAGAAATCTGTATGCAGGTCAGGAAGCAACAGTTAGAACTGGATATGGAACAACAGACTGGTTCCAAATAGGAAAAGGAGTACGTCAAGGCTGTATATTGTCAACCTGCTTATTTAACTTATATGCAGAGTACATCATGAGAAACACTGGGCTGGAAGAAGCACAAGCTGGAATCAAGATTGCCGGAAGAAATATCAGTAACCTCATATATGCAGATGACACCACCCTTATGGCAGAAAGTGAAGAGAAACTAAAAAGCCTCTTGATGAAAGTGAAAGTGGAGAGTGAAAAAGTTGGCTTAAAGCTCAACATTCAGAAAACGAAGATCATGGCATCCGGTCCCATCACTTCATGGGAAATAGATGGGGAAACAGTGGAAATAGTGTCAGACTTTATTTTTGGGACTCCAAAATCACTGCAGATGGTGAGTGCAGCCATGAAATTAAAAGATGCTTACTCCTTGGAAGGAAAGTTATGACCAACCTAGATAGCATATTGAAAAGCAGAGACATTACTTTGCCAAAAAAGGTCCGTCTAGTCAAGGCTATGGTTTTTCCAGTGGTCATCTATGGATGTGAGAGTTGAACTGTGAAGAAGGCTGAGCGCTGAAGAATTGATGCTTTTGAACTGTGGTGTTGGAGAAGACTCTTGAGAGTCCCTTGGACTGCAAGAAGATCCAAGCACTCCATTCTGAAGGAGATCAGCCCTGGGATTTCTTTGGAAGGAATGATGTTAAAGCTGAAACTCCAGTACTTTAGTGACCTCATGCGAAGAGTTGACTCATTGGAAAAGACTCTGATGCTGGGAGGGATTGGGGGCAGGAGGAGAAGGAGATGGCAGAGGATGAGATGGCTGGATGGCATCACTGACTTGATGGACGTGAGTCTGAGTGAACTCCGAGAGCTGGTGATGGACAGGGAGGCCTGGCGTGCTGCGATTCATGGGGTCGCAAAGAGTCAGACACGACTGAGCGACTGAACTGAACTGAACTGAACTGTGTTAAGTATGATCCAAACTCTCTGCTTCCATGCTAGTAGCTTCCTCAGTGTTTTTGACCTAATTAGAAGTAACATGGGGCTTCCTAAGTGGTGCTATTGGTAAACAATCTGCCTGCCAATGCGGGAGATTCAAGAGACACGGATGGGTTCAGTCTCTGGGTTGATCTCTGGGAAGATCCTATGGAGGAGGAAATGGCACCTACTGTAGTATTCTTGCTTGGAAATTTCCATGGACAGAGGAGCTACAGTCCATGGGACTTCAAGAGTTGAACAAGACCAAGTATGCACATATACACAGAAGTAACAGGAAAAGCAGCTAATTCTTAAATGAAAACTATGCTTTCTCAGTTTGGAAGGTAAACACTTCCCTTCTATAGGTACAGTTAAAGCCTTAGATAAATTTCTTCTCATTTGAAATGAAGGTGAAATAAAATTTTAAACTTCACATTTATCATCTCCTCTCTCCTGAATGCATTCTTCTATTGATATTTTAAGTCCTTAACTAGATACTAATTTTAGCCAATCTGGATCTCTAGTTTTCTTAATAGGCTTAAATTGATAAGCTAGAAGTTTGAAATCAAATTCTCAAATTATCTAATTCATTTTATACAATGAAACAATGAAGAAATACATAACTGTATAAGACAAAAAAACCTTGACATCACATTATTTTTAACAAATTTAAAATTCAAATACACTTTTATCACAGTAGTTATAAAATAATGAATAATAAGAATGAATGAGTACTATAGTACCTATTAGACTGAACATTTGTACACCTCAAAATTTATACATTGAAATCTAATCCTGAAGGAATAATAATTGATAGTATGAATTAACCTAGATTACTTGGCAAACCATTCAACATCACAGTAATCCACGTCTATGCCCCAATGACTGATGCCAAAGAAGCTGAAGTTGACTGGTTCTATGAAGACCTACAACACTTTTTAAACTAACACCAAAAAAAAAGATGTATTTTTCATCATAAGGGATTTGAATGCAAAAGTAGGAAGTCGAGAGATACCCAGAATAACAGGCAAGTTTTGCCTTACAGTACAAAATGAAGCAGGAAAAAGGATAACAGTTTTATGAAGAGAACATGCTGATCATAGCAAACACTCTTTTCCAACAACCCAGGCGATAACTCTACACATGGACATCACCAGATGGCCAATACAGAAATCAGATATGTTCTTTGCAGCTGAAGATAGAGAAGCTCTATAAAGTCAGCAAAAATAACACCTGGAGCTGACTGTGGCTCAGATCATAAACTCCTCATTGCAAAATTCAGAATTAATTTGAAGAAAGTAGGAAAAACCAGTAGGCCATTCAGGTATGATCTAAATCAGATCCCTTATGATTCTACAGTGGAGGTGACAAATAGATTCAAGTGATTAGACCTGGTAGACAGAATCCTGAAGAACTGTGGATGAAGGTTTGTAACATTACAGAGGAGGCAGTGATCAAAACCATCCCAAAGAAAAGGAAATGCAAGAAATGGTTGTCTGAAGAGGCTTTACAAATAGTTGAGGAAAAAAGAAAAATGAAAGGCAAGGAAGAAAAGGAAAAATACACCCAACTGAATGCAGAGTTCCAGAAAATAGCAAGGAAAGATAACAAGGCCTTCTTAAGTGAACAATACAAAGAAATAGAAGAAAACAATAGAATGGGAAAGACTAGAGATCTCTTCAAGAAAATTGGAGACATCAAGCGACTGTTTCATGCAAGGATGGGCATGATAAAGGATAGAAACAGTAACGACGTAACAGAAGCAAAAGATATTAAGAAGAGGTGGCAAGAATACACAGAAGAACTATACAAGAAAGGTCTTAATGACATAGATAACCATGAGGTGTGATCACTCATCTAAAGCCAGACATCCTGGAGGGAGAAGTAAAGTGGGCCTTAGGAAGCATTACTAGGAACAAAGCTAGTGAAGGTGATGGAATCTCAGCTGAGCTATTTAAAATCCCAAAAGATGATACTGTTAAAATGCTGCACTTAATATGTCAGCAAATTTGGAAAACTCAGCAGTAGCCACAGGGGTGGAAAAGGTCAGTTTTAATTCCAATCCCAAAGAAGGACAATGCCAAAGAATGTTCAAACTACCATACAGTTGTGCTCATTTCACGTGCTAGCAAAGACATGCTCAAAATCCTTCAAGCTAGGCTTTAGCAGTATGTGAACTGAGAAATTCCAGATGTACAAGCTGGATTTAGAAATGGTAGAGGAATCAGAGATCGAATTGCCAACATTTGTTGGATCATGGAGAAAGCAATGGAATTCCAGAAAAACATCTGCTTCATTGATTACACTAACGCCTTTGACAGTGTGGATCCAAACAAACTGTGGAAAATTCTTAAAGAGAGATGGGAATGCCAGACTACCTTACCTGTCTTCTGAGAAACCTGCATGCAGGTCAAGAAGCAGCAGTTAGAACTGGACATGGAACAACTCACTGGCTCAAAATTGGGAAAGGTGTATGATGAGGCTGTATATTGTTACCCTGCTTATTTAACTTATATGCAGAGTACATCATGCAAAATGCCAGGCTGGATGAATCACAAGCTATAATCAAGATTGCTGGGCAAAATATCAATAACCCCAGATATGCAAATGATACTACTCTAACGGCAGAAAGTGAAGAGGAACTAAAGAGCCTCTTGATGAGGGTGAAAGATGAGAGTGAAAAAGCTGACTTGAAACTCAACACTAAAAAACAAAGATTATGTCATCTGGTCCCATCACTTCACGGCAAATAGAAGAGTGACAAGTGGAAGCAGTGACAGATTTTACTTTCTTGGTCTTCAAACTCTTTGCGGATGGTAACTGCAGCCATGAAATTAAAGGATGCTTGCTACTCGCAAGTAAAGTTATGACAAACCTAGACAGAGGATTAAAAAGCAGAGAGCTTGTTTTGCCAACAAAGGTCTGTATAGTTAAAGCTATGGTTTGTACAGTAGTCATATATAGATATGAGAGTTGCAACATAAAGAAAGCTAAGTGCCAAAGAATTGAAGCTTTCAAATTGTGGTGCTGAAGAAGACTCTTGAGAGTCCCTTGAACTGCAAAGAGATCAAACCAGTCAGTTGTAAAGGAAATCAACCCTGAATATTCATTGGAAGGACTGATGCTGAACCTGAAGCTCCAATATTTTGGCTACCTGAATGGAAGAACCAACTCATTGGGAAAAAAAAAAACAAAACCCTGATGTTGGGAAGCATTGAGGGTAAGAGAAGAAGGGGGCAGCAATGGAGGCAATGGTTAGATAGCATCACCAACTCAATGGACATGAGTTTGAGCAAACTCTGCAAGGTAGTGAAGGACACTGAAGCTTGTGTGCTGCAGTTCATGGAGTAGCAAAGAGTCGGACATGACTTACTAACTGAACAACAATCCTGGAGTTGAAGGTATTAAGATTTGGATGTAGGATCTTTGGAAGATGCTTAGTTCATAAAAGTGAAGAACTCATGAATGGGATTAGTGCCCTTATAAAAGACATTCCAGAGAGCTCCTCTCCTCCTTCCACTTTTTGAGGATACAACAAGAACATGGATGTCAATGAACCAGAAAATAGGCCCTCACCAGACACTGAATCTACCGAAGCCTTGATCTTGGACTTTCCAGCCTCCAGAACTGTGAAAAATGAATGTTTGTTGTTTAAGATATCCAGTATATGGTATTTCTGTTTCAGCAGCCCCAACTACTCAAACAATAAGTTAAGGCCAAGAAGTTAAGGCTTATTCTTAAATGTTCCCCCCATGTGAAAAAAATTTTCCCAAGAAGGGGGAAAAGGTTGGGATACATTGGGAGACTGGAATTGATGTATGAGCACTGCCATGTGTAAAACAGATAGCTAGTGGGAACCTGTTTTACAGGGCAGTGAGCTTGGTGCTCTATGGCAACCTAAATGGGTGTGATGAGGATGGTGGGAGAGAGGTCCAAGGGAGAGGAGATATATGTATATACATAACTCATTTCACTTTGTTGCACAGCAGAAACTAACACAACATTTTAAAGCAATTATGCCCCAATTTTAAAAAAAAATCCCCCAAAAAACCTGCTCTGGAAAATTTGGTAATCTACGGAAGTATTTTCTTCTTAACATAGTTATGTTTATTTTAATTTTCTATAATTTTGTTTCATCATAGAGACCATGAAGTTCTAAAATCCTTAGGGAGTTTGCAATTCTTACATGCGCCTTCCTTCTGTCTACCAACTCCTGCTTCCTTCAACCAAGAGCTCCGTAAACAGGCTATGATAACTAGTTTCTAACGGTAGCTCCCAACAATTCTTCCCCTTCTTGTATGTGATGACCACTCCTGACTTCAGGTGGTATAGGATGTGTTTGCTCCCCGTTGACTCTGGATTGGCTGCAAAACTTGCTCCAGCAAGTAGAATGCAATGGAAGTGATATTTGGGACATCCAAGCTTTGGTCTTAAGAAGAAGGAAGCTTCCACTTTCTGCTTTTTGGAACCCAGTCAGCAATTCACAGAGAAATAACAAGGGAAAGGGAACCAAGGTGTTACTATTTACAGAACACCAGCACCAACTGCCAGCCATGTGAGGTGCCATCTTGGACCTTCTAATTCAGTTCATTCCCCTCATGACTTGGGGCAGAAAAGCCATCCAGTTGAGCCCAGTCAATCACAGAGTGAGACTAGATAAGAAAGTGCTTGTCATTTTAAGCCATTTGAGTGTTAGAATTGCTATCCAACAGTAGAAAACTAAAATACAGGCTGACTGAATATAGAATTTTAAATTTATCATTAGAAAGACTTCAAATAGAAATTCTAAAAGCTCTGCTTCCTTCTCCACAAAAATATAAGTTAAACATAAGAGTTCTCTTAGATTTTTGTTTCGAGCATGAATAAATATGAGAATTTTTATGAACAGGTTAATATTTGTGTCATAATTATCTGTGCATTGCCAGGACTGTAAGACATAACATGAAAAAGAGAAAAAAAAAGTCTAGAAAATAAGATTAAAATTTTGTCTGCTTGAAAGTAGTTTTATTGCCTAGGAAAGTATTGATACATAAACATTTATATGTGTTAAGTAACAAAATACATTCAAAGCTTTGGTTTCTTTTCTATTATAATTTCCATGCTTATCAGTAAAATGAATCAAAGTTATATGTCCAAACTCACTTGTGTTTCATCTGTTTTAGTCACAGAATAATGAGAAAACTTAAAATTAGAATGGCCTGAATTCTTGACTCAAAATTATATACAAATAAAGTCTGATTCAAAACTTACACAGTTACTTATTATATTTATAATTGTAGCTGTTTTATAAGAAAACAAGTAGGAAGAAACTATGCTATATGGAGTACAGAATGCTTTGAAAAACACCAAAAAATTGTATAACAGGCCAACATCAACTAATTAGAACTAAAAAATATATATCTAATTCTGATATACTATGTATGGTAATATAAAATAAAATGATTTTTGAATAATTGATTTTTAAGAGTTTGAGAGATTTAGTATTAAATTGATAACAGATCCATAAAAAGGAACAGGGTCCAAACTTGCCTTAAAATGTTTCCTTTACGCTTTCTGTGGACATTACTTACTCGAGCAATTCCATCAGTCTCACACATGAATCATTTCTGACCTCGACTGGCAGCATATGGTCATGAAACATCCCACTCTAAAATCTTTTAGCTCCTAGTTCTGGAAGAGAGGTAAGTGAAGGCTACCAAAGCAGTAAATTATGATTAAGCAAGAGGGGATATGATTCTAAACAAAAAAAGCATATTCACCCTGAGCAGAGTGGAGCATTTTAAGGTATATATGAAATAGGTTAGGAAAAATAAACAGCACGCCCATCCATTTGGACAATATTACATTTAGAGAAAATTTCAAAAAGCGTGTGAGAACAACTGGCAGGTTTGTACAAAGTGCCTCTAAGTCCCTCTTCAGCTTAAGTATAAAATGAAAGCTTGTTGTTTAGCTCTGCTGGTCAAAAGTTTTAGAATGCATGTACACTTTGACCTACATATTCCATTTCAAGGAATTTATTCAAAGAATAGACACACACAAGTTTTTCAAGATGTTTTTATAAGGATGTTTACTGCAACATAATATTATTTTGTAATGCTGCTAAGTCGCTTCAGTCGTGTCCGACTCTGTGCGACCCCATAGACGGCAGCCCACCAGGCTCCCCCGTCCCTGGGATTCTCCAGGCAAGAACTGGAGTGGGTTGCCATTTCCTTCTCCAATTATTTTGTAATAGTGTTTATTAATACTATTTATTAACACTATGAAATAAAGTTTTCATCAAGAAGAGACTTTAAAATAAACTATCATCCATACAATGGAACAATATGCAATCATCAAGTACAGTGGGATAGATCTATATGTAAAAATATGGAAAATTATCAATACACCAAAATCTAAGGGGAAAAGCAAAATGTAGGAACAAAATAATAGTGTAATTCTTTAGGGGAAATGTAAAAGAATTATTGAATAGATACATGTATGTAGGTATATGCATTTATTTTATAACAGAAAATGACTAAAAAATTCCTAATGACAGTTACTTTTAGGAAGACAAGGCAGAATGGAGAGGATGTATAATTTACATATTACACTTTTGCATATGGGTTCAATGTTTGAACATTTATTTGTATTAATGTTTTAATTAATAAAATTATCTGGTGGGGAAATAGAAGGCTACATTTCTTCTTTGAGATTATCTATGTTAAAAATATTTTTCTAAATTAAATATACAAATAATACTTCATATTTAAAGTCATCTCAATCACATTTGAGTTTCCTTGGTGTCTCAGATGGTAAAGAATCTACCCACAATGTGGAAGACCCAGGTTCAATTTCTGGGTCAGGAAGATCCTCTGGGGAATGAAATGCACCTCACTCCAGTATTCTTGCCTGGAGAATCCCATGGACAGAGGAGCCTGGCGGGCTAAGTTCGTGGGGTCACAGAGAGTTAAATCCGACTGAGCAACTAACACTTACACTTTCAATTTCATTTTCATCCTCAATTTTGACTTTTCCTATGAAAGTATCAAGTATTTGGTTAAGCCCGCCTCAGGATATATGGTTTTTTTAATGTGTTCCCACTTGACATGGCTCTGCATCAAGACATTGAAGACGGTTTCAGTTAAAAATTTCTTCTATCTTTCAAAAAGCATTTATTAACCAATTACTATGGATTAAGCTGTAGATAAGCATTGTACAGGACATTTAAGCTAGGTTTTTAAGATACAGTGCATTTTCTAGAAGGTAATTGTGAGACAGATTATTCTGAAGAGAAGGGATGCAATATGCACAAAATCCATGTCATGAAAGGAGGTTACATGTTCAAAGAAAAATGCATTTCATAAAATTCCATGAAGTAAAATCATAAGTGAGAAAATCACTAAGATAGCTTAAGGTCATACTGTCCAGTATTGACAATATAGTTTTAAAATATTTGGACTGCCTCATTTCTCTGTTAACTCATTCATTCAATAAATACTTATTGTGTGTTTATCTCAATTTTGGTTTCCAAAAATAGACCTGGAGACAACACTTTGGGTAAAAGCAAATATATTTGGGACATGATCCCAGGGGACCCTGTGAATGAATGGGAAAGCAGACAGAGAAGGGAAGGAAGCCAGAAAGCATGTGATGACAATTCTGAACACCTGGAGCTCAGTTTCTCTTAGGAATCTTCTGACACTTTGTGGACCTGACTTCAGAACTGTCTCACAGAGGGTCAGAAAGCTGGGAACTTATCCAAATACTAAGTGAGTGGGTGAGTGAAAGTCATTCAGTCGTGTCCGACTCTTTGCGACCCCATGGACTATACAGTCTATGGAATTCTCCAGGCCAGAATAATGGAGTGGGTAGCCTTTCCATTCTCCAGGGGATCTTCCCAACCCAGGGATTGAATCCAGGCCTCCCACATTGCAGGCGGATTCTTTACCAGCTGAACCACAAAGTGAAGTCACTCAGTCGTGTCCGACTCTTTGGAACCCCGTGGACAGTAGCCTACCAGGCTTCTCTGTCCATCAGATTTTCCAGGCAAGAATACTGGAGTGGGTTGCCATTTCCTTCTGCAGGGGATCTTCCCTGACCCAGGAATCGAACCCAGGTCTCCTGCAAGGGAAGCCCAAAATAAAAATATGATTGTTATTTTCAAATTAGATATATGTCTCTGTGAGGTGAAAGTGAAAGTCAGTCAGTCACATCTGACTCTTTGTGACCCCATGGGCTATACAATTTATGAAATTCCCCAGGCCAGAACACTGGCCCTTCTCCAGAGGATCTTCCCAACCCAGGGATTGAACCCAGGTCTCGTGTATTGTAGGCAGATTCTTTACTAGCTGAGCCACAAGGGAAGCCCAACCACATATTGGTTTTCATTATAAACAGGAGACATAAATGAATCATGAATAATCTGGATAATGAATAAACAGGCAGGAACATTTATTCCCCGAGAGAAAGAAAACTGAAAAATAAGAGAAGCAATAATAAGAGTTCCAGGGAATACTGAAATTTATGGGTATAGTGAGGAGACAGTGACAGTGAAAAGGTATGCGAGTGCACGCAGGCTAAGTTGCTTTAGCCGTGTCAGACTCTTAGTGACCTTATGGAGCTAGGCTCCTTGTCCATGGGATTCTCCAGGCAAGAACACTAGAGTGGTTTACCATGCCCTCCTTCAGGGGATCTTCCGGACCCAGGGATCAAACCTGAGTCTCCTGTAGCTCCTGCATTGCAGGAGGATTCTTTACCACTGAGCCACCTGGGAAGCCAGAAAGGGTTGAAAACAATTGTATAAATGTGGAAGAACACAGAGAAAGCTGAGTTCTGGAACTCTGGGTGAATTTTTAGAAGAATTGGATCAATACCAATCAATATAAATTTAAATGTTTCCTAAATGGCCACTATGGCCTAGCTTTTGTGGGGGCAGCTGTGGATATAATTTAAAATGTTACGTCCCCTCCACTACTATAGGTTTTACTGGCAAGATGCACCAGAAATGCAGGTATAGAAAGAATCACAGATGTTGGTGTAAAGTGTCTCAGAAGACCAAACAGTGAATCCAACCACTATAGGGAAAGTTAATGACCACTGCACAGCCAATAGATTGAAGGAAAAAAGGGGACTGCAGGTCTGAATGTCATTATGAGATAAAACAGCAATTGAATTTGAGTGTTAAGACAATCACAAGCAGTAACCTAACATATCCATTCATTAATGGTTCAAATAACAGAATATCTTCTATAAACCAAGAACCATATTAAGCACCGAGAAAAGACTACAGCAAAGATTGGCCATACTTTCTGCCCTTAGAGTGCTTTCTTGGCACTGTCAGAATTGTCTTACCTCTGCCTTATGCTATCCTGTGACGTAGAAACTATTAAAACCTTGTTGTATAAATGAAGATACCTTGGCTAATCAGTGGAAGCAACTTGCTCAGTGTCCCTGTTGTCTGTATTTTAAAAAGTTGTTTTGACCCCAGCATCCAAGCTTCTAAACACAGGAGAGACTGCCCATTAAAAATACAAATTCACAAAATCATTTCAATCTGATATTTTTAACTTATTGTTTGGTTTGCTTCCTGGGTCCCACATCTGGATAATCCTATCATCTGTCATGAAAAATTATCTGTAATTTTATCAATCACAAGTTGGCAGTTAACCATGATAACATTATGTAAATAGCAAACATTTAGCAATCAGAGTACTAAATAAAATGTAAGAACCCAAAATAGAATTAAGAAAGTGTATTTTGACTTTCAAAGTAATGCTTTGGATTGTAGAAAACTAAGATTGTGTTTTGATATTTCAGTGATGTCTTTAAAAGAATATGGTAAGTGGTATTTTGGGGAAATATACATAGTCATTTTACTATTAGTTGGACTTCATACAACGGATTTCTATTTACCTCCAGACAGCATCCTAGCTTCTTTTCTCATTCATTACCAGTTCTTTATTCAACATCCTTTTGATAAAAATGTCTCTTCTTTTAATTCATACTCAGTTACCTAACTGCAGAAGTCAGACTGACTCATTTGTGCAATACTGCACGGCACAGTTTTGCATTTAGAAACGCTCTTACCAGCTGTGTGCCTGTAAGTTCATCTCCCCTACAATTCATGTGTTTATTTGGACTTTCTCCAAAATCCTACTACCCCCATGGCTTTATGCAGCATCCAGCGACCAGTCACAGGTCTGGGTTATTGCCTGGCACCCTGTGGCTTAGGAATGGGATACCCCATTCAAAACACTAATTTATCTTCTAGAGAATACACTTTCAGATGTGTGTCTTGAGTGTTTTTATAGCCTACATATATTTTTAAAGTGTCTACTTTTAAAAATTTTCCATGTTAAAGCAAGTCAGGCAGTTGCTTTAGAAAATTTTAAGTCCTTTGGGAGATATTTTTAAATTAAACAGTTAAAAGAATAGCCAGACCAGAACTGTAATTTACAGACCTTACCTGCATGCACAGATTATTGGGTGGCCAAAATAGTTATTCACCTCCCTTATCAAGCAGTTCAAGGTTCCTCATGATTACTTCAATCTTAGTGATTAGAATTGATTGTGAAACAGCTAAAATTTCTCATTCTGCCTACAACTTGGCCTATGAGTTGTTATTGCAGTCATAAATACCATAGGTCCAAGTAGTTTCACAAATAATCAACTGTTTCTTTAGTAGTTAATATTTGCGATAGTCAGAGAGTGAGAACATAGGGGGTCTGACTGCCCACGGTATACGGAACACCAGATGAGACACTGCTATGCAAATATTCGAGAGATGAGTGAAAAAAATATAAAAACAGCAAGACCCCCATCCTTACAGTTTCATTTCATTGACAACTGGCTGGTTCAGGACATTTTCTGGAATGGTCTAGAAACTATTTATCTATCTTTTTTGACACTATACGCCATGATTCAAAAGTTTCACCCAGGGATGGGAGTCACTGAGCCTACAGTAAAGGAGTAGAATAAATTAAACAAAAGCAATTTTCAAAAATCCAGGTGTTGACATTATTCATGCTATTTCCTCAATCTCCAACACAAGAGCTAAGATGTGAAGTATTACGGATACCACTTCCATACGTACTATCTCCCATCTCTTCTTTCCTATTAAGACAAGAGACTGATCCTGACAAGATGGGAGATACTACTGCCCAGGTACTGCCCTTTAATTTCCATTTAGCTAATGCTGTATCTGATCTTTTAGATCCACAGGATACTGAGGATCTGCATAGTATTACTGTGTCTTAACGATTTTCGGCAGGCTGGACCTGCCAATGACTGAGAGAGGAGTATTGGAATCTTCATGTCGGAAGGCATATATGTTGAGGATTGTTTTGTTTTCTTGAAAAATTGTGCCCATTATCATTGCATAATGTCCCTCTTTATTCCTGATGATTTTCTTTGCTCTGAGTTGCTTTTGTGTCTGAAATTAAGTTACTCTCTGCTCAGCCACTTCAGTCATATCCTACTCTTTGCAACCCTAATGATTGTAGCCCAACAGGCTCCTCTGTCAATGGGATTCTCCAGGCAAGAATACTGTAGTGGGTTGCCCTGCCTTTCTCCAGAGGATCTTCCCAATCCAGGGATCGAACCCACATCTCCTGTGTCTCCTGTATTGCAGGCAGATTCTTTACCCATTAAGCCACCTGGGTAGCTTTGTTTTTATTGGTGTTAGCATGGTATCACTTTTTCCACTAAATATGGGTTTCCTGTAGACAACATACACTTAGGTCTTATTTTTCATCCTCTCTGACAGGCTCTGTTTTAGTTGAAATAATTTGACCTTCACATTGAAAGTGATTATTTATATAGTTGGGTTAACATCAACTATAATTGCCATTGCTTTGTATTCATTGCACTTATTCTTTTTTCTTTTTTAAACTTTTACCTTCTTTTGCTTTCTTCTCTGATTTTAATTGAGCATTTTATATGACTCCATTTCCTTTTCTCCTAGCATATTAAATTTTTAGTTTTATTAGTGATCACTTGGAGCTTGCAATATACATTTACAACTAATCTAAGTTTGCTTAAAGATACTGTTTCATGGGTAGTCCCGTACCTTATGAGAGTAGTCTTAATTCCTCCCTCCCATTTTTTGTAGGAAGGGAAATTTCCCACATAAACCCCTACTAGCTTTCCTGGATTACCAAAGGGATGAGATGAAGCTTAAAAATATTTGTGAAGGTTAAAACTCAGGGGTACAAACATTAAAAGACTAAGATTTAATTTTTCCCTAGTGGCTCACATGGTAAAAAATGTGCCTGCAGTGCAGGAGACCTAGGTTGCATCCCTGGGTCAGGAAGATCTTCTAGAGAAGGGAATGGCTACCCACTCCAGTATTCTTGCTTAGAGAATTCCATGGACAGAGGAGCCTGGCAGGACTACATAGAGGAGTGGGACTATACTCCATGGGGTCACAAAAAGTTGGACACAACTGAATGACTAACACTACACAAACCTATTGAAAGACTGAGATCTAATTCCCCCCTACACTTTGTAACATCACATAAGCCGGGCCCCTGAATAGCAACAAGGGATCAAAGCCAAATGAACTGAGAGGCTCAGATTTTCTTTAAGAATAAGAAATCTAAAAATAAACCCAAAGACAATCAGGGAGATGAAAACAAGGACTTTAGAGGAACTAGTCTCTGACATATACAGCTACAGTAAGTGGTAAATGCAGTCTGACTCCTAGTCAGACAAACAGGAAGCCTCCCTTTAAAAGCCTAGATACTTCAGTTCCTATTACTCAATGAAATATGTCTGTTTCCGACAACAACAAATTACAAGGCTTCTTAAAAGGTAAGAAAAGGGAATTTTAAAGAGACAAAGCAAACTTGAGAACCAGACTCAGATAAGACGAGTATTTTAGAATCACCAGGCCAAGAATTTAGAACAACTATCATTAATATGCTAAGAGCAATAATGGAAAAAATAGACAATGGGTAAGAACCAATAGAAAATATAAGCAGATAGATGGAAATTCTAGCAAAGAATCAAAAGGAAAAATTAGAACTCAAAAACATTGCAGGAGATATGAAGTATACTTTCCACGGACTCCTCGGTATACTCAACACAGCTAAGAAAAGAAACAATGAGCTGCAAGTTAATGTCACTGGAAATAGACAAAACTGAAATGCAAAAAGAAAGACAAATGACAAAAATAAACAAATAAATAAAACATAATATGCAAGAAGTATGGGACAATTATAAAAAGTACAACATGCGTGTAATGGGGATGTCAAGAGTAGACACACAAGAGAAAGGACCAGAAAATATACTTAAAATGACAAGAACTCTGATGTAGGTTTTATCTGTGTTCCTCCTTAGGCAAGCTATTTCTATCCTCTGGACTTTCTGAATAAATCCTCTTTGTTTGAACATGATATGCCTAAATTTCAATTTCTGGCATTTAACCTATTGAGTATTCTCTTAGCCTTTTGATTGGTGGTTTGGTTGCCGTCATTAACTTCAGCAAACTCACAGCCATTTTTTGATGATGACAGTAGGTAAACTACCCATATAAAATGCACACCAGCCCTCTATTTCAAACACTGCTATATTGCTCAAATAAATTAATATTTTCATTCAGGGAAAGTTCATCAGAGTTAGCAAAACACAGTTTTACTTTGTAATTTAAATGAGAGGTTATCCCTAATCATAAATTTTATGTTTATTTCTATTTTAGGTTTTTAATACCTATACAACCCACTCCAGTGTTCTGGCCTGGAGAATCCCAGGGACGGGGGAGCCTCGTGGGCTGCCGTCTATGGGGTCGCACAGAGTCAAACATGACTGAAGCGACTTAGCAGCAGCAGCAGCAATACCTATACAAATGAAATCACTTACGATTATACAGTGGAAGTGACAAATAGATACAAGGGATTAGATGTGATAGGCAGAGTGCCTAAAGAACTATGGACGGAGGTTCATGACATTGTACGGGAGGCAGTGATCAAGACCATCCCCAAGAAAAAGAAATGATAAAAGGTAAAATCCTTGTCTGAGGAGGCCTTATAAATAGCTGAGATTAGAAGAGAAGCTAAAGACAAAGGAGAAAAGGAAAGAAATACCCATTGAATGAAGAGTTCCAAAGAGTAGCAAGGAGATAAAAGAAAACCTTCCTCAGTGATCAATGAAAAGGAAAGAAGAAAACAATAGAATGGGAAAGACTAGAGATCTCTTCAAGAAAATTAGAGATACCAAGGGAATATTTCATACAAAGAAGGGTACAATAAAGGACGGAAATGGTATGGACCTAACAGAAGAAGAAGATATTAAGGAGAGGTGCCAGGAATACACAGAAGAACTATACAAAAAAGATATTCATGACCCAGATAACCAATATGGTGTGATCACAAACCTAGAGCCAGACATCATGGAACGCCAAGTCAAGTGGGCCATAGGAAACATCACTGCGAACAAAGCTAGTGGAGGTGATGGATCCAGTTGAGCTATCTCAAATCCTAAAAGGTGATGCTAAGAATGTGCTACACTCCGTATACCAGCAAATTTGGAAAACTCAGCAGTGGCCACAGGACTGGGAAAAGTCAGTTTTTATTCCAATCTCAAAGACACGCAATACCAAAGAATGTTCAAACTATTGCACAATTGCACACATCTCACACACTAATAAAGAAATGCTCAAAATTCTCCAAGCCAGGCTTCAGCAATATATGAACCGTGAACTTCCAGATGTTCAAGCTGGGTTTAGAAAAGGCAGAGGAACCAGAGATCAAATTGCCAACATCCGTTGGATCATCAAAGAGCAAGAGAGTTCCAGAAAAACATCTACTTCTGCATTATCAGCTACACCAAAGCCTTAGACTGTGTGGATCACAACAAACTGTAGAAAACTGTTAAAGAGATGGGAATACCAGACCACCTGATCTGCCTACTGAGAAATCTGTATGCAGGTCAGGAAGCACCAGTTAGAACTGGACATGGAACAACAGACTTGTTCCATATCAGGAAAGGAGTACATCAAGGCTGTATATTGTCATCCTGCTTATTTAGATGCAGAGTACATCATGCCAAATTCAGGGCTAGATGAAGCCCAAGTTGGAGTCAAGATTGCTGGGAGAAATATCAATAACATCAGATATGCAGATGATACCACCCTTATGGCAGAAAGCATAGAAGAACTAAAGAGCCTCTTAATGAAAGTGAAAGAGGAAAGTGAAAAAGTTGGCTTAAAACTCAACCAGTCCATCCTAAAGGAAATCAGTCCTGGAAGGACTGATGCTGAAGCTGAAACTCCAATACTTTGGCCACTTGATGTGAAGAACTGACTCATTTAAAAAGACCCTGATGCTGGGAAAGATTGAAGGTGGGAGGAGAAGGGGACGACAGAGGATAAGATGGTTAGATGGCATCACTGACTCAATGGACATGAGTTTAAGTAAGCTCCAGTAGTTGGTGATGGACAGGGAGGCTGGGTGTGCTACAATCCATGGTGTCACAAAGAGTCAGACACGACTGAGTGACTGAACTGACTGAATACCTACACAAGCAACTTTTTATCATAAGCACACCAAATCTTACTGATCTTAATTTTCATGTGATGGGAATTGAGAAGGAAGGGATTGAGTGATAGCAGGTGACCTGGCATGTAAGTTTCCATCGTTGGCTCCTAATTTGGATACTATTGCTGCCCATGAGAAATAATTCCAAATAAAAATCCTCTCTGAAGTCGAGAATTAGTAGTAGCTACTGATAAAGATGATACAAGTAGTAAAACAATGAAAAAGAATAAAAATGTATCCTCTTTTAGAGCATCACCCCAACCTTCACAACTATTTGTAACAGTAAAAATAATTTGTTTTATTTTATTCTAATTATTTGTAGTCTCCATTATAATCAAATTCTGTCAGTGGTGAACATGAAATAACCAGCCATAGAGAGAGATCTAAATATCCAGAACTTAAGCAAGGCTACTCCTTGTCATTTGAACTACAGGGCAAAAAAATAACAAGTGTAGTTACCACAAATTGTTAAAATTGTTGAAATGTTAGTCATTCTGTGGCAGCAGGAACCTCCTTTTAATCTAGGCATGGCAAAAATTTTGTGAATTCTGTTATTTCAGTGGATAACCTTTTCTTACTGTTCATGGAGTTCTCAAGGCGAGAATACTGAAGTGGTTTCCCATTCTGTATGCAGGTCAGGAAGCAACAGTTAGAACTGGACAGGGAACAAGAGACTGCTTCCAAATCAGAAAAGGAGTAAGTCAAGGCTGTATATTGTCACCCTGCTTATTTAACTTATATGCAGAGTACATCATGAGAAACGCTGGGCTGGAAGAAGCACAAGCTGGAATCAAGATTGCCGGGAGAAACATCAATAACTTCAGATACGCAGATGACACCACCCGTATGTTAGAAAGTGAAGAAGAACTAAAGAGTCTCTTGATGAAAGTGAAACAGGAGAGTGAAAAAGTTGGCTTAAAGCTCAACATTCAGAAAACTAAGATCATGGCATCTGGTCCCATCACTTCATGGCAAATAGATGGGGAAACAATGGAAACAGTGAGAGACTTTATTTTGGGAGGCTCCAAAATCACTGCAGATGGTGACTGCAGCCATGAAATTAAAAGGTGCTTGCTCCTTGGAAGTAAAGTTATATACAATCTAGAAAGCATATTAATAAGCAGAGACATTACTTTGCCAACAAAGGTCCATCTAGTCAAACCAATGGTTTTTCCAGTAGTCATGTATGGATGTGAAGTTGGATGTAAAGAAAGCTGAACACCGAAGAATTGATGCTTTTGAACTGTGGTGTTGGTTCAAAAGATCCAACGAGTCCATCCTAAAGGAAATCAGTCCTGAATATTCATGCTGAAGCTGAAACTCTGATACTTTGGCCACCTGATGTGAAGAACTGACTCATTGGAAAAGACACCGATGCTGGGAAAGGTTGAAGGCAAGAGGAGAAGGGGATGACAGAGGATGAGATGGTTGGATGGCATCCCTGACTCGATGGACATGACTTTGCACAAGCTCTGGGAGTTGGTGATGGACAGGGAAGCCTGGTGTGCTACAGTCCATGGGGTCACAAAAAGTCAGATATGACTGAGAGACTGAACTGAACTGAACTGAAGTGGATAGCACAATTCATCAGAGCTAGTTGAATGTATAGCTTTAAAGTTGGTTATCTATAGAGGGCTTCCCCTGGTGGCTCAGAGGTAAAGAAATTGACTGCAATGCAGGAGACTCAGGTTCAATCCCTGGGTCAGGAAGATTCCCTGGAGAAGGAAAGGGCAATCCATTCCAATATACTTGCTGGGAAATTCCACAGACCGTGGAGCCTGGTGGGTTACAGTCCTTGGGGCCACAAAAACTGGACATGACTTAGCAACTGCTGCTACTGCTGCTAAGTCACTTCAGTCGTGTCTGACTCTGCGACCCCATAGACAGCAGCCCACCAGGCTCCACCGTCCCTGGCATTTTCCAGGCAAGAACACTGGGGTAGGTTGCCATTTCCTTCTCCAATGCATGAAAGTGAAAAGTAAAAAGGAAGTCGCTCAGTCGTGTCCTACTCTTCACAACCCCATGGACTGCAGCCCACCAGGCTTCTCCATGGGATTTTCCAGGCTAGAGTACTGGAGTGGGTTGCTATTGCCTTCACTGGACTTAACAACTAAAAAACAACAAAAAGCTTATCTAGACAGTAATCAGAAATAATGTAATCTAATGTGGAAGAATGCAATATCCCCAAAGAATGACATAATATTTTCTTTTTCAAGTTATAATATGTATACCTAATTGATTAAGTGATTCATTAGAATTTTTAATAAACAATAAAATAATTAGTGAATGCTGCAGAACTTTCAGTCACACATTTATACAATATTAGTATATCAAGGCTTAATGGTACTCCATGAGTTGAATATCAAATACCTATTTTTGAGAGGTATAATCATGCTTTTATAAGATAGATTCTATTGACACTAATCAATTGTGTGCCTGCTAGTTGAATTATTTTAAGGAACTATTAAAAGTACACATATGCCAACAATTCAGGGAAATGAAGTGTGGTTAATATGAAAGGCCTGGAAAACCTCAAAAAAGACAAGCTATTGTAAGATTAGGCTAAAATTCTGGGCATTGCTCCATTGATGACTCCTCTAAGGTTTAACTCTAAAATTGGTTTACAATGGTATAAAGCAGGAAATATTTTTGTTCACCTTTTTCCTACAATATTTGCTATATGACTTATAATATTATATTGTGTGGCAATACACACACACACACACATATACACCCTAAATTGTCATAACTATGTTGTTTTTAAAATTGAGACATAATTGACATATAACACGGTATACAACATAATGATTTGATATTTTATATATTTCAAATGGTTACTACAATAAGTATAGTTAACATCCATTACCACACATAGTTACAATTATTTTTCTTGTGATAAGAACCCCTAAGATTTACTTTCTTCAGTTCAGTTCAGTTCAATCGTGCAGTCATGTCCGACTCTTTGCGACCCCATGAATCACAGCACGCCAGGCCTCCCTGTCCATCACCAACTCCCTGAGTTCACTCAGACTCATGTCCATTGAGTCAGTGATGCCATCCAGCCATCTCATCCTCTGTCATCCCCTTCTCCTCCTGCCCCCAACCCTCCCAGCATCAGAGTCTTTTCCAATGAGTCAACTCTTCGCATGAGGTGGCCAAAGTACTGGAGTTTCAGCTTTAGCATCATTCCTTCCAAAGAAATCCCAGGGCTGATCTTCAGAATGGACTGGTTGGATCTCCTTGCAGTCCAAGGGACTCTCAAGAGTCTTCTCCAACACCACAGTTCAAAAGCATCGATTCTTTGGCACTCAGCCTTCTTCACAGTCCAACTCTCACATCCATACATGACCACAGGAAAAACCATAGCCTTGACTAGATGAACCTTTCTTGGCAAAGTAATGTCTCTGCTTTTGAATATGCTATCTAGGTTGGACATAACTTTCCTTCCACGGAGTAAGCATCTTTTAATTTCATGGCTGCAGTCACCATCTGCAGTGATTTTGGAGCCCCAAAAAATAAATTCTTGGCAACTTTCAAATATCAAATCCAATGTTATTAATTATAGCCACCATGCTGTGTGGCTTTATATTTTAAACAACATGCCATTAATCAATACAGTTTACCAAATTTACTTGAAACATAAATGGAAGTATCTTACTAACTAACAAATATGGATATATCTAATCTTCCTGCTCCCATATGTGGACAAATCCAAAGCTATCAAAATTTGACTTTAATTATTTTTTTATAAAATATAGACCATGAATAGTTACAGCCTTTATATTTAATTTTAGAATATATGTGTTGTGTGCTCAGTCATTCAGTCGTGTCCAACTTTTTGCAAAACAATGGACTGTAGCGCACCAGGCTCCTCTTTCCAGGGCATTTCAAGAATACTAGAGTGGGTTGCCATTTCCTACTCCTGGGCATCTTCCCCACTCAGGGATCAAACTTGTCTCTCTTGTTTCTCCTGCACTGGCAGGCAAATTCTTTAGCACCTGGGAAGCATTAGACTTTGCACATGAATCAAATATGGGCCATTGTAACCTTGGAATTTTAACTGTAAAATGGCTTTAATGAACCATTAAAGGGATTTTAACCACTATATGTTTAAGGAACCCATGCCCCTAAACCAACAATGTAAACTAAGCACTTTTACTGGAAAATACCTGTGATAAGATCATACAATAAATTTTCCCAGAATTTTATTTTCATAACCTTAACATAACTTGATTCTATTGGATAAATAGTATAGCAAAATCATCTGGTAACTAATAGTCAGGTTTTAGAATTAGCCAAACACACAATTCTTAATAATTCTTAGAGAATGACATTAGCAATTAAGAACTCTCTTACAGACCTGGTTTCTTCATCAGTAAACTAGGGTTAATAATAGAATTCAATTCATGTGGCTCTCATGAGGGCTATTTACATATAACAGTGCCTATAAAGTACCTAGCACAGTGACTGGTACTCAGCTATTATTGCCTATTATTTGCTCTTGACTGGAGGAGGACATGGCAACCCACTCTAGTATTCTTACCTGGAGAATCCCCTTAGACAGAGGAGCCGGCGGGCTGCTGTCACTGGGGTCGCAAAGAGTCATACATGACTGAGCAACTAAGCACCCGTGCTCTTGGTACTGTTATCCATAAACAGTAAAGAGCTGAGCAAGTAAAGTGAGGTAATCCTGAAGGAAAATGCACAATAGTCTTTTTTAGCAAACATGATCAGTCTTATACAAGGATGAGTCAAGGCGGCAACTCCACAAATAGATTTCAGTTCAGTCTCTCAGTCATGTCTAACTGTTTGTGACCCCATGGACTGCAACACACAGGCTTCCCTGTCCATCACCAACTCCCTGAGCTTGCTCAGACTCATGTCCATTGAGTCAGTGATGCCATCCAACCATTTCATCCTCTGTCATCCCCTTCTCCTCCTGCCATCAATCTCTCCCAGCATCAGGGTCTTTTCAAATGAGTCAGTTCTTCCCACCAGATGGCCAAAGTACTGGAGTTTCAGCTTCAGCATCAGTCTTTCCAATGAATATTCAGGACTGATTTCCTTTAGGATGGACTGGTTGGATCTCCTTGCAGTCCAAGGGACTCTCAAGAGTCTTCTCCAACACCACAGTTCAAAAGTATCAATTCTTCAGTGCTCAGCTTTCTTTATATTTCACCTGTCACATCCATATGTGACTACTGGGAAAACCATTGCTTTAACTATAGGGACCTTTATTGCAAAGTAATGTCTCTGCTTTTTAATATGCCTGGTGGGCTGCCATCTATGGGGTCGCACAGAGTCAGACACGAGTGAAGCAACTTAGCAGAAGCAGCAGCAGCAGCCAGGTTGGTCATAGCTTTTCTTCCAAGAAGCAGGTGTCTTTTAATTTCATGGCTGCAGTCACCATCTGTGGTGATTTTGGAGCCCAAGAAAAAGTCTCACTGTTTCCGTTGTTTCCCCATCTATTTGCCATGAAGTGATGGGACCAGATGCCAAGATCTTGCCAGAAACATAATTTATTATGCCCACATATGGATTCCTGACTTCATGGTGGTACCAGTCAGATGACTGAATTCACATCCTGGGTCCAAGAGAGGAAGAATGCATTGTAACTATGAACTGTTACACTTAGCCTCTTATGCAGGCTCATTGCATCTCTTTGTCTTCCCATACAGTGGAAATGCAGTCACTTCTATGTTTCAACATGCTTTCTCCTGAGGCTACCCTTCATCATTCCTGGCAGGAACCACGTGGCCTAAACGTGCTCTGGCAGTATGCTTGGAGGAGAGATGTAAATCTCCACTGCTAAGTTTGGGAAAGGTTACTTAGAGAAGGGGCACACATCACACCTAGAACAACAGTAGGAATTCAAAAGCTAATAAGTGGGAAGAGAAGGCTTCATGTAGGGGATTATTGTGAATAATAGAATGAAGGCTGCATGTGTGTGGAAGGTGGAAACAGCTTCAGTGCAGTTGAAAACTGAAAATGATGACTGAGTGGAGTAATAAAATCTAGAAAAGTAAGTTCGAGGATATTTGAGCAATATACTAAGATTGTTCCAGGCTGCCTGGAGTGATATCCATCAGCAAAGGTAAGTGATCACATCTCCCTTGGATACTAGGAGGCCCTCAGTCACCTTCCTCCACCAGAACTTACTCTACAAAAAAATAAACACTGGTAAATTTCTACCCCAGAATGAATGAATTCAATATACTACTTCTCTAATTGGGGAACAAAAGCTCCATTTGCCTGTTAAGATTAAACAGAATTTTTGTTCAACCGAATACCTTCACAAACTAATAGCCAATATTTGTGAGATTTGTATGCAGTTTGTGAATTATCTTGTAAGAAGAGTTTTTACACATATTATTTTATTTTGTCCTTTCCGTAACCCCGTGAAGTGTTCATTCTATCTAGATTTGAATCAACTGAAGTTTAGAGAGGTAATGTAACATTCCCAAAGTTATCAGCTAATATTGGCAAAATCATAGCTGAGTCGCTGGCTTATCAGAGGCCAGAGCCCATTGACCCATTATGTTTATTACCTGCAATCTGGTAAAGATTTTTCATTAGTGCTTTTTAAAAAAGTGTATCAGAGAGTTTGATTTTAGAATTAATACCACTAAACTTTTGTTTCAGAGCCAAGAGTCGTAATTTTCATCAACTGACATTTGGTATCTAAAAATAAATTCATCATTATTCTCATTCTTCTATCTGTATATATACTTTATATTCAGCATTTCGTGTCTAAGGCACAATATTGTACCTTTAACTTTACTTGAGTGGATTTTTCAAAATTGCCTCTGAAAAGGATTACTAAGACAAGTTTATGGTTTATGTTGAAATCCATTTTCCACATACAGCTAATTATCATTTTAAAAGTTAAAAAAAAAATGACTTTCTTGGAAAATCTCATTTGTTAAAATTTAGGAAACAGCAGAGCGGGGGGACTCTTATTGAAAGCACATTCCCAAGGCCTATAATATTTTCATTTGATTATGAGTTAATTTCCATTCATTTCATCCATTTTTTTCTCTAATATACAAGTATCAATTAGTCACATTGAGGTATGTCCCTCTTTTAAATAGTTCATTTCATTTGTGCTGCCGCTTGTGCTGGGGTATCTTAGTGTGTGATTTTGGCTGCCTTCTCAGCTTCTCTTACATCACATTCCTTTCTCATCCTTACAGCCCCTTTCTATTTTATGCGTGCAGGTACTTCGGGAGTCTCAGAGGTGGCTTATCATATCATGAAGGGTGGGAGATTGAATATAAAATGGAAAACAATTCATCATAATCAGCATTAGCTGATGCCAATACACATCCAAATAGTCTTCAATTAAGAAGTAATATTTTTTTCTAAAATGTGTTTATTGCTAGTATACTTTTTCATATGACTTCAGCCTTTTTTTCTTTCGAATCTCAGTAAATTCTACTAAGCTTTATGCATCCTTCTTCAAAGCATAATAAAAAAAAAGCCAAAAAATGTAGAAATAATGTAATCTTACAGAAAATTGAAAAACACTGCCAAAAACTCCCTTACCAACTTTTCCTCTACTGTAAACATTTTACTTTATTTATTCTTTCTGTCTGTCTCCCTTTCCGTCCCCCATCTCTATTACTAGTAGTAATAGTAATTGTGGTAGTAGAAGTCTTTTCTGAAAAAAACATGAGAGCAAACCATATATATGATGCATTATCACTTCACATATATATACATCCCCAAAGCAAAGACACTCTTTTTTATCCTCATACAACCCTTCAAGCCAGAAAATCAACTGTGATACATCACTATCCAATAGATAGACTCCATTCAAAGTTCTATAACGTTCACGAAAATGTCTTATCTTCCTTTCTTTCCTGGGAACCCATCCAAGACAATGCATACCATGTTGATTTTATTTCCTCCAATCTGGCAGTTTCACAGTTTTTCCTTGTTTTCCTTGTCCTTGAGTGTTTGAAAAGAGCATGGGCCACACGTTTTATAGGATGACCTTTATTCTTTCTGAGAACCCTGACAGTTCAGTGATTCTCACCTGGAACAAATTTGCTCCCCGTGGGTGAATTGGTTTGTCTGGAGTAATTTCTGGACTATTAAAACTAGAGGATGGGGGAAGGAACTACTGACATTTTCTGGTAGAGTCCGGGGTTCTACTAACATCTACAATGTACAGAAGAGCTCTCAGTAACAAAGAATTATCTGATTCAGATGGTCAATAGTTCAGAGGTTCAGAAACCCTGTCCAGCACACTGTTTATAGACAAATGTTCAAGGGAAGTAGAAGAAAGAAAAATTACAATACACTATCACAAGGAATGTAGATGTGAAAGTTAAAATAAAATATTAGTAAATCAAATCCAAGAATAGACAAAATTGTTAAGGCTTCATGAACAAGTTGGGTTTCTCCTAGGAGAGTAAGATTGTTTAACTTTAGAAAATATACAATTTCAAAACTTATAAAGAAGTATAAATATTTTTAGACAAGATTAACACCAGATTAAACCCACTTAAAGAACATAGTAATGAATTCTTAATATAACTCAGAAGAAATGATCCAAAACTCAGTGCACACAGAGTCAAGAGCTGGAAAATATTGAGATATTTAGATTTAGAGAGACCAGAGATGGAATGATAGGGTCTAACACATCAAATAATTTTCAAAAATAGAGAAAAGTTTATATTTGAATATGTAGTATCTGAACATTTTCCAGAAATGATGAAAAACACTCAGATTCAAGAAGCCAAACAAATTCCAAAAGGTTAAGTAAAAAGAAATTTGCAACTAGATCTTGCAGAAAACCAAATAAAAAACCTCTAACAGCATCTTGAGAGAGAGAAGAGATAATGTTTCAAGGAACAACAATTAGACCAACACCTGACTTCTCAATGACAACAACAGAAGCCAGATAGAGAAAATTATTGTCAACCAAGAATTCTTTAGGTAGAAAAACAATCTTTTAGTATCAGGGCATTAAAAAAAAAAAAAAAAAGACATTTTTCAGTCAAACAAAAGCCTGAAAATTTTGCCATTTCCCTGAAAAATAAATTAAAATGGCCAAAAACATACGAAAAGAGGCTCAGACTCATTAGTACTCAAGAAAATATAAGCCTAGAACAAAATGAGAGAAATACTGCATAGGTACCAGTCTGAAATAAATTTCAAAAATTGATGTATCAATGAAGATATATAAAGCTTTAAAAACAGGACATTTATACACATGTGGTGAGTATTAAAAGTATGCAAACACTTTGGAAAATATTTTAGCATTATTTTATATAAGTGAAAATGCAAATACTATACAACCCTGCGATTCAATTGCTTATGTCGTTAAATTAGGAAAATTTTGCATGTGAGCAGGAAGAGATAGGTATTTTCATAGGTGTGCTATTGATAAGAGGAAAAAACTTAAAAACATTCCTACTGAAAACAAATAATTCAACAAGTAAGTTCTGAGATATCCATCATTGAAATAACAAACTGGTGAAAATGGCTTCCCTGATGGCTCAGATGGTGAAGAATTTGTCTGGAATGCAGGAGGTCTGGGTTTGATCCCTGGGTTGGGAAGATCCCGTAAGGAGGGCAACGCAACCCACTCCAGTATTCTTGCCTGGAGAATCCGCATGGACAGAGGAGACTGGCGGGCTCCAGTCAGCGGAGCTACAACGAGCCAGACATGACTGAGTGACTAAGCATAGCACAGCACATAGCCACACACGATTGAGTCTTAGAAAAACCTTATGGAGAAAAGAAGAGCATGCTGCAACAAATACATAAACATGATTCCACTTAAATACAGTCTAAAACCTTCCAAAATTACCCAATACATTACTAGGAATACAAATATATGGGGAAAAAACTATTTTTTTTTTTCAAAGTAAAGTGACAACAAAGACAAGATCAGGATAGTACTTACCTCTCAACAGGATGGGCTAAAGAATGAGGTAAGGAAGAGCACGATTAACAGCTTCCAAATGGATGGCAATAGTCCTTTTTCACAGAACTGTAGTGTGTATTTAGGTATTCATTGTACTATAATACATTATCCCAAGCACATATAGTATAAATATCATCTGGATTTATTTAACACCTAATTTATACATAAAATAGCTAGTAATTATTAAGCAATCTCTGGGCCAGGCACTGCATGCGTAGAATCCAATTTGATTTTCATAACTCTATCATTGTTCTCCCTTCATATAACTTTCTAGGTCAAAAGCTTTTTTCCTAATCCAGACAGACAAGAGAAATATCTTCTCAAATTTCATTAAAAAATTTTGGTCACATTATGAATCGGATTTCATTGAATAGACTGATATTGGGGAAATTGTCATCCTGACAATACTATTCATCTTTATCAGAAAAAGTCTGATTTCATCCTTCTATTCGAATAAATGCACCAATACACATCCTCTGAAAAACTTCCCACCTTTTGGCTCTAATTCTCAAACAGATGGATAGGAAAGGCATGGAGCCCTGCCATAGTTTTGTTACTTAAAAAAAGATGCTGCAACTTAGTAAGTATTGAAACTCTCTTTGCTTTGATCTTATGGGACTCTCACTTAAGAAGGACGAATTCTTTGATTTTATTGGGGAACAGAAAAATAGTCTGAATTTCCTCTTTAGTGTGGGCCCCAAAGATTTTTCATCCTGGGGACAATGCCCCAGAGTAAGATTCAAGGTAAGTGTCATGGTTTCTACAGCCAGCTCCTCATGGCTCACCTATTCTTGTTTTCAGGAATTTTACAAGTCAATTATTAAACACAACCTCTATAAAAATTGTTATAAAAAATAATTAGTTTTTTTGAAAGATGATTGTTCAAAACCATAATTTTAAATTATTTTACTACATTTTACAATTATCTGTGCTCTTGAGATTATCTATGCTTATTGTATTCCATGGTAGAAATGCTTTGCAATTCTGTGTTCAGTGACTTCATTATATTGGTAACAAACTTACGTACTCCCAAATCTCTATCATTTATCCTATCTCAGTCTATTGGATCTTTCAGGTTATAAGAGGTGCACCTTGATTTTTCACAACATGACTGTCATCATATATTCCTCATATTATTTTCAGTTTGCTTTATATATTTTCATGTTGTTTTGTGAGTAGTGATTGTTGTTTAGTCACTAGATTGTGTCTGACTCTTTTGTGACCCCATGAACTGGAGCCTGCCAGGCTCCTCTGTCCATGGGATTTCCCAGGCAGGAATACTGGAGTGGGTTGCCATTTCCTTCTCACAGTCTCCTGCATCAGCAGGCAGACTTTTTACCACTGAGCTACCAGGGAAGCCCAAATAATGTTTAATGGTAAATCTTTTTGTGAATTGTAGTTATATTGAATGGAGAAGGAAATTGCAACCCACTCCAGTATTCTTGCCTCGAGAATCCCACAGACAAAGGAGCCTGATGGCTACAGTCCATGGGGTCAGAAAGAGTCAGACACGACTGAGTGACTAAGCAGCAGCAGTTAGCTTGAAACTGCCTTATTTAATATTTTGCCTTATTTTTTACTTTCTCCAATATTAATATTTCTATGTTTAATATTTATCTTAAATATCATGTGACAATTTTGTCTGTCATATATAGCTGGATTTACTTTTTCTTAATATGAACTGTGGTGTTGGAGAAGACTCTTGAGAGTCCCTTGGACTGCAAGGAGATCCAACCAGTCCATTCTGAAGGAGATCAGCCCTGGGATTTCTTTGGAAGGAATGATGCTAAAGCTGAAACTCCAGTACTTTGGCCACCTCATGTGAAGAGTTGACTCATTGGAAAAGACTCTGATGCTGGGAGGGATTAGGGGCAGGAGGAGAAGGGGATGACAGAGGATGAGATGGCTGGATGGCATCACCGACTCAATGGACGTGAGTTTGAGTGAACTCCCGGAGTTGGTGATGGACAGGGAGGCCTGGCGTGCTGTGATTCATGGGGTCGCAAAGAGTCGGACATGACTGAGTGACTGAACTGAGCTGAACTGAACTGAATGTGAGATTGTCCATTTTTTCAAAGAAAAATGTAACACTTTCACATATATTTTTATCCCTAATACATTTGATATAATTTCTACATCTGTAATTTTGCTGCAGTACATTTTCAGATAATTATTTTCAGGTTCTTTCTCTAGAATATGTCAGAGTAGGATAAGATTCCTCATTATATATTAATTATCACTGGGGACCATCAGGAAGAAAAACATGGAGATTTTCTTAACTTGAAAAAACATGTTGAAGTAGAATGACATTTTTAATTAACAGCAGAGACCAAATATCATTAATTCTCAAGAAATTCCTTTAGTTTCCACAATAATTGCTACCAAGAGAGTAACTTCTTAGGTTAGCATTATGGCTTAGGTCAATTTGGAACACTGATGGCCATCTAAAAGCTGGCAATCTTGAAATCCAAGTGTAGTTCTCTACAGGATCTCTTTCATCACTCATGCAAACCTTTCAGAGACACTGTACTGAAGATACCATTAAAACAGTAATATCCTTAATCATCTGTACTGCCATGGCACATATGTTTCAAGGATATTGTCACTCCTTTGAGCTTTCCTGTGGTTTAATATGTAATCTATATTCTGAGTCTCAAAGACACATTTTCTTCCTCTAAACACGAGGTTAATCTCACTGCTCTCTGTAGATGTATTATAACTGGCAGCATGGATTGTATATTTAATCCTGTGACCCAGTAGTATTAATTAGCATTACATTTTAATTCACACATCAGGAAAATACCTGTACTGTGAAAAGCTTTCTGCCTAGGGTGAAAGCGAAGTATATCCTTCATAAACTAAAATTAAATCTAGCTGAACACTGCAAGATGTTTTTTCCCTTATACACTATAAATATGCTGCAAGGCATATAGTTTCTTACTGTTGCATTTCCACGTAGATCCCTTTGTGTTAGGAACTTACACAATTAACAATTCAGTGGATTTATAACAATTAACTGGGTGTCAGAAATCCTGACATTTAGCACCCATTCTGGCATCAAGGCTGGAGGAAGCACAAGCTGGAATCAAGATTGCGGGGAGAAATATCAATAACCTCAGATATGCAGATGACACCACCCTTATGGCAGAAAGTGAAGAAGAACTAAAGAGCCTCTTGATGAAAGTGAAAGAGGAGAGTAAAAATGTTGGCTAAGGCTCAACACTCAGAAAATGAAGATCATGGCATACGGTCCCATCACTTCATGGGAAATAGATGGGGAAACAGTGGCTGACTTTATTTTTCTGGGCTCCAAAATCACTGCAGATGGTCATTGCAGCCATGAAATTAAAAGACACTTACTCCTTGGAAGGAAAGTTATGACCAACTTAGACAGCATATTAAAAAGCCGAGACATCACTTTGTCAACAAAGGTCCATCTAGTCAAGGCTATGATTTTTTCCAGTGGTCACGTATGGATGTGAAAGTTGGACTATACAGAAGGCTGAGCACCAAAGAATTGATGCTTTTAAACTATGGTTGTTGGAGAAGACTCTTAAGAGTTCCTTGGACTACAAGGAGATCCAACCAGTCCATCCTAAGGGAGATCAGTCCTGGGTGTTCTTTGGAAGGACTGATGCTAAAGCTGAAATTCCAATACTTTGGCCGCCTGATGCAAAGAGCTGACTTATTTGAAAAGACCCTGAGGCTGGGAAAGATTGAGGGCAGGAGGAGAAGGGGACGACAGAGGATGAGATGGTTGGATGGCATCACCGACTCAATGGACATGGGTTTGTGTGGACTCTGGGAGTTGGTGATGGAAAGTGAGGCCTGGCGTGCTGTGGTTCATGGGGTCACAAAGAGTTGGACACAACTGAGCGACTGAACTGAACTGAACTGGCATCAGTAACCACATAACCTCAGAGAAATTACTTACAGTGCCAAACCCACACTCTAAAATGGATTGACTCTTCAGTGATATTTATGTTTCCAGGACTGGATGTACTTTTTCTGCCCAGAACCTTCTTGCTTGCTTCTCTCTCTTCAGGCATAACCTCTAACGCCTTATCAATTTGGATGACTATAGTTGTTGTCTTGAGCCTCCAATCAAATATTTGCCTTCTTTCTCAAGCCCTTCCTTGTTTATCCAGGAAGGGTCTGACTGTGGATAAGCTGAAAATTCCCTAAGAGTAGATACTGTGGATTCTCACTTTTACATACATAGCCTAACAGAACAGGGTGGACACTTAAAAGTATTTAATGACAAATCAATGAACATGTGAATATAAACACCTTGTATTAGATGCTATGTGACTAGGAAATCATTTTGGTTAAATCTAGCTTTTCTACTTACAGAAAGTAGTCCAGTGGGCAATGAGGGTTCAGTTTGCATTTATCAACATTTGAGAACTCCCACCTTCATAATGCTCACACAATGGCTTTGGTTTAACCAGCTAAATGAAGTTCTCATAGCAACTCCAACATGGGTGTGGAGGCTTCCCCACACCAACAAGCAATTCTCTGACACCAGCAGTGTATCTAAGAATTCAACCCAATTCTAACAGTCTCTACCTGGAGATATCAGATTCCACAGGTAAAGGGCTCAGTCCTATAAGACTACCTTCTATCACACACCAGTTGAAAGCCTACATTATTACCTATGTTTCTCACCAACTGAATTCAAATTGAAAGGTCTGTTAAGTCCTTCCAAGTCAGGATGCCAGTTGCAAGTCCAGGTTGCTAACTGACTTCTGACCAACTGGCTATACATCAGAGGTTCCCACAATAGCCTTCTTGTGTTCAATTAATTTGTTAGAACAGCTCACAGAACTCGAGAAAATCTGTTTATATTCACAAAATAACTGATTTTTTGTGAGGACATGAATCAATAGCCAGATTAAGGGACACCTAGGGAAAGGCATGGAGGAAAGTACACCACTCCCCCCAATCTCAACATGTTCATTCATCAACCCAGAAGCTCTCCAAACCCTGTCTTTGGGGGTTTGTGGAGAATTCACTACATAAGCTTGATTAATTAAATCACTGGCCATTCACAACTGATTCAACCATCAGCCTCTCTTCCCTCCCCCGAGGTGGGAGCCACGGGGAGGACTTCTAATCCTCTAACCACAAGGTTGGTTCTCCTAGCAACCAGTGTCCACCTCTGGGTGGGGTCCAAAAGCCACCTTCCCTGAAGTGTTTTCAGGAACCGAGGACAGGAGATCAGATATTATTCCATTGCTCTTTTGCTCAGGAAATTCCAAGGGTTTGGTAGCTGTGAGACAGGAACTTTGAGTGAAGACCAAATGTACATGAGAAGCTCATATGTTGGTCATTAGAATGACCATATATATATATATTTCTTATAAATCACGGTATCACACTAGTTAAACATTAAACTAGTGCCAATGGTGGAGAAAATATTGTTTTAAGTAAATAATCAACGGTGAGTCCAGCACTTAGAAAACTGAAAAGAAGACAAGCTTGGATCTACACATTGACAGCTCTTCTTTCTCTTGCTTATGATAGGAACTGTAATGCATGGCCAATAGTTTGCCAATCTCAAATTAAGTTCTTTAGTGCAAAGAGGTTGAGATGAGAGCTTTTACATTTTAATTAGCAAATTACCTAAAGCCTTCCATATTCAAAGGAATGGCACGATAATGGAGAAATGACAGCTACCAGGTTATTATTTTGTATCAGGGACCTTGCCAGAAACACCTCATAACTGAATACTGAGTCTGGTTGACTCAGTGCAAAGTGGCATCCAACATAGCCACAGGTGGCCTCTATCATTATCTTAGGAACTCTCCAGGGAGAGAAATGTCCCATGTATGATCTGACAACAATATGATATACTTAATTGTATAGATGCCATTTTCATGTCGATAACAAGTGATAGATATAAAAAAAATGCACTTTACCCAAATAAAACTTTCCTTAGTTTTGTTATTTTTATTATAGATATGATCTCTCTTGATAAATTATAACACAAAGAAATTATATATTGGGTAATTCAAATAATTTTAAAAGTATCACTTGTGATAATTTTCAATTCATGTATGCAGAACAACTTTAATTAGTAGCAATATATTCAACTTGATGTTTATAAGACATGTTAAAAGATAAAAGTGATATATTCAGAGTAGATTTTGGATTGTTGTATAACCTTTTTTGGATAATAAAGAGGTTCATTAGTTTAATAAATGAATATGTATATTAATAAATACATTGATAAAGTGAGAAAAATGTGTAACATGCAAAGAAAATGTGATTATCAAGTTGACAGATCCAACATACTTAGATGATCCTAAGTATTTCCACAGCATTATAAATTCTGATTGTTATTCAGAAGCATATTAATATTGTCATTAGAATCACAGTCTGACAGCCCCAGGAGAGGAGAAAATTATACAGACTAACAATGGTAATAGAAAAAGCTATTGTCATGTTGATGTCAATGGCAATATCAAATTAAAGTCACTTCTGAAATTTACAATTAATACATTGTTCACCTTTTTGACAATTAGAATTCCAATTAACTTGATGTTAATAATTTAATATTGAAATATTCAACACAGCTTATTAATTACAACCTGAGAACTCAAACCTTTGCTTGAGGGGTCTATTAAGAGAAAAAAAATTAATGACATTTTTATATAAAAAGGATAAAATTGGTGCTACAAAGGAATGTTTATTCCCAATTTTTTAATATTTCTTTAAATTTTTCTTCAAATTCTACCATGGTATTTGTGTAACCATATAAAAAGCAAGTTAAAGAACAAACACCAAATGGTGCACTGTCATCCTTTGAATATTGATTGTGATTATGGATTATCTCTATGTCTTTCATTATTTTGAGGAAGTTATCTTTTTCTATAATGACCGTACACTGTCTTACCATATGTCTTAAACATTTTCAAAATGTTTTTTGAGTCTTGGAAAGCTGTGTGCTTTCGGAATATTTTCCTCTTAGTTTTGTATGATGGAGTAGATGAGAAAGCCTCTCTCTGGCCACTTTTGGGGCTGACAATCCCACTTAATGAGAAAGCAAAGGTGCCAGAAAGTACCATAACTCCATAACTCTGGTCAACTCTTGTCTTTCTATACTCAGCCTATTTACATTTTTTTTTACATTTTAATTACAATTATGTATGTACTCATCTAGACGTAAATGATCCATGTGACTCTCTTAGCTTCTCAGAGTCTCATGATAAGACAACAAATTAAACTTTAAATCAAATTAAGCATAAACTTAATGACTGTTGCTATTTTCCTACAGGTTGGCGTCCACCTAACCAAGCCAGCAGTCTTGCTGTTGCTTTCATTCCATCACAAGAAGGAACAGCAAATACCAGGGGTCCAGTCCTTTTTGTCCAGGGACCAAGCGGAACCAGCAGGTGCACTGTTTTTATGGTCCAGGGTCGAAGTTCTTAGAGGTTGTGTTTTGCAGCCCCAGGCTTTCAGAGGACAAATGCAAATCATAACCAAGAAAAAAGTCAAATATTATATCCCTAAGGCCAAGCCAAAGAAGCCACTACCTTATAAGGTAAGGGCAAGAAGTTTTCAGGGAAGGGAACACGGAAAGATCTGGAATTAAAGGGCAAGAGGAAAAAATCCAATACATCAGCTATAAAATATGAGAGGTACTGGGAACTCTTTCTTGCTAAATGCTGACCTTGTTGCCTGGGGGAAGTACCTCATAGCTACAGGTACAGAATCAGGAAGAAAATAGACGGTTTAACCTAAGTCTACCTCCATTCCTAGAGTGGTCCAAATCAATTTCAATGATGATTTTTATATTGGTGTATGAAGCACAGCATTTAATTATGTAGACTTTCAGATGAGACCTTCAAAATCTTTTAGTGATCTATTTATTTTTCACCAGTCCCATTTCATATATAAAATACATTTAGTGACAGGCAAGAGTGTAAGAAATGAGACATTGTTTAATACAACAACCTGCACCTGTGAAATAATGTTATAATCCTTTCAATAAATTCCTGCAACTGCCCAAGAATCTACTATATATTGAAGAGTGTCTTGAGTGAAATAAAACTTCCAGGAATTGAAAACATATCCTGGGGAAATGTACTTTAAACAAAAAAAGATAGAGTCCATCCACGTTACTACAAATGACAGAATTTCATTCTTTGTGGCTAAGCAGCATTCCATTGTTTGTGTACCACATTTTCTTTACCCATTTATCAGTGGATGGACACTCAGGTAACTTCCGTGTGTAAACAGTGCTGCCATGAACATGAGGTGCATGTATCTCTTCTAATTAGAGTAGATGGACTTACAGATTTTCATATTAAGAAGCCAGACAGAGAAAAACAAATATCATATGATATGGCTTATTTGTGGAATCTTAAAATAATTATACAAATAAATCTATATACAAAACAGAAAACAGATTCACAGAGCAAACAATCATGGCTACCAAAGGGAGAAGGGGGGAATAAATTAGAAGTTTGGAATTAACAGATATACACTACTATGTATAAAATAAACACCAAGGGCCTACTATATACAGCATGGAGACTTCTACTCAACATTCTCTAATAACTTACACAAGAAAAGAATATGAAATAGAATGGATATATGTATACATATTCTTGAATCTCTTTGTTGCACACCTGAAACTAATACCACATTGTAAATAAACTCTATTTCAATAGAAATAAAAAAAATTAAAGGTAGAAAACGAAGAGTACAGAATCAGGGAACGGTGTTTGTACAAGACCTATATATCACATAAGCAATATGTCAAATACTGTGCACTGCTTCTGGGTTCTCAGAAAGAAACCTTAGAGAAGCACTCAGATCCACTAGGGATGGAATATGGGGATGCGATTCTAGAAACGTATGCTGTGATAACAGGAGAATGCCGGACACTCAGCTCATATGACATTTTTTCCAGCCTACTCTTTTCTTTTCCGCTTTTTCTTTTCCGCTGTAATCACTGCACCAGTTTCTGTGGCTCTTAGTTACAAAGATTATTTGTGGCAAGTGTATATGTAACAACACGATGCAGGTGTACTGTGATTATTTGCTGTTGTTTCATTTGTTTGTGGGACAAAATAGATATGATTAAACTCATGCTTCAAACCAACACACATTGTATCCACACAATGCCAATTTGGGGGAGTCACTCCTAGGTTTTGGTATAAATAAATAAAAATGTAATCTATTTTCATTCTATTTATTACTCACTAATAGGATCACAAGTGGAATAAAATGCCTCCGTGTTTCTCACACTGGGATTTTTTTTTAAGTCCCCATCTACTCAAGGGTGAGATTGAGACTCGAGTGGGATCACTCTCTGATATTCTCTTCTCAGAAGGGTTTTGTTTTCCTTCCCTCATCCACGGTAATAACCTCTGATTCTATTTCATAATGAGATTGAAAGGAAGCAACTATATAAGCTGAGAGTGAATAATTGTATTATTCTTTAAATGAGCCCATTGAAATGGCAAGGAAGGGACATTATAAATCTTTTTTACTGGGATATATATTGAGCTTTTAAAGGCCTAAGTCTGTGAAATGCTCCACCTTATTACCATTTTCAGGATCCCACTGAGGGCTACCACAGTAATAGTAATCACAATAATTATAGGCGTAGACAGCAACTATCTCCTAATCAGTCAGCTGTCTCTAAGCAACCAGGTTTAACAAGACTAACAATTGCCACCTCATAGATTCATGTAAAATTAAGACTCTCCGAATTCAGTCATTACAGAACAAATGCCTTAAACCTTCTGACCTCTAATGGATTTGTCATTTATGTCCAGTGCCTGAGATTTAAACCAGCTCTTCCAATTCATAGTGATGATCATTTGTTCCCTTTGTGCCAAACACTTGATGGTTAATTCAGATGTAATTTTTTACTAAAGTCAGACATGAGGCTTATTAAATCCATAACAAACTATTTTTCCCAAACAGAAGATTTCTGCTGGGAGTTAGAATGTATATAACCATATGCCATAGCCCAGTTATCATATGACCCAAGTCAATGTGCCTGCCAATTCTAAGTCATGGGGATCTAGTCCTTAGGCCACATCTCTGTATTCAGGAGTTTGGACTAAATTAGCAGGATACTTAATCACAAAATTTAAAGGTTGCCATTTTACGCTGAGAAAGTTGGTAGCCTGTTGCTGACCAGTTACCTTCTGTCCTTTGTTGTTCAGCCACTTAGTCGTGTCCAACTCTTTGTGACCCCATGGACTGCAGCATGCCAGGCTTCCCTGTCCTTCACTATCTTTCAGAGTTTGCTTAAACTCATGTCCATTGAGTCAGTGATGCCATCCAACCATCTCATTGTCTGTTGTCCCCTTCTCCTCCTGCCTTCAATCTTTCCCAGCATCAGGGTCTTTTCCAATGAGTCAGTTGTTCACATCCAGTAGCCAAAGTATTGGAGCTTCAGCTTCAGTGTCAGTCCTTCCAATGAATATTCAGAGTTAATTTCCTTTAGAATTGGCTGGTTTGATCTCCTTGCTGTCCAAGGACTCTCAAGAGTCTTCTCCAGCACCACAGCTTGAAAGCATCAATTCTTCAGTGCTCGGCCGTCTTTATGGTCCAACTCTCACATCTGTACATGACTACTGGAACATCATGGATCAGAATATTTAACCCTAGAAACCATAAGCATATTTTTAAATATCAGTTGAACTTGCATTTGTGTAACACTTTATTTCTTTTTTGGGCTTTTTCACATATGGAATCTCACTTGATTCTTAATCAACCCTGTAAATTAAGCAAGGCAAGATCTTTACTCTGAATTTTCAGGTAAGAAAAATGAGATGCTAAAAGGTCATATGTCTACCTAATGGCATATGGTCTACCCAGAGTCAGCATAGCAGAGCTAGAATGAATATCCACAGGACCTGAATCCTGCTCATTCCTTTTTCAGAAATACCACAGTGATTCATTTGCTATACAACAAGGGGCTGGGCCTTGGAGATGGGGAGGGGAAGTCTATACTCTGAGTTCACCAAACAGTATTCCTTTTTCCCGTATGTGCTCACATACAATCTCATCTGGTCCCAGAAGCTGAATGTCAGGTTGAAAAACTCATGCTTTTTTCCTAATACCATGCCTGCCTTTTGGTTACAGGAAGTCAATCCAGTATTATATTAGATAGTCTATGAAATCTTCCCTTGTTTACTTAATTTGGACAGTTCTACAGGGACTTCCTTCTTATTACATGGCTCACCCACTGGGAAACTCTCTCTGTGTGTCTGTGCTGTACTTTCATGGTCTATTTAAGTAATAGCGACATTTGTCAAAAGAAAAGCCCTCCCTTTGACCACTCTTCGCTCTGTCAATACAACTGCATACATACAAGGGAAGCCAAACTGGGACCTATGCTCTCCTCCACGCTCCCTTTTTACTGTTGAAATATCTCAAAAAGAATAGCTGCAAGTGGTCATAAATGCAGTCATATCCAGCATTTGTCTTCATAATTAAATCTACTCAGTCTGGTGCCATAGATATGTGCTGAAGGTCAACTTTATGTTAGCAAATCTACAACAGGTCCCAGGACAACCATGACTGTGAGTTTATCTGCAGTACTTTCCCTTTTCTGGATCCTCTACTCTGCTTAAACAGGCTTCCCTGGCAACCAGTGCTGTTGGAGCCCTGCTAATCTATTATGGCAGATGGAGAATTTCAAAGGGATTTATTAGAGTCTGCTAATTTAACTAATTCTCACTGAAGTGTTAATGATAGCTTTAGTGACACATTTGAGTTTTAATAGTGGTTTTGGAGCTTTATCATAAGATATGATCTGGGGTGATAGAATATTTAGTAATCTGTCACAGAGATGTCACATATGTTGGGGCACAGTTGGAATTTCATCCCTCATATAAAATCCTTAATGCTACTATAATGAGTTATGTTAAAATACTCAGCCATATAAAAGAACAAAATTGTGCCATTTGCAGAGACATGGATGGACCTAGAGACTGTCATACACAGTGAAGTAAGTCAGAAAGAGAAAAGCAAATACCATATATTTAGACATATATGTGAAATGTAGGAAAACAGTACAGTTGAACCTATTTGCAAAACAGAAATAGAGACATACATAGAAAGATCAGATCAGTCGCTCAGTCGTGTCCGACTCTTTGCGACCCCATGAATCGCAGCACGCCAGGCCTCCCTATCCATCACCAACTCCCGGAGTTCACTCAGATTCACATCCATCGAGTCAGTGATGCCATCCAGCCATCTCATCCTCTGTCCTCCCCTTCTCCTCCTGCCCCCAATCCCTCCCAACATCAGAGTCTTTTCCAATGACTCAACTCTTCACATGAGGTGGCCAAAGTACTGGAGTTTCAGCTTTAGCATCATTCCCTCCAAAGATATCCCAGGGCTGATCTCCTTCAGAATGGACTGGTTGGATCTCCTTGCAGTCCAAGGGACTCTCAAGAGTCTTCTTCAACACCACAGTTCAAAAGCATCAATTCTTCGGCACTCAGCCTTCTTCACAGTCCAACTCTCACATCCATACATGACCACAGGAAAAACCATAGCCTTGACTAGACAGACCTTTGTTGGCAAAGTAATGTCTCTGCTTTTGAATATGCTATCTAAGTTGGTCATAACTTTCCTTCCAAGGAGTAAGCATCTTTTAATTTCATGGCTGCAGTCACCATCTGCAGTGATTTTGGAGCCCAGAAAAATAAAGTCTGACACTGTTTCCACTGTTTCCCCATCTATTTCCCATGAAGTGATGGGACCAGATGCCGTGATCTTCGTTTTCTGAATGTTGAGAATAAATGTATAAATATATATATATAATAAATATATATATATATACTGTATATATATAGTATATAATAGATAAATAAATATATATATATATATATATATATATATATATATATATATATATATACTGTGCTTGTGCATGCTAAGTCTCTCAGTTGTGTCCAACTCTTTGCCATCCCATAGACTGTAGCCTGCCAGGCTCTTCTGTCCATGGCATTCTCCAGGCAAGAGTACTGGAGTGGGTTGCCATGTCCTCCTCCAGGGGATCTTACTGAAACACAATCGAACCCGCGTCTCATGTGGCGCCTGTATTGCAGGCAGATTCCTTGCCACTGAGCCACCAGGGAAGCCCATATAAACACTACTGTGTATGAAGTAGATACCTAATGAGAACCTGCTGTTTAGCACAGGGAACTCTACTCAGTGCTCTGTGGTGACTTAAATGGGAAGGAAATCCAAAAAAGAGGGGTATATTTATACATACCACTAATTGCTTTGCTGTAGAGCAGAAACTAACACAACATTGTCAATCAACTATACTCCAATAAAAGTTTTTTTTTTAAAAGATTCTGCACTGTTTTAAAACAAAACATTCTTATGGCATGGGAGAGCCACACATATGTTCTAGCTGAATGCTGCTCAGAAAATGATATAGACACTATTATTTCCCCTAATGAAACTTTATTCTGTTTTAGATCTGCTTCCTAAGCTACTTTTTCTGAAATGGATATTTTTGGCTTCAAAATTTGGGCAAAATTAACTTACACTCTATTTCTCTAACTCTATTTCTCTTTGTCAGGTGTGCCTAGTAATTAATATAAGTTTCCTCTGAAAGGAGGAAGCTATGGTAGTCAGATGCCTTCACACATTCTGTGACTACCAATACAGATTACATACCTGCACCCTCCAGGACCCCTAGGTCAGGCTTGCCGGCCTCAGGTTGATATTTCGTTGTTGTTTACTCGCCAAGTCCTGTCCTCTTTTGCAACCTCGTGAACTGTAACCTACCAGCCTACTCTGTCCACGGAATTCTCCAGGCAAGAATACTGGTGTAGGTTGCCATTTCCTTCTCCAGGGGATCTTCTAGACCCTGGGGTCAAACTTACATCTCTTGTGTCTCCTGCATTGGCAGGCAGATTCTTCACCACTTAGCCACCAGGGAAGGTTTACATACTAACATTATGTAGGTGCAGCCTGTACTTCCATGCACATGAGGTTTACTTATCTTCTTCTTCTTCCATTGTATCTTCTCCAGGGCCGTACATCCAGCATTTAATCTTTTCAATTTTTTTCCCAGTAACCACTTGAGGTAACTTGGTATGGAAGTTCCTTCTAGTATAAAGTAGGCACACAGGATCTTCCTGGTCTTCTAATATAGGGATCCCCAACCTGAAAGGTCTAATGTCTGATGATCTGAGTTGGAACAGATATATTAATAATAGAAATAAAGAGCACAATGAAAGTAATGTGCTTGAATCATTCTAAAACTATTCCCCCGCACCCGACTCATGGAAAAACTGTCTTCCACGAAACCAGTTCCTGGTGCCAAAAGGTTGGGGACCACTGTTCTAACAGTTTAAACATTTAGTATTCACATGGAGCAACCATAATGAAATATGAAAGTGAATTATGCATGTGATTGTCCTAGATCATGGCACAGAAGAATGTCTACAATTTCACCTTAAGGAGAAAGCAAATGAGAAAACCATGCAAAAAGAGTAGAATAAGGAAAAAGCATGGACACACTGAAGTGCATTAAAAGTGCAGTGGTGCTCGAACCTGGAATCCATTAAAATTACCCAGGGAGATTTTTAAAAATTCTATTTCTGGGCTCTACTGAAAAAACAGTGAATCAAGAGCTTAGAAAGGTGAGACCTTAAAATCCATATTTTATAGTAATGGTCCTGCTGGCCTGGCCACCTTTTGAGAACCAATGGTCTAGTTTGTTGGATACATTCATCTTTTCAGAAATTATTTACCAACCTCCTAAGATGCATCAGACATGGTTTGAGATGCCCAGACAAATAGACCAAGAGCCTATTATTGTGTAGCTTACATCATGGTGGTGTAAGACAGATCCAATTCCTTGTGCAATACATGGATTAACTAAATTCTTCTGTACTAAAACCCTATCAAGTCTTCATTTCCCATATGGGCAAAGCTAAGGCACAACGAGTTTAAATAATTAATCTAAGGTTACATAACTAGCAGAAAGGGGACCTGGAATTCTCAAATGCGATCTTACTCCAGTGCTCTCATGCATGGCCAGCTACGTAATTTGCAGAACCTAGTGAAAAATGAAAACGTCAAGCCACTTGTTCAAAATGCAAGAAACACTGCTGTTAAAGGTAGTAAAATACTAAGTGTTTTACTTTCTTTCATGGCCTCTCTTGCAACTTGTGGGTTTTTTGGTTTTGTTTTTTTTTTTTGGCTATATAAAACATCATTCTAAGAAAGCAAAATTAAATTGTAAATGATTACCTGACTGTTACCATTCATCTTTATATTGTACAATGCCAGTTTTAAATACAAAAATAAGAGCATTTAACTCACTCACAGGATCACAGAAATGACACAGTTTGTATTCCGTAGCTTATACATTCTTGCCAGAATAGCAGAAATGTTGACATGAAACCAAGTCAACTATTTTTATTTTTCTTCTTGATAGATACACATATTCTACTAACACTCTTTACCTTTGAGTTAGGAATGAGTAATGAAGGACTGAAAGAAACTAGGGGTGGTCCTTTTTTCCCTTTGCTACTAAATGGTTATTTTCAGTGTAAGTGACCTGCTAACACAAGGCAACTAGCACAAAAAGAAAGGAATGGGACTTCCCTGGTGATCCAGTGGTTAAGAATCGACCTTCTAGTGCTGGGCACATGGGTTTTATTCCTGGTCCAGGAAGATTCCACATGACATGGGGAAACTGAGATCTATGTGCCACAACTACTGAGCCACCCACCTAGAGTCCGTGCTCTGAAACAAGAGAAGCCGCCTTATTGAGAAGCCCACACACCACAACAAAAAGAAGCTCCCACTAGCCACAACTAGAGAAAGCCCTCGCAGCAATAAAGACCCAGCACAGCCAAAAATAAGTAAATGAAACGATTTGACAGATTCCTTTGTCATTCATGTGTTTTGGGGTCATTACCTTCTTGAGTGTTTGAAAAATTCTGGTTCAAATAGAAGGAAGGCCTCTCTTGGTTGTCAGCATCCAGATTTAGTCAGTTGCAGACATAAGTAACATGCTTACCTCTTACTCACGTGGGGTTTGGCTGAACTTTCACACATGGTGGGCCCACCGGGTTTCTGTGCTCATGGTGCCTCATGACTATTTGGGAAATGGGTGGAAAGGAACAGCGGGCATGTGTATCTTGCATAACTTCTCTACTCACACACACGCTCTATTATCCAACAGGACCGCAACAGAATACCAGTGTAAAGATGAAATTATGCAAAATTTCAAGATGGCAGAGCATTAAACCAAGCATGGCCCCTCTGAACTCTTCTATCACGTATGCATGTCGACTACGGCCAAGTACCCATGAGGCCAGTCCTACCTAACCTTAACCATTGCTTTATACAGCAAGGCCCCTACATATGAACCTTCAAGTTGTGAAGTTTCAAAGATGGGAACGTCCCCTGTATCCAGTGGTTGTACATACTACTGTACTTTTCAAGGTGCTGTGCTGTAAGATTGCAAATATTTTCTTTTGTGTGTGTGTGTGTTTTATGTGTTATTTGTGTGAAAAGCATTATAAACCTCTTATGGTATAGTACTATACAGGCTCTTGTGTTAGTTGTGTACCCAGGCTAACTTTGTTGGACTTACAAACAGATTGGGCTGAACGAATGCATTCTCACTTGTATGTAGGGGACTTACTGTACTGCGTTCCATAAGTAACACCATCATTCTTGTCTTTCTTGCCTAGGCTAATTCCTGTTTGAAAATATCCCTTTGGAGTATAACAACTGGAACTGAACAGAATACTATAGTTCTCCTGTTCTCAGAATGCAAAGCATTTTTATTTCCTTTCTTAGACCCTCACACTAAATGCCTCCCGAGTTTTCTAACTTAAATAGCTGCAGTGTTTCACCCCATTCTCCTCCATTCATCCCCTCTCCTCATCATACTACTGTGGTTGTTGCTGTTTAGTTGATCAGTCATGTCCAACTCTTTGTGACCCCAGGGACTGTAGCACCACCCCAAGCTCCTCTGTCCATGGGATTTCCCAGGCAAGAATACTGGAGTGGGTTGCTATTTCCTTCTCCAGAGGATCTTCCTGACTCAAGGATCAAATCCACATCTCTTGCATGGCAGGCAGATTCTTCACCACTGAGCCACCTGAGAGCAGAAACTTTTCAAAGTTCTTCACATAATGCTTCTTTTAATCCATACAGCAATGCTATGAGGTATATACTATTTGTGGTAGATAGAATAATGCTTTCCCCTAAGATGTTCTTTTCCCATTCTATTATTATCCTCTATTTCCTTGCATTGATCACTGAGGAAGGCTTTCTTATCTCTCTTTGCTTTTTTTTGGAACTCTGCATTCATATGGGTATATCTTTCCCTTTCCCCTTTGCCTTTAGCTTCTCTTCTTTTCTCAGCTAATTTGTAAGGCCTCCTCAGACAACCATTTTGCCTTTTTGCATTTCTTTTTCTTGGGGATGGTCTTGATCACTGCCTCATGTACAATGTCACAAACCTCCGTCCATAGTTCTTCAGCCACTCTGTCTATCAGATCTAATCCCTTGAATCTATTTGTCACTTTCACTGTATAATCACAAGGGATTTGATATAGGTCATACCTGAATAGTCTAGTGGTTTTCCCTACTTTCTTCAATTTAAGTCTGAATTTTGCAATAAGAAGCCATGATCTGAGCCACAGTCAGCTCCCAGTCTTGCTTCTCCTGACTGTATAGAGCTTTTCCATCTTTGGCTCCAAAGAATATAATCAATCTGATTTCGGTATTGACCATCTGGTGATGTCCATGTGTAGAGTCTTCTCTTGTGTTGTTGGAAGAGGGTGTTTACTATGAGTAGTGTGTTCTCTTGGCAAAACTCTGTTAGCCTTTGCCCTGCTTCATTTTGAACTCCAAGGCCGAATTTGCATGTTACTCCAGGTATCTCTTGACTTCCAACTTTTGCATTCCAGTCCCCTAAAATGAAAATGGTGTCTGTTTTGCGTGTTACTTCTAGAAGGTCTTGTAGGTCTTCATAGAACTGTTCAACTTCAGCTTCTTCAGCCTTATTGGTTGGGGCATAGACTTGGATTACTGTGATATTGAATGGTTTGCTTGGAAACAAACCGAGATCGATCTGTTGTTTTTGAGATTGCATCCAAATACTGCATTTCAGACTCTTTTGTTTACTATTATGGCTATTACAATTCTTCTAAGGGATTCTTGCCCACAGTTGTAAATACAATGGTCATCTGAGTTAAAGTCACCCATTCCAGTTAACTGATTCCTAAAATGTCTATGTTGACTCTTGCCATCTCCTGTTTGACTACTTCCAATTTGCCTAGATTCATGGACCTAACATTCCAGGTTCCTATGCAATAAAGCTGTTTATAGCATCAGACTTTACTTCCATCACCAGTCACATCCAAAACTGGGTGTTGTTTTTGCTTTGTCTCCGTCTCTTCATTCTTTCTGGAGTTATTTCTCCAGTGATCTCCCGCAGCATATTGGGCACCTACTGACCTGGGGAGTTCCTCTTTCATTGTCCTATCTTTTTGCCTTTGCATTCTGTTCATGGGGTTTTCAAGGCAAGAATACTGAAGTGGTTTGGCACTCAGTGATCAATGCAAAGAAATAGAGGAAAATAATAGAATGAGAAAGACTAGAGATCTCTACTAGAATATTGGAGCTACCAGGGGAACATTTCATGCAAAGATGGGCACAATAAAGGACAGAAATGGTATGGACCTAACAGAAGAAGATATTAAGAAGAGGTGGTGAGAATATATAGAAGAATTATACAAAAAAGATCTTCATGACCCAGATAGTCACAACGGTGTGATCACTCACCTAGAGCCAGACATCCTGGACTGTGAAGTCAAGTGGGCCTTAGAAAGCATCACTATGAACAAAGCTAGTGGGGGTGATGGAATTCCAGTTGAGCTATTCCAAATCCTGAAAGATGATGCTGTGAAAGTGCTGCACTCAATATGCCAGCAAATTTGGAAAACTCAGCAGTGGCCACGAGACTGGAAAAGGTCAGTTCTCATTCCAATCCCAAAGAAAGGCAATGCCAAAGAATGCTCAAACTACTGCACAATTGCACTCATCTCACACACTAGCAAAGTAATGCTCAAAATTCTCCAAGCCAGGCTTCAGCAATACGTGAACTGTGAACTTCCAGATGTTCAAGCTGGTTTTAGAAAAGGCAGAGGAACCAGAGATCAAATTGCCAACATCCATTAGATCATTGAAAAAGCAAGAGAGTTCCAGAAAAACATCTACTTCTGCTTCATTGACTACATCAAAGTCTTGGACTATGTGGATCACAACGACCTGTGGAAAATTCTTAAAGAGATGGGAATACCAGACCATCCGATCTGTCTCATGAGAAATCTGTATGCAGGTAAAGAAGCAATAGTTAGAACTGGACATGGAACAACAGACTGGTTCCAAATAGGGAAAGGAGTACATCAAAGCTGTATATTGTCACCCTGCTTATTTAATTTATATGCAGAGTACATCATGCGAAATGCCAGGCTGGATGAAGCACAAGCTGGAATCAAGACTGCCAGGAGAAATATCAATAACCTCAGATATTCAGATGACACCACCCTTATGGCAGAAAGTGAAAAAGAACTAAAGAGCCTCTTGATGAAAGAGGAGCGTGAAAAAGTTGGCTTAAAACTCAACATTCAGAAAAATAAGATCATGGCATCACTTCATGGCAGATAGGTGAGGAAACAATGGAAACAGTGACAGACTTTATTTTATTGGGCTCCAAAATCACTGCAACATGGTTGCAGATAGTGACTGCAAACATTAAATTAAAAGACATTTTCTCCTTGGAAGAAAAGCTTTGACAAACCTAAACAGCATATTAAAAATCAGAGACATTACTTTGCCAACCAAGGTCCATCTAGTCAAAGCTATGGTTTTTTTCACTAGTCACGTATGGATTTGAGAGTTGGACTATAAAAGAAAGCTGAGTTCTGAAGAATTGATGTTTTTGGACTGTGGTGCTGGAGAAAATTCTTGAGAGTCCATTAGACTCCAAGGAGATCAAACCAGTCCATCCTAAAGGAAATGAGTCCTGAATGTTCATTGGAAGGACTGATGGTAAAGCTGAAGCTCCAATACTTTGGCCACCTAATGTGAAGAACTGACTCATTGGAAAAGACCCTAATGCTTGGAAAGATTGATGGTGGGAGGAGCAGGGGATGACAGAGGCTGAGATGGTTGGATGGCAGCACCAATTTGATGGACGTGAATTTGAGTAAGCTCTGGGAGTTGGTGATGGACAGGGAATCCTGGTGTGGTGCAGCCATGGGGTAGCAAAGAGTCAGACACAACTGAGGGACTGAACTGAACTGAAGATGTTCCTGTCCTAAACCCTGGAACCCTGGAACTCTTACATAGTAAGAGGTAATTAATATTACAGATCGAACTAAACTTACCAATTAGCAGATATTAAAATAGGGAGATTATTCTGGATTATCTTGGTGGACCCAAAGTAATCACAGGGGTCCTTGAAAAGTATAAAGGGAGAGAGAAGAGAAGGTTGGAGTGGTTCAATGTAAGACATACTCAACCTGTCAGAGCTGCTTTTGAAGATGGGAGGCAGCCATGAGCCAAGAATGTTGATGGCCCCTAGAAGCTAGAAAGTCAAAGGTATGGATTCTCCCTTAGAGCCTCCAGGAAGAAATGTGGGCTTGACAACACGTCGATTTTATCCCAGTGATGCCTGTAGCAAACATCTGCCTTACCAAACAAAGGCCTTGCATTGATGGTTCTCATCATTGTATTTATAACCCTATTAGATAAAGCTGATACAGAATACTGCTTATAAATAGGAGCTGAATAAATGTTTTTAAATAAGTGATCAGTTTCAGCAAAGAATAGTCTCACCTGTGAAATATTTATAATGTAATGATATACTATATATCAATACTTAACATATGTTAACCTCTACTCCACTAATGAGGAGCAATTGAAGAATATGAATTAAATTGCATTTTTGTGTAAAAAAAAGTAAAAACCAGAGCAGTAACCACAGGCAAGACATTTTTTGCATTCTTCATCTTTTTTGTTTGTTTTTCAAATTATGCTCCAAGAAGATATTGCATTTATCGTTCTAAAATATGAAAAATACATGTCACAAGTACTATCAAGGGGGCATGAAGATATTTATTTGCCAGTGTGCTGTACATTATTGCTTTTCTGATGGACTGCTGGGAAATGTTTTAAAGAAAGAAAATAAAGGATATAAGTAAGACTTTTAGCGCTTGCAAAGGAAACATCAACCAAGAGTTGTCCACTTTGTTGTGAGCCAAGCAATTAGCTGAAGTTGGTAATTATTTAAGAAGCTTCTTACTGTACCTGCCAACACAGTAGCCTCAACCCCAGGTTAAATCTATACCTATGTCTTCCAAGTCTGGCTTTTCGACTGCATGTTTAGAATTTCAGCCTCCCAGTATCCTGCTCAATACACACAATTTTTATGTGCCTTGTTGCTTTACTGCACGCTCCCTCCTTCCTCCCAACACTGCTGTAGTTTCTGCCAAGGCCTGGGAGCAAATAGGCAGTTTTCACTATAAAGTAGCAACCAATCCAATATTTTCTGCATAATTTATGTGGGCAGCGGGGGAAATTAACAGCATAATTCCATTGTATGGTTTCCACAGTTTTACTCAGTTGCTCTTCCCTAAAGGCACCAGTATTTTCATTTCCAAACACTGCCTTTTCCGCCTCTGCCTTCCATTCCCTACTTATGTGTTGGGCTGTGTACCTATATCCAGGACGGTCAATTGAAAACCTTTCTGAACTGGTCTTTGATATTCAGTCTCAGCTTGTTGTGACATCACAGGCTAGCATGAAGCACCAAAGAAACATGGTCTTTGCTTTTTCTGAAGAATCACAAAACAGGCAAGCTCTAGATTGCTCTGTTGCTGCATTTAGTCATGTCTCTTTTGCGACCCCATGGACTGTAGCCTGCCAGGCTCCTCTGTCCATGGATTTTCTAGGCAAGAACACTGGAGTGGGTTTACTGAAGTTAAATTTTCTAAAAATAATTTTCTTTTCATTCATCCACAGTTTTGACTTTAGACTTTAGCTATAAAAATAAAATCCTCTTGCTAATTATCATTTTATGCTTAGATTTAAGTGAAATCTGATTTATGTAGCTGATCACATTGTCACGGCCTATTCAAATCGTCCACCTGTAGCCACCCATCTCCATGGCCCTTCTGAGACTCCCCAGACCAGGTCTTCTCTCTTCCCTCTGCCTTCCTGTTATCCTTTGGGTTTTCTTACTTTAGTTTTACCATAGCCATAAGTGCATGCATGCTAAGTCAATTCAGTTGTGTCTAACTCTTTGTGATCCCACAGACTGTGGCCCACCAGGTTCCTCTATTCATGGGATTCTGTGGACAAGAATACTGAAGTGGGTTGCCATTTCCTGCAATACTCCTGACTCAGGGATCAAACTCGTGTCTTTTATGTCTCTTGAACTGGCAGGCAGGTTCTTTACCACTAGAGCCACCTGGGAAGCCCATGGCCATAAGAATACTCAAGTAATTATATTTATTGAGAAAGTTCAATCTTTGCGTTCACATATATGAAGCTGTGGAGAAGGCAATGGCAACCCACTCCAGTACTCTTGCCTGGAAAATCCCATGGATGGAGGAGCCCAGTAGGCTGCAGTTCATGGGGTCGCAAAGAGTCAGACACGACTGAGCAACTTCACTTTCATGCATTGGAGAAGGCAATGGCAACCCACTCCAGTGTTCTTGCCTGGAGAATCCCAGGGACAGTGGAGCCTGGTGTGCTGCCGTCTATGGGGTCGCGCAGAGTCAGACACGACTGAAGCGACTTAGCAGCAGCAGCAGGAGCATATGAAGCTGTATTATTTCTTCCTGTGCTCCAACTCAACTTTCTTCTATTAATTCCCCTTTCCCATTAATTAGTGGGTCAGCTTCCTTCATTTTGCCAGCTTCCATACCTTTTCAGTGACTATAATTGCTAGCATAGGTGCATTTTAATATTTAAGACTCAGTTCTTTCCATTTATTTAATAAAAACCTCTACCTCAAGCAACAGTCCAAGTTCATTTTCCTCTTAATACATCAGGCTAATGCATTGACCCCCACTTCCTGATGAAGAGAAAGGGACGGGCATGGTTTGGCTCTGAGAAAATTTCCTCTCCTTTCCTCTCTTGGGCAGTAATCATTCTAATGTTGGAGACTAGGGGAATGGGTAAAGAGGGGTCACAGAGAGGTACTTACTTGACCACAGGCTCTTACTGAAGGAGAGATATTCATGCCCTAATTCTGTTTCTGGCATATCAATTTCATACAGGTGGTTTCTGCTAACATGCAGATTTGTGGCAGGGTAGCCCCCTGGAAAGGTGACCTGTGCAGTTGCACAAGGCCTTGTAGTCAGGCGGGTTTAGCACTTGACTGAATGGTCTATTGTTACCATCTTGAAATCCTCAATTTTGAAATCTTGGTATCCTCAATTTTGGAACAAGGATCTCCATATTTTGCACTGGCCCCCCTGAATTTTGTAGCTGGTCTCTTGCTTTGCTCTGAAAGCTATTCAACTGCATTGGGCACCTTGTTTTATTAAGAATCCCCCTCAGAGGGGAAACCTTCTCCCTCTGCCTATGTCAGTCATAACAGCTCATTAACCACAGTCTGAGCTGAGGTTCCCATCTCTTAACCAAGATAGCCATGAAGCTATAACCCCCAGGAATTCTTCACATTAGCCTTTGGAACTAATCAGATCATTTTCTACAATTACGAAGGACTGTCAAGAACTGGGATAGATGAGGGCTGCCTCCATCTTTGTTCCAGACCTAATATAATGTAATTCCTTCATTTCAATAAGAAACAAGAAACTTAATCAACACAGACAAGTGTTTAGTAATGAAAAGATTTTTATTATGGCAATTTTAGCAATTTATTTAAATGCCTCCCTAGTTATATGTCAAAAATCATCCCAATACTCTATCAGCCATAATTATTTAATAATCTATCAGATAACAACTTGTTTAGGTTCTTTTTCCATTCATTAAAAGTGAAGAATTAGAAACAATCTAACATGGGGATGTATGGGTTAGCTGTTCATCAGAGTCATTCACTTTCTTTTCACCTTCTTCACAAATACATTTTTTGCCTTTGGTATTGCATAAGATTGGGTACCATAAGCCATGAATGCACAATAGAAAAATGCAAATATATGAAATATATGCTTTTCTTTGGTAAATTTGGGACAGATAATTGTAAAAAGGGTGAAAGAATAGGATGACATTAACTTAGGAAAGAATGCCATTGGTATATTGCTGAGTATTAAATCATGCTCTGGGATATAAAACAAAAACTCAGGTCCATAAATAGTAAGATATGTCTAAAGATTCCACGGCTATTTGATTCTTCTAACATGAAAATAAAAGTTAGTGAGTACTTTATACACCAAGAGATGAGGATTTTGAGATGAATATGGTATATTTCCACATTCATAGAATTTAGAGTCTGGTGGCAGATACTGATTTTTTACCCTGAACCTTCCCCTTTACCATGAAATTCAAGTGGAGTATATAATTTCTGCTTGTTTCAGTATATGCTGAATGGATACAAAAGACAATCAGAGTAATAAAATCAGAGTACCTTAAGAAAGTTGTGTGAGCATCCTACTTATTATTCCCAGTTTACAAATGAAGGTACACAGCTCAGATCCAAGAAAAGTAAGTGATTTTCCCAAGAACTCTCAGTAAAATAGTCTCCATTGCTTTTGTCTACCCAGAATTCACAGTTCCTCCTTCATTTGGTAATGGCGTCCCTATTTTACTTTGAAGAGTCAGTACTTTCACACTGACTATAATCCTATGGTCACCACCATAAGGAAAACTGCCTGCCTTAGTCAAGCATAAGTATGCATTCCAAGCCAAGACAAGCAACATTTTACCACAATTGGGAATAACTGGAGGTAACTCCTCTCACAGTTTTCCTGAAGAAACTCTCTATTGTTCATGTGATGGACTAAGAGGGACCACTTACAACCCCTCCCAATAAGAATCAACCATGTCTTCGCCCTTTCAATCTGGCTGGCCTTTTGATTTGTTTTGACCCACAGTATGTTGCTGAAATGATGAAGTTCAACTTACAGACCTAGTCACTGCAGAGCCTGGGATCTTCCTCTCATCATTTCGGAGTTCTGCTGTCATGTGCCAAAACGCAGGCTGTTCTCCTTAAAGGAGAACATGGAAAGAAATGCCCAGTTGACAGTCACCACCAGCACCAGATGTAACCGAGGCCATCTTTTACTCAACACACGCAGGAATTAGCTTCAGCCACATAAGTGACCTCAGAAGTTTTTAAAAAGTCAATGATTCTAATGAACAGCTAATAAATCCATTTCCAAGTTGAAAGTGAAAGGGAAAGTCATGGACTTGTAGCCTGCCAGGCTCCTCTGTTTTTGGAATTTCCAGGCCAGAATGTGGGTAGCCATTCCCTTCTCCAGTGGATCTTCCCAACCCAGGTATCAAACCCAGGTCTCCTGCATTGCAGGTGGATTCTTTACTGTCTGAGCCACCAGGGATTTCCAAGTTAGATTGTTTCTAATTCTTACAACTAAATGAAAGAAGAATCTAATCAAGTTGTCATCTGAGAGATTATGAAATATCTGTGACTGATAGTATGAATTTTGGCATATAAATAGCAAGCAATTTAAGTGACTGGAGTGTAGTCCAAATTCCTGACCCATAGAATCATGAACAAATAAAATCATTCTTGTTTTAAGCCACTAACTTTTGGTAACATTTCTAACCTGTCTGAAATGTTGTTCAATTATTCTTTTTAGTCTGTTATCTGCTCTACTTCTGCAATAAACTTCTTTTTTGGCTACAGCGCCAGAGTCAGATTTTCTTGCTCACTATCAAATAACCCTCAAGGTATACTCTGATTAAAAGGAATTATTTCCTGGGTTTCCCAGCTGACAACTCAGAATTCTGTCACATGTTTTCATTGATTTTCCCAAAATGCACAAGTTTTGCAGAAATCAAATGCATATAACAGAAAGTCCTTTGGGGACAAAGTGAGAAGTCAGTGAGAACTGGAAGAGGAGCAAATTAACATAACTCAGAGACATACTATGTTAGTCCTCGTGTCAACATGATCGTTCCAGGACTCTAACCTGTTTGTTTAACAGTAAGTGTCTCTGTACCAATACCGCCTCATCTTAATTAGATTCATTTTTTGATGCATCCTAATATCTGGTAGGATGAATCTCTTAGCCTCATTCTTTGTTTTGGTAGCTGTTCCTTTAGTTTTACATAAGAAATTTAGAATCAGATTGTAGAATTTACTAAATAACTAGTTACAGTGTTGGTTGAGAAGTTTTTTAATTTATAAATTAACTTTGGAAGCTTTATATATTTACAATATTGAGCCTTCTTACCCATGAAAATTATCTACCTCTTTTTAATTTAGATCTTCTTGAATCTCTTATAAAAGAGTTTTGTAATTTCTTTTTTACATTAAGTGTTTGCACATTTAATACAGGTTTATTCCTGTGTATCTTAGAGTGTTGCTAATGTCATTTTTGCTGCACTGTCATAAATGTACCATCATATTAATTTTCTTGGATCATTTGTTGACAATCATCTTCGTGTAAAGACAATTTGGCCCTTTTTGTTTTAATTCATTGCCCTTAATGTTTTAACTCCACTGTTTTTTCTTATCTTATTTTGCTGCATAAGAAGTCCAGAATAACATTGAATGGGATTATTATCAGAGAACATCCTTGTCTTTTTCCTGAAGTTAATGAGAAGGTTTTTAATATTTCTCCACGAAATATTACCTGTGCCTAATATTTCTAAAAATAGATACGCTTTATCAGATTATGGAGGATTTCTTTTTTCCTCGTTTTCTCAGTCTTAATATATGTTTGAAATGTCTGTTGCATGTATGCACGTATCTATCTATGTTAAGCCCTCATTGTCATTAAATATTGTATTAAGTGAGCCATGACATCAACTCAGTCCTGATGTTATCTATGAAGGCACCGCTCTCAGTAACTATAATTACAACTGGGAAGGCAATAATCCTTGTTATTCATTGCCTACTGCAATGATGAAAATCCTGCTAACTGACCTAAGGAAAGTGCCTGATCATTTGCAAACTTAAATATGATCCTGATCATAATTTACCTTCAGTATTATCAATACAGCTTTGTAAAATATTTTGCTTCCAGGAACATTCTGTGGCTTATGTAGGAGTTTCCGTGAAGAATAAGTAAATATTTTTCCCCAGTTTAGAATTCATGTTCAAGTTAGAAATTATTGGAGCAATAATGGCTTAAAACTGAATTCATTAGGAAAAATTTAATGCATCTCAGTCACTAAAAGGACTGAGAATTAGCAACTTAGCATCATCCAATAACTATAATTTATTATATAAGTAACTAAAAAATATAATTATTGCCCTAATGAAAAAAAAAAACTGGTGAAAACAACATACTATTAACAGTAAGCTGTCATTATGGAATTATCCCAGATTTTCTTCAGAGAAGGCAATGGCACCCCACTCCAGTACTCTTGCCTTGAAAATCCCATGGATGGAGGACCCTGGTAGGCTGCAGTCCGTGGGGTCGCTAAGAGTTGGACGCTACTGAGCGACTTCACTTTCATGCATTGGAGAAGGAAATGGCAACCCACTCCAGTGTTCTTGCCTGGAGAATCCCAGGGATGGGGGAGCCTGGTGGGCTGCCGTCTATGGGGTCGCACAGAGTCGGACACGACTGAAGTGACTTAGCAGCAGTAGCAGCAGCAGCATGTCTTCTTATAAACAGGAGTACAGTACAGGAGTCTTTTATCTCAGTCAGGCTAAGATGCTAATTTATATTTTATCAATAAAGGGGTAATTTGATTCATTAAATTAATAAAGGGATTTTATATTTTATATTCATATAGTTCTGCAATATTTCTTTTAGGAGACTCTCTGCAGATTGCAAAAGAACCTTATTTGAGTAAACTGAGTATGTGGAATACCCTACGGAGCCATCATTGAAGGAGGAGTAATTTCCCTTTGCCCTTTTCCACTATTCTTTTTCTTATAGCTTTATGGAATGTTATAATATTCCTAGAGACAGAGAAGGATGCTTTGAATAGCTAAAATTACTGAACACATAAAGATTTAAAGGTTAGCCTTGAGGGACATTATTATACTTCAGGTCAATAATACCTACTAACCTTTCCCATATCTACTGTGGATAAATAAAAGTTCCATAATACTGAATTTTGCACGAACTAAAAATTTCTAGAAAATCAGCTTTGAGGTTAGGAACTTAAGAAAGTGTTCCTAGGAGAATTTTATATAAGGAGACCAAGCACATATGGAAAGCCAGCCGTCTCCCCTCACGATGTCTCTGCCTTTAATTTAGAAAGAAAGTGATGATGGTGCTATTTGCTCCTAGTGAACCTTTTTGAGACAAATCGGCTGCCAGACTGGTTCCTATCATCTTTTAAAGTGGTCCATTTTGGAACAGGCTGTTGATAAAATCACTTATTTTATGAGCTTTTTTTTTTTTTTTGGAAAAATTGGTTTAGTAAGAAGGAGTGTGATAGCTCTTACAAGCTAGCTACTCTTATCTCTATGCGAAGAGGCTAGCAAAAGAGCCATGTCCGGGCTCACTACAAGGTGACTTCGCTTTATCAGGCCCTGCAGAAGCTGTGTGAACACCAAACGGAAGATCTTGATGCTGCTCAAAGGTGGCAGCACTGAGCAGGGGACGATTAGAGACAGCCCGCACCTCCCTCGACCACCAACTGCAGGACCCTCTGAGCCTGTCTCTTCATTGGTAAAGTATGTTACTGGATAAGAAGTAGTTTGAAGATACTTCTTGTTCTAAATTCTTACTATGTGTCCACTTTTTCAGGGTTTAGTATTCTGACATGCATGCCTGTAATCAATACAGCAATTCAGTGTGATGGGCAAACTATAGTCCAGGGAACAAATTGGCCTGTGGTCTGTTTTCCTACTGCTTGTGAGCTAATAATCATTTTTACATTTATATATATCATGTTCTTATTTTTATTATTCTTTAATGTTTTTGCCACATGTATTCCTGTAATTAATACAGTAGTTCCATGTTATGAGCAAACTATAGTTCAGGGAACGAATCTGGCCTATGGTCTGTTTTTTTTACTGCTTGTGAGTTAAGAATGGTTTTAACATTTATATATATATATATAAAATATATATATAGTGTTTTTATTCTTCTTTTATTTTTTGCCCCATTGCACATTTTTAACCACTGTATACACACGCATACATAAAGTATGTTACAGAGATCATGTATGACTCACAAAATGCTAAAATATTTACTATCTGGCCATTTACAAGAAAAGTCTGATGACTCTTGCTAGGTAATAACCATTTAGTTACCTTCTAATTTATCCATTTATGCCTTCTTGTTATTTTGGTCAACTTGCAATATTTAGATATTCTTTTTAAAAATGGATATAATTTTTCACTCTCTGGTTTTTCTTTTACTCCCCATTTTGTGTCCCTTGGTGAACAAAGCATGTAGTGGACTGTGTATGTTTATTTCCTTTATACTGTTCACTTTTTTGTCTCAAGAAATGTTCTTGACCTGAGGTAACAGAATTATTCCTATATGGTTTTCCAACATTTTTATAATTTTGCTTTCGACCTCTGAGTCTTGAATCCACCTGGAAATGATATTTGGTTTTGGAAGGAAGTAGGGATTGGGATCCAGTCTGTTTTTTTCTCGCTGCGGCCAACCAATTACCCTGTACCTTTTATTGATCTGCAATGTCTTAGCTCTCATAAATCAAGTTCCTATGTTCACACAGATTATTTTTCTGGACTTTTTGTTCAATTAGTGTGAGTATCCTTTGCCAGTACAAAGTCTTTTAAGTATTATTGCTCTGTGGGACTATAAATAGTACTGTCATGTTGGAATATAATTTGGTATTATCTAGAAAAGCTGAAAAATACCTATTTTAAAACCCAGCAATTTCATTCAAGAAATGTATCCTAGGAAAACATCTATCAGTTATATATTTTTATATTTAAAATAAACTATGAATAAGTGGACAATAAATATATTATATTCAGACATATGAAATTCACCAACTCCAAATGCAACACACTCACCATTAGATTGATTTTACAGTGTATTAAACTTTCAGAGATTATCAAAATACAAAATATTTTCTTTCCATTAAACCAGCATAATATTATACTAACTAGCATATCTTTTGCCTGTATTATATACCATGCACAATGGAAAAGATTTTATAAATATCAACTCTAATCTTATTAATATCTAGATATGCAAGGCAAGAATTATTACATACATTTGGTAAATGACAAAATCACAACTCAGAAAAATTAAGAACTTGCTCCAGATGCAAATTTAAATAGTAAATGGCATAATTGTCTTCTGACCTATATATATTTGGTTCTCAATAATGTGCTCTACATAGTTCAAATGTACAGTTCTGGTGCATCATAAGACACAAAGTATAAGATTTGCATAATACTATAAAGCTTAATTTGAAATACCAACAAAACTGAGTGGGGCATGAGGATTTGAGGAAAAAAAAATGGCTTGAGATTGGAGTCCAAAACTTAGAGACGTTTGTTCTGATCTGGTCTCAGTTTGTTCACTGTAAAGGGATTTTTAATTATCTCTACTAACTCAGGTGAAGTAAATGCAAACAATCTGAAATAACTAATTTTTGGCTGCGGAATATAACCTTGATTTGTGGTAATGTCAGCTGCTCTACAAATTCCATCCAACTAAAAACTTAAATGTAGCAGGGAAAGTTTATCAATTCCATAGTCCCACTCTCTTTTGGCCACTCAGGATGACCTAAACAATGGGATAAACTCAGACTGAATATATATTTATGAGACTAAATATGTCCGAATCTCCAGTCTCTTTTTGAGAAGTCTTTGTGGTTAAACTTTTGGGTTTCAAAGGACATTCTTATAGGAAAATATCTATGAGCAAAAGAGGCAAAAAGGTAGAGAACTGACCTATTGTCTTTTGATGCCTACTATGTGTCAGGTCATCTGTCAAATCTTTTCCATCAAATACTAAATTACCCCCCCAACTTCATGGGTTAAGCACTATCACCCAATCTTTACATTTGAGAGAAAAATATTCAAGTTAAGCTCTTGTCCAGTAAGCTTCAGATGGCAGTGACAGGGCCAGGGACCAACTTAACTTTTGCCTTTTGAATCTTATGTTGCTCCATAACTTTATTTGGAACCAAATATGTAGTATCAATATAGTACCCGGCAACCACTGGTGGCTGTTGACACTAGAAATGTATCTAGACCAAACCGAGTTGTCTTGTATTTAATGCACACTGGAGTTCAAAAGCTTAGCAAGAAAAAGAAAAGCAAAATACCTCATGAATAATATATTGTATCGATTACATGTCGAAACGATAATTTTAGGATATAGTGGATTAAGTAAAAAATATGATAATTATTTTCATTGAGTTCTTGTTACTTTTTAAATATAGTCACTGGAAAGATTTAAATTACATAGGTGTACATACATATATTTCTTTGGGGCAGTATTGCTATAAACTTTTCCATAGGGAGCCAGGAAAATTTAGTTTGGGGAAACTTGTGCTTCTTGCTAGTCAGAAAACCTTGAGCAAAATCTTAGTTTTACTGAGACTTGGTTTTTCATGTAACGAATATGGATAATAATATATGCCCTATATAACAGGGCTAATGCTAGTATTGGAGACAAATTTTATAAGGCATTCTCCAAGTATCTGGAACATGATAGGCACTTGGAAAAAGGTAATAGTTTTATGTTAGTGAATTTTATAGAATATCAAAATTTTAATAATAACAATCTGTATGAAACTTTAAATACTGTATTTTGAAGCCTGTTGGATTTCAAACTTCTCCCATTTCTCACATTCCCTGATAAAAAAAAGACTAGACTGTGTACCTTTAGCATCATGAGACCTCAAGAGGAAAGGGAAAGATGAGGATATCAACATTTCAAATAAGCAAATGGTTATGCACTGCTGATGCTCAAAAATGAAACATAACAATAAAGGAAACTTTGAGTTTGCTAGGTAGACCTTGATGCTAGCCACCTGTGGTTCTTCAGCCTTTGAAATGAGGCTAGACCAAACTGAGCTGTTATAAATCTCACGCGCACGTGGGAATTCTCCAGAGCTCTGAATGGGTATTTGTTGTTGGCAATAAACCTCTCACCACTGTTTACCAGAGATAATCTGTCCACAGATAGTCACTAGTTAACACATCCCACATATGCTTTGTTTACTTAAATTATATGCAAAATTATTCAAATAGTGGTTCTAAACTTGCTAATGAGATATATAGCTATATGTTACATACAAATTCAAAGTCAACTTAGGCAGAACAACACAAGTATCTTGCCTGAAGGAGCCAACGGGGGCTATCACCATTCTTGTAGAGGTCCTTGAAATTTAGGATTTCTGGTATAAATTTAAACCCTTTCTGATGTGGATGACTATATGTATATTACAGGGTTTTCCTGGTAAGGAATCCACCTGCCAATGCAGGAGACACATGTTCCATCCCTGGGTCAGGAAGATCGCCAGGAGAAGGAAATGTCAACCCACTCCAGTATTCATGCCTGGAGAATCCATGGACAGAGGAGCCTGGCAGGCTACAGTCCATAGGGTTGCAAAGAGTCAGACACAACTGAGTGACTAACACTTTCTCTTTATATGTATAAATTGAAGAAAGTAGGGAAAACCACTAGACCATTCAGGTATGACCTAAATCAAATCCCTTATGATTATACAGTGGAAGTGAGAAATATATTTAAGGGCCTAGATCTGATAGAGAGAGTGCCTGATGAACTATGGATGGAGGTTTGTGACATTGTACAGGAAACAGGGATTAAGACCATCCCCATGGAAAAGAAATGCAAAAAAGCAAAAGGGCTATCTGGGGAGGCCTTACAAATAGCTGTGAAAAGAAGAGAAGAGAAAAGCAAAGAAGAAAAGGAAAGAAATAAGCATCTGAATGCAGGGTTCCAAAGAATAGGAAGGAGAAATAAGAAAGCCTTCCTCAGAGATCAATGCAAAGAAATAGAGGAAAACAACAGAATGGGAAAGACTAGAGACAGCTTCAAGAAAAGATACCAAGGGAACATTTCATGCAAAGATGAGCTCAATAAAGGACAGAAATGGTATGGACCTAACAGAAGCAGAAGATATTAACAAGAGGTGGCAAGAATACACAGAAGAACTGTACAAAAAAGATTTTCATGACCCAGATAATCACGATGTTGTGATCACTCACCTAGAGTCAGACATCCTGGAATGTGAAGTCAAGTGGGCCTTAGAAAGCATCACTATGAACAAAGCTAGTGGAGGTGATGGAATTCCAGTTGAGCTATTCCAAATCCTGAAAGATGATGCTGTGAAAGTGCTGCACTCAATATGCCAGCAAATTTGGAAAACTCAGCAGTGGCCACAGGACTGGAAAAGGTCAGTTTTCATTCCAATCCCAAAGAAAGGCAATGCCAAAGAATGCTCAAACTACCGTACAATTGCACTCATCTCACACGCTAGTAAAGTAATGCTCAAAATTCTCCAAGCCAGGCTTCAGCAATACATGAACCGTGAACTTCCAGATGTTCAAGCTGGTTTTGGAAAAGGCAGAGGAACCAGAGATCAAAAATGCCAACATCCGCTGGATCATGGAAAAAGCAAGAGAGTTCCAGGAAAACATCTATTTCTGCTTTATTGACTATGCCAAAGCCTTTGACTGTCTGGATCACAGTAAACTGTGGAAAATTTTGAAAGAGATGGGAATATCAGACCACCTGACCTGCCTCTTGAGAAATCTGTATGCAGGTCAGGAAGCAACAGTTAGAACTGGACATGGAATAACAGACTGGTTCCAAATAGGAAAAGGAGTATGTCAAGGCTGCATATAGTCACCCTGCTTATTTAACTTATATGCAGAGTACATCATGAGAAATGCTGGGCTGGAAGAAGCACAAGCTGGAATCAAGATTGCCAGGAGAAATATCAATAATCTCAGATATGCAGATGACACCACCCTTATGTCAGAAAGTGAAGAGGAACTGAAAAGCCTCTTGATTAAAGTGAAAGAGGAGAGTGAAAAAGTTGGCTTAAAGCTCAACATTCAGAAAACAAAGATCATGGCACCTGGTCCCATCACTTCATGGGAAATTGACAGGGAAACAGTGGAAACAGTGTCAGACTTTTTTTTGGCGGGGGGGAGAGGGCTCCAAAATCACTACAGATGGTGATTGCAGCCATTAAATTAAAAGACACTTACTCCTTGGAAAGAATGTTATGACCAACCTAGATAGCGTATTGAAAAGCAGAGACATTACTTTGCCAACAAAGGTCCGTCTAGTCAAGGCTATGGTTTTTCCTGTGGTCATGTATGGATGTGAGAATTGGACTGTGAAGAAAGCTGAGCGCCAAAGAATTGATGCTTTTGAACTGTGGTATTGGAGAAGACTCTTGAGAGTCCCTTGGACTGCAAGGGGATCCAACCAGTCCATCCTAAAGGAGATCAGCCCTGGGATTTCTTTGGAAGGAATGATGCTAAAGCTGAAACTCCAATACTTTGGCCACCTCATGCAAAGAGTTGACTCATTGGAAAATACTCTGATGCTGGGAGGGATTGGGGGCAGGAGGAAAAGGGGATGACAGAGGATGAGATGGCTGGATGGCATCACTGACTCAATGGACATGAGTTTGAGTGAACTCCAGGAATTGGTGATGGACAGAGGCCTGGTGTGCTGCGATTCATGGGGTCACAAAGAGTCGGACATGACTGAGCGACTGAACTTAACTGAACTGAATTTACATTTATATAGATGAAAAGAAAAGTTTGCCTCTAATAGGTAAGTTCAGGTAAGGTAAGTTCAGCCTCTAATAAACTCTTGTGACAGCAGACAGGACACCTCAGCTGTTGTGGCTGCCTGCTTTCTCCTGCCTCAGTAGAAAGCAAAGATGATTCTCTCTGCTTTGGCGTGGATTCCCAAAACTAACACCTCAATACTCTCCGCCTCCTGCCTGTGAATGAATACAAGGTTCCGTTATGGAGTGCCAAAGGCTTGACAGTGGTTAATCTCTTAAAAGAAGCAGGTGGTCCTTGCCACTACTATTTCTGTGATTGTCTGCATTCCCCCTGAGCTTCTGCCAATTGCTCGCCTGTCAGATTTGGCAGAAATCGGAGACTGAATGACTTTGTTTTTTTCTCTTTCATAATTCTTTTTAGTGTTCATCTTTTTCCGTGTTGTTTTTCACTGTCAGTGTCCAAAAATATCCTTGAATAATGTAAGCTCAAGTTTGAAAAACACATCTCATGCTTTTTTTTTCTCTTTTATTCCATTAGCCTCACTCCAGGACCTATATCCCCACTCCTGTCAGGGGCCCTCACAGGAGGCAGGCCAGCTTCCTCCTATAGCCACATATACCCACTTTGAATGTATTCTTTATCTTCATGGAAAAGTGAAGATCCATGTTGACCATGCGATACAAACTCCCCGTCTCAGCTTTTCACTGTAGGCAAGAAGGTATCACAATAGTATTTTCTCCATTAGCTGTTCTCTTTCTCATCAAACATATGAATTGCCTTCCATTTTCTTCCCTGGCAAACAAAACCTCAATGAACACACTTTCATATGCCTTCTTGAATCTAGAGATTTTTGAAGTTATTTACCCAAAAAAGAATTGTAGGGTAATGAGGTAAACACATTTTCTGAATATTGTCAAGAGATAATAGACCAAATTTACACCCCCCGCCAGCTGTATCATTCACTTTTACCAATACTTTTACAAGACCAATAGTTTTACAAGACCAACAGTCTTTTTAACTTTTATCAATCTAGTGGTTTTAAAATGATATTTCATTACTGTTAGAGATTGTATTTTTGACAGTAATATTATTGCTACATTTTCTCTTTTATCTATATTCTAACTTTTCTTTAATAAGCATGCATGTATTGTGAAAAATTATATAACATTTTAGAATATGTTTCTCTTTTTTTTTTTTTTACTATTTTCCTTTGAATTCAATAAGCATTTGTTATAACATTGCTGATAGCTATGCTGCTGCTGCTAAGTCACTTCAGTCCTGTCAGACTCTGTGTGACCCCATAGACAGCAGCCCACCAGGCTCCCCCATCCCAGGGATTCACCAGGCAAGAACACTGGAGTGGATTGCCATTTCCTTCTCCAATGCATGAAAGTGAAAAGTGAAAATGAAGTCGCTCAGTCATGTCTGACTCTTAGCGACCACATGGACTGCAGCCTACCAGGCTACTCCATCCATGGGATTTTCCAGGCAAGAGTATTGGGGTCGGGTGCTATTGCCTTCTCCAGCAGATAGCTATAGACACAGGCAAAAAATAATTTTAGAAAATGGTATACTCTTTGCCTTCAAAGAACTCATGGTCTAGTTAGGCAGACAGACACTGTTTGGTAAACATAAAAAGTGTTCGAAAGTACAGATGCAGCAGAGAACCAGGATTTATTAACACTCAGCTCAGTTCAGTTGCTCAGTTGTGTCCAATTCTGTGATCTCATGAACTGCAGCACACGAGGCATTCATCTCCATCACCAACTCCCAGAGCTTGTTCAAACTCATGTCCATTGAGTTGGTGATGCCATCCAACCATCTCATCACCTGCCGTCTCCTTCTCCTCCTGCTTTCAATCTTTCCCAGCATCAGGGTCTTTTCAAATGAGTCAGTTCTTCACATCAAGTGGCCAAAGTATTGGAGTTTCAGCTTCAGCATCAGCCCTTTCAATGAATATTCAGGGTTGATTTCCATTAGGATTGACCAGTTTGATCTCCTTGCAGTCCAAGGGACTCTCAAGAGTCTTTTTCAACACCACAGTTCAAAACCATCAATTCTTTGGTATCAATTTCTTTATGGCCCAACTCTTATTCCATACATGACTACTGGAAAAATCATAGCTTTGACTAGATGGACCTTTGTTGGCAAAATAATGTCTCTGCTTTTTAATATGCTGTTTAGGTTGGTCATAGTTTTTTTTTTCCCAAGGAGCAAGTGTCTTTTAATTTCATGGCTGCAGTCACCATCTGCAGTAATTCTGGAGCCCAAGAAAATAAAGTCTGTTACTTTTTCCATTGTTTCCCCATCTATTTGCCATGAAGTGATGGGATCGGATTTCATGATCTTTGTTTTTTGAATGTTGAGTTTTAAACCAGCTTTTCACTCTCCTCTCACTTTCATCAAGAGACTCTTGAGTTCCTCTTTGCTTTCTGCCATAAGGGTGGTGTCATCTGCATATCTGAGGTTATTGATATTTCTCACAGCAGTCTTGATTCCAGCTTTTGCTGATCAAAAGGAAGCTGATCATGATAACTTGTTACAGTATTATTTTGTGTCTATTTCCATGAAATCAAACTAACTTGCATATGATGAAATGGAAATGTGTTGTAAAACTTTGTAGATTTACTTCCTAAAGTGGTGTCTATTTGATTTCTGTGTTCATTTGAAATATTCTACATATGCACCTTATAATTTTTGCATTGGAAAAAAAATAAAGCCACTGGTTACTGTAAAAGGTCACCTTTCTAATTGGTGTAATAAAGCCCAGCTGGTGAGCCAATCTCCGGAATAACTCGGGGCCAGCACAGCAGTGGCAGAGGGAAAAGTGCACTTGGTGAGAGGGGAGTGATGTTAGCATGTGTCCTTATTTGGCATATTTGTGACTGCCAGTCACCAATATCAAATTTTATTTGAGGTAAAGCATCTTTGAAGGTTCAAGTGGTTTAAACTGCAACCTACGTCCTCATGCTAAACATAAAAAGGTAGACTGATCATGATGGATATAGAAAGGGAAGTAATTGATTCCTTGGTCTGAATTTTTCTCTCAGTTAATAGATTGCCCCGTTAGCAACAACAAGGTAAATAATAAGGAAGCATACAAGATAACTACAGTACAGCTAGCTCTGGCCCTGCTAGTCACTAAAAGCTTATCTAGTATTTCCAGCTCTCTTCATGAATGCTCCTTCTGCTCTGTGTTTAGAATAACAAAATCTTGTAGCTCCATAAATGTTAACTTCATCTTGTAGAAAAAATAATAAATATGCATTCGGCACAACGCATGATTCTCTATTTTGCCTCTTGACATTTAAGAAAATCGTTACAGTGATATCTATTCAGATAGAGACATGCTGCCTCCTTTTAAAATGTGATAATGCTTAACAATTATAAATATAATTCAGAATCCATACGAAATACAGTCTAGGACTTTTCCACTGTAATGTATTTTAAAAATACCTCAAAGGAGTCCTGGATATTTCATCAATCTTGAAAATACTGCCAAAGTGTTTTTACAATATCAAAAATGCTTTAAGATGACATTATAATATTTTTATGGAAAGTTTGACTTTTTTTTTTGGTTTGTTTTCAAAAAAATTTTTAAACTATTTCAATGCTACAGACAAAATGAGTTTGTGTATAAACACACTGAAAATCTAAGAAAACTGGAAGCAAATATAAACCAAAATGGAGCTATGATCATAGGCTTGCAAATAACATTTCTTTAATTCATTTTATATTAGCTATTCTGTATTTGTAGCAATATACGCAAAGCTACGCACATGATTAAATCATGTAGAATGAGGCTGAATAGAAGCGTAGCTCATTGTACGAACATAGAAAGTAAACACTGAAAGACTAAGTTCCAGATTACTCAATTCTCCTGACTATCTCGAGTGGTTCTCTATTCCTTTACCTCTTAATCAAAATTATAAAGTATTATTTCATTTACTAATCAAGTGGTATCTTTATTCCAAATCAACATTCACATCAACTATACTTTTTCACATAGAAGGATCCCAATGCAAAGTCAACTAGATCAGCCATTTCCCACAATATTCATATGAATGGAGCATACCACACAATATAGACACACAGTGGAGAAAGAAAGAGATTTGTAATCCATACTAATTTTATCTGGATAAATTTTGGTGATTTCTCTACATTCAGCTGAACTTTTTAATACTTTTTATAATTCTTGCATTTTTATAATGAAGATACAGTTTTGAAAAAAAAAATCATCTCTGAAAATTTTACTCCAATATTTCCTCAATACATCAAAACCCTGAGGTGACAGCTTATGAATATTGCAACAATGGTAGTGGGAAATTTCAAAAAGTAATTTTCTTTATGAAAAAGCTCATATAACTTCTGTTTAATTAAATACAAACAGGCATTTTTTTTTTTAAAGAAGGCACTTTTAAGTATCAAGAATTGTAAGAGAATTCCCTGGTGGTCTAGTGGTTAGGACTTGGCACTTTTACTGCCTGCACCTGGGTTCAATCCCTGGTTGGGGAACTAAGAGCCCATAAACCACATGGTTCAGCCGAAAAATATATGCAAAGAATTGTAGCATGTACTTAGATGAGTGAAAAACTATTCCAGATGAGGCTGGAGAATATTCTAGTGATTCCAGTCATTTACAACCATAATATTTTATGAATCTGTACATAACACCTTACAGTAAGTTATAACATCTTACAGCTACAATGAATATCTGGGTTACAGTGATTGGAAATCCATCTGTAAGATATTTAGGGATACTGTAAAAACAGATTTATGTTCTATATTTCTTGGCAAGCAGGGCAAATTCAAGCAAGAATGTGGAGGAGGCAGTTGCTCTTTCCTCAAGACAATCTCTCTCTTATACTCATTCACTCACACTATCTCCCATCTAGTCAGGCATTTCCCCCAAATAATTAAAGTCTTCACTTATTTATACCCAAGATGTATTTGCTGTGATATGCTGTAGAACAATGATTATAAGCCTCTTGTGGTATTCACAAATATTTTCCCAAGTTTAAAGTATAAGATAATCATGGTTTCTTTATCACAAATAAAAATTACATAATATTCTGGTGGTTTCCTAAGAAGGCAGAGAGCTCACTGATAAATCCCTTGTATTGCACATTATAGAAAGGATCATCCCATGATGGAGAAAGGCCATATCTCCCCTTTATTTCCATGAACTATCTCCATAAGTTATCTCTTACAACCCCTCCTTCCATCCAAGGAAGACCCGAGGAAAGGTCATTGACTTTCAAGTGTGTTACCTACATTTATCCCTATGCAATAATTTTCTCTAAAACCATATTTCTGTACCACTGAGCTTCTCAAGGTGAAAAAACAAAAGCAAAAAATGTGCCCTGTTTTTTCTGAAAATCTCACTGTTTTAAATGTTATGCTATTAACTAATAGAAATAGCAAAGGAGTGACAAATGGTAGGGCAAATCAACCCTAGTTTTGAAAAAATCCATTTTCATAATTATACAATTGTCAAATCAGTATTACAGTTAAAATGCTATTGCATTTTTCATGAATATAGTCATTAATGCAAATTAGAAAAATCGAAATCAACAGATCATCTGACATGTCCAAATAAAGGAAATGTTCTGGAATGTACTTTAATAGTAGCCACAGTAGAGCTCAGACAAAGATGAAAGGAGGAAAGGGATGAATATAGAAAAGGGGCGAGGGGTGTCCTGGATTCATCTCTTTGGTCGCAGTTGTTATAGGCATGGACTTCTCGATACATGAGAAATTTCCTCCCTAATTGCTACCTTTATGCTTGAGAATTATGACAGGTAGAATCTGATGGTTTGGTTAACTTTAAACCCGATAACATGTGTTCAACCAAATTTACTGTTAAAATTGGGCAATGTAGACCAGCAGAAAGATCACTGGTTTGGTCAGAGAGCACAGGATTCAAAACCTAGCTCTTCATTTACTTTAAATCCTCCAAGTTACTGAATTATAGTTTCACCTTCCATTATATATGAATAATAAGATTTCTCAGTGAATTGTTATAAATAGTATTTTGAAATGGTTGGCCCTGTGCTTAATGCAAAGAAAGCACTTACTAAAGAATCCAGTATCATCACTGCTATTGTTGTCTTGCGACTATGTAGCTGACTCTCATTGCTCACCATATATGAACTCAATGAAGTTACCACGCCTACCACAAATACTAAATGAGTGAATACTGATTATTGATCCATGGGAAATAACAGAGTTAAGTTCCTGCAGGCATCTGGTCACTTTTTTTTTTTTTTTTTGGTCAACCAAAATGTTATTTTTATTATATAAATTTGTTTGCCAACATCCTTGTAAAACAAGCCAGTTTGATCAATGTTGAAAACATTCCTTATATACCTTTTCCTGTGTAACATAGAAGATACAGTCTATGGACATTCTTCATGGATTTCATATTGGCTAGCCAAAAACTTTGTTCCAGTTTTTCATACCATCTTATGGAAAAATCAGAACAAATTTTTTGGCCAACCTAATACTTGAAAATTTGCCTACTCGCTAAAATTTATTCAGAACTTCAAAGTCAATCATGACAGTACATTCTCTGTTATTTGAAGACATGAAATAATAAACAGTGGTGAAAAACTTGGCATCTGATGTTCATTCCCAACTTGTGAGGTTGAACAAAGTGACACCTGCCTTCTTGTCTCAGCTCTCCTGCTGTAAACAAATGTCTTTCTGGCTATTTAGTGCCAAGCTTTTTGTCTTTCTGTGCTTTTTGTCAGTGAGTTCACTATTTCAGATGTGCTCCAAACACAGGGCTGAAGTGCAGTCTAGTATTCCCAAGCACAAGAAAACTGCAATGTGTCTTATAGAGAAAATATGTGTATAAGAGTCTTCCTTTTGGCTGTATGTTGGCCACTCAACATTTTCTTGCTTCTTACAAGAAAGAAGTAAGGAAAAAGGGAAGGGAAGATAAAAGGAAAGAAAAGAGGACAAAAGGGTGGGAAGGCAGGAGAAATGGAAGGAAGAAGGAAGAAAGATAATCTAAAATGTATACTGCCAAGTGGGAAAACTATGCAATATATTTTATAAAAGTAGGTAGACATAACGTATAAGGACTTTAGTACATCAATACTTCTTCCACACCAACACAAAATAGGAAGATGATCAAGGCTATGTGGTGAATATCTGCTGGCTCAGAGGGTAAAGAATTTGCCTGAAATGGAGGAGACCCAGTTTCAAGCCCCAGGTTGGGAAGATCCCCCAGGGAAGAGAATGGCAACCCACTCCAGTATTCTTGACTGGGAATTTCCTTGGACAGGGCAGTCTGGCAGGCTAAGTCCATGAGGTCACAAAGAGTTGGACCTGACTGAGCAACTAAGTCACGAAGCTCTAAGATGGCTCCCAATAATTCCATTTCTGTTATTCACGCCCTTAGGTTAACCTCTCCAAGTATGGACTGTACAGAATGAATGACATATAGCAAAAGTGATAGAGCTCATTTCCAAAATAAATTAGAAAAAGATAGTGACTTTCAGCTTTCACTCTCTAACTCACTCACCCTTGAGAAAGCCAACCGCCATGTCATGAGACAAACCTGTGGAGTACACATATCGCCAGGCTGAGGCCTGGCAGAGCTTGGGTGCAGAACGCAGATGAGAATTCATATAGATTGTAGCCTTCCTGCAGAGTTGATGTTAACCTTATGAAAGACCTTGAGCGAAAGCCCTCATACAACCTGTACCTATAATTTTCATCCATAGATTCTCTGAGATCATTAAGTCTTATTTTTAGCTGCTAAATTTGGGAATGATTTGTTACACAACAGTAGATAACTAATAAAGGATATTAGTGGTGAGGTGATTTACCAAAAATATAACTCATCAATGATTTATGAATATATGTTCAACATCATTAGGAAATTAATAAAAACAAATTAAAAAGGCAATGCCCACTGTTTCACCTTAAATTGAATAGATATAAAAATTTTACAGAGTGAAGTAAGTCAGAAAGAAAAACACCAATACAGTATAATAACACATATATATGGAATTTAGAAAAATGGTAACAATGACCCTATATGCGAGAGAGCAAAAGAGACACAGATGTAAAGAACAGACTTTTGCACTCTCTAGGAGAAGGTGAGGGTGGGATGATTTGAGAAAATAGCATTGAAACATGTATATTACCATATGTGAAATAGATCGCCAGTCCAGGCTCAATGCATGAGACAGGGTGTTCTGGGCCGCTCCACTGGGACAACCCTGAGGGATGGGACGGGGAGGGAGGTGGGAGCGGGGTTCAGGATGAGGGACCCATGTATACCCATGGCTGATTCATGTCAGTGTATGGCAAAAACCACTATAATATTGTAAAGTAATTCGCCTCCAATTAAGATAAATAAATTAATTTACAAAAAATATTGAAATTTTGTATTCATTAGGTTTTTAACATTTGTGTTTTCAGAATGACTCTGCATGTGTGTTCTAAAGATATAAAAATTCAAAATTTTGATTTATTAGATTTCTAAAGGGAAGAGGACTGGTGTACATGTGGATGTGGATGTGCAACTGTGTTGGAGGTTGGATGTGTTATAATAGCAATGCACTCTGTATCATAAAAATAACTTAGAAATATTTCAAAATTTACTTATTACATCATCACTCTGGATTCTCTCTCTTCCATGTGGTAGTCTGGAATACAAAAATTAAGTCTTGAGTTCAAAACTTCACTTGTACCACTCTTTAACTTTGTGAACCTGTATACAAAAGTTATCCTGAGCCTTAGTTTAATTTTTATGTGAAGTTAGCATGAAAGTGAAAGAAAGTGAAAGTGAAGTCGTTCAGTCGTGTCTGACTCTTTGCCACCCCATGGACTGTAGCCTACCAGGCTCCTCCCTCCATGGGATTCTCCAGGCAAGAGTACTGGAGTGGGTTGCCATTTCCTTCTCCAGGGGATCTTCCCGCCCAGGGATTGAACCTGGGTCTCCCGCATTCCAGGCAGACACTTTAACCTCTGAGCAACCAGGGAAGCCCATAATATCCAAAATTTCTGCACAAGGTCATAAGAGTGAGTAAGATAATATAAGTAAGAATGTACTGTCAATAACAAAGTAATATGTACCCAGGAGGTGTTACCATACTGTAAGGTCTTCCAAACTACTGTTGATTCTCAGATAAAACCATAATCAGTGAAGGTAAGCAACTTGGCTTCCCTGGCAATGAGTTCTAATATTAGTCAATTACTCTTCTTGAGCACTTCTAATTTTGAATGAGTAGAAAACCCTATAACTCATTAAAACTTAAAGATCCATGATAAATATCTTATACTCACAATAAGCTTAAAGATTTATTCTAGTGATAAATTATATCAGTAAATCATAGTCTTTAAAGGATAGTCACACATTGCTACATATTGGATCTTCACCATAACTCTGGTAAAGGCAAGGATCATTGTTTTTGTTTAGACATTGTTTAATTAAGGGGATTAAGTGAGTTGTCCAATGTCACATTCCCATAAAAATTAATTTGAGTGAAAAACTGTGACATCTAAGAAAGTGTTCACTGCTGTGTTTCTCATAATAGTGCTTACAATTATGAATGATTGGAAGCAACTCTCTGTCCAGGAATAGGGAATTGGGTAAACAATTATGGTATATCAATAAAGCAAAATTTGGTGTAGATATCCAAAATAACAACAAAGAATAACACAGTCAATTGCATGTTAGGTACCTTCATTATTATTTTATGGTAATTATTCCTTCAGGAAACCAGCTGCAAATCAAAAGGAAAAAGAGAAGCAGAAAATGATACTATAACACTTTCTTTCTTTTCTTTTCTTTTTCATTTCCCAGCCTTATTAGAATGACTTTAATATTTACACCATAAGTTTCCAAATTAGATGTTTTCTTGAAAATGCCTATTCTTGGCTCACTTTAAATTTTATGTAAACCATCTCTCTATTCCACCTGTGCTTTGGCATTTAGAAAGAAAACACTTCGCAGAAGAAGCCTTGCAGGAAATATTTCTCCAAGACAGCACAGTTTCCAGAAAAAAATAAGGTGGTCTGAAATTAGTCTTCTGAGAACACATATGAAAGGATATTATTAGGGGAGAAATATTCTTTTCATGGTTAATCAGGTTGTTTCAATAGCTGAATTCAATACAGATTTCACTGAAGAAATCTAAAATCTTGTTCTGAAACATCTATTATTTGGTTTCACCACAGATCATCCTTAATGGGTCTTTATTTTCCCTAGAAAGGTTATTCACACCGAGATAGATTTCTGAATATATCTAATTAGGAGACATCACTTCTTTCTACCTTTGTCATCTCTTTTCATACTAAGAGGGTAGTTCCCTCACCTAAAAATTTGTGACTGACAGTATAAACAAATAATTCACCTTAGTATGGGGTGACTGGTGAAAAGATTTCTAAAGAAAATGGGGGAAGAAAGGGTTGGGTGTTTGGAGAGCGATTCTATCTCTATGCTGTATTTAAGATGTTCATTCCATTGATTGTATTTCCTTGACTTCTAAAACACCTACTTGGTATGGTGACATGCAAGAGGAAAAAGAAAAGCAAGCACAGACAGCTTCTCATGTCCTTGAAATAGATATGCCTTGATTCTGCAGCTCACATAATAACTGATAGCAGAGAACACTTTGCTTTTTGAATTAAAATAAAAAATGAAGCAAGTCCTTAAAAAAAAAAAAACTCTGAATATAAATGTTCATCCAATTAAGAAAGTGCATTCACTTTCAGGCCACAATGTGGTAAGGGACAGATAATTACAGCTGTCTATGTCAAGCTTGTACAGAGCTTTCTAAAATCATTAAGCATTTAGAAATTTTATTCAGCTTGCAGAATTGTTCTTAACTGCACTCACACTTATTAAAACCACTCCCTGACCATTTTTACCCACTCTTAGAGCCCTCCATATCATTAAGTTTAGGACTGGCAACCATTTTCCCACACCAGATAATGGTATTTTTCTCACCAACATAAATTTCCATCAGGATTGGAAATGAGGGACACTAGAAAGATATCTCAGAGAATGTTAAATTTCCCTCAGGACTAGATCATGATGGTATTAAAATAGCCATATTTTAAATATATTTTTCATTTTGTATTACGTATGCCATGTAATTGATTCTATACAGATTTTCATGGAAATGATAATTTGCTGTGATGTCAGACAGATACAGGATGAGATGGCTGCATAGCATCACCGATTTAAGGGACATGAGTTTGGGCAAACTCTAGGAGACAGTGAAGGACATGGAAGCCTGGTGTGCTGTAGTTCATGGGGTTGCAAAGAGTTGGACATGGCTTAGCGATTGAACAACATATAGATACAATGCACATTTCCTATCAGGTTTCTGTTTTTGTTCTGTTGTCTGAGTGATATGTCATATCCATGTGGTCTAAAGTTTATTTTTCATGGTGAAGCCATATAGAGGGCACATTAGGAAGATGACATAGAAAATAACTAAAGAAACAAATAGTTTCTCTTATTGCCTGCTGTGCCTTTTCCGCTCCATCCTGACGTCCCATGTCAGTAGCTCTTTATTCTGTACTTGTTCTGGTGAGGTTGTTTCTCATCATGGGAGTTTCTTGTATTTTCTCCCTCTGGCAATACCACTATCCTGAACAAATATCTATTGTTAAAATCAGAAGTTGCAGACTTCGATTCATTGCCAGTTGTTATTCTGAAAGACATTTCCCTCCTAATCCTAGTATTCTCATTTGTATTTCCCACATCAATTTGGTAATTAGAGTGAGCCAGGAAACACTAGAATTCCTCTTGCTACAAATTATAAACTTTAAAAACAACCAGGACACATCCCAGTGGCCTCAAGACTGCCCGAGGTTCAGTTGCCACTGTGTGCATTTTGCTATCCAACATTCAGTGCCAAGCCAACTCCTGCTGGACCTTGACTGCATCCTCTGGGTATCTGAGTGAGTAGCAACACTTAAAATTCACATGCTGTATTACCCAGCCATGGCCATTGCTGGAGATTCTGTTTTTAGACTAGAAAATGCAGCATACTAGAATAACAAGACATTTTCTCCTACTTTTGAACTGGAAATGAAATCTGAAAGGAACTTTGTTTCTCATTTTCCAATGAAATTTTAAGAACAGGCCATTTCTAAGACTTCTTCACAATTCATTTTGTTGTCTGCGACAAATCCCAGACAACAAAAGTCAGACTTTCGGCAGATGGTACCCGGAGATGTGGTCAAAAATCCTTCCAGTGCAACACTGTGGGTAATTTCTGAGATGAGAAGGGTGATGGCAGGAGTGATGGTGATGATAGTCTCTGAAATGTTTATTGATTTTTTTTTAGACATAACAGTTAAGTAAAGAGAGAACCTCTGTTTAAAATTTGGTCAGAATTCCCTCTACATATGATTTTCAGAAGGAAATAATACATTCTACTGCTTACACAGTAGTCTATTTTGAAGCACAAAGTTTCCATTAATCATTTTCAATAATAGCTGTGCAGCATCTTATAAAATAACTTATAGATCAAACATCATACATAAAGCACAGTCCAAGACAGATGAGAATGAAAGGTGGCCAGTATGTTTTAAAGATGATAAACCAAAAGGTTTTGGTTATCTTTTGTGGAGATCCAATTGCCTGAATTCCTCCGAAACTTGGTTCCATTTGGCAGATCCATAGAGTTACACTGGAGCACAGTGAAGGGTCAAGAGATAAAAAAATTAAAAAAAATTTTTTTTTCACCTTTATGTCCCAAAATATAAACATTCATTTTGAAGATTCTCTGTTTTATGTCTGGAAAGCAGCAAAAATTAGTTTCCCAGTCTGACTTCACCTACACTAGCTCAATTTAGTTCAGTTCAGTCGCTCAGTCGTGTCCAGCACTTTGCGATCTGTGGACTGCAGCACGCCAGGGCTACCTGTCCATCACCAACTCCCGGAGTTTACTCAGACTTATGTCCATCAAGTCAGTGATGCCATCTACCCATCTCATCCGCTGCCATCCCCTTGTCTTCCAGGCTTCAGTCTTTCCCAACATGAGGGTCTCTTCCAGTGAGTCAGTTCTTCGCATCAGGAGGCCAAAGTATTGGAGTTCCAGCTTCAGCATCAGTCCTTCCAATGAATATTCAGGACTGATTTCCTTTAGGATGGACTGCTTGGATCTCCTTGCAGTCCAAGGGACTCTCAAGAGTCTTCTCCAACTCCATAGTCCAAAAGCATCAATTCTTTGGCACTCAGCTTTCTTTATAGTCCAAATCTCACATCCATACACAACTACTGGGAAAACCATAGCTTTGACTAGCTGGACGTTTGTTGGCAAAGTAATGTCTCTGCTTTTCGATAGACTGTCTAGGTTGGTCATAACTTTTCTTCCAAAGAGTAAGCGTCCTTTAATTTCATAGCTGCAGTCACCATCTGCAATGATTTTGGAGCCCCAAGAGAACAAAGTTTGTCACTGTTTTCAATGTTTCCCCATTTATTTGCCATGAAGTGATGGGACCAGATGCCATGATCTTAGTTTTCTGAATGTTGAGTTTTAAGCCAACTTTTTCACTCTCCTCTTTCATCAAGAGGCTCTTTAGTTCTTCTTCAAGTTCTGCCATAAGGGTGGTGTCATCTGCGTATCTGAGATTATTGATATTTCTCCCAGCAGTCTTGATTCCAGCTGATGATTCATCCAGTCCAGCATTTCTCATGATGTACTCTGCATATAAGTTAAATAAGTAAGGTGACAATATGCAGCCTTGACGTACTCCTTTCCTGATACAGAACCAGTCTGTTGTTCCATGTCCAGTTCTAACTGTTGCTTCCTGACCTGCATACAGCTTTCTCAGGAGGCAGGTCAGGTGATCTGGTATTCCCATCTCCTCAAGAATTTGCCACAGTTTGTTGTGATCCACACAGTCAAAGGCTTTGGGGTAGTCAATAAAGCAAAAGTAGATGTTTTTCTGGAACTTACTTGTTTTTTCAATGATCCAGCAGATGTTGGCAATTTGATCTCTGGTTCCTCTGCCTTTTCTAAAACCAGCTTGAACATCTGGAATTTCATGGTTCACATATTGCTGAAGCCTGGCTTGGAGAATTTTGAGCATTACTTTGCTAGCGTGTGAGATGAGTGCAATTGTGCAGTAGTTTGAGCATTCTTTGGCATTGCCTTTCTTAGGGATTGGAATGAAAACTGACCTTTTCCAGTCCTGTGACCCTGCTGAGTTTTCCAAATTTGCTGGCATATTGAGTGCAGCACTTTCACAGCATCATCTTTCAGGATTTGGAATAGCTCAACTGGAATTCCATCACCTCCACTAGCTTTCTTCGTAGTGATGCTTCCTAAGGCCCACTTGACTTCACATTCCAGGATGTCTAGCTCATGATGAGTGATCACAGCATTGTGCTTATCTGGTTGTGAAGATCTTTTTTGCATAGTTCTGAGTATTCTTGCCACCTCTTCTGAATATCTTCTGCTTCTATTAGGTCCATACCATTTCTGTCCCTTATTGTGCCCATCTTGCATGAAAATTTCCCTTGGTATATCTAATGTTCTTGAAGATACCTCTAGTTTTTCCCATTCTGTTGTTTTCCTCTATTTCTTTGCATTGATCACTGAGGAAGGCTTTTTTATCTCTCCTTGCTATTCTTTTGGACTCTGCATTCAAATGGGTGTATCTTTAATTTTCTCCTTTGCCTTTCACTTCTCTTTTTTCATAGCTGTTTGTAAGGCCTCCTCAGACAACCACTTTGCCTTTTTGCATTTCTTTTTCTTGGGGATGGTCTTGATCACTGCCTCTTGTACAATGTCACGAACCTCTGTCCATAGTTCTTCAGGAACTATATCGGATCTAATCCTTTGAATCTATTTGTCACTTCCACTGTATAATCATAAGGGATTTGATTTAGGTCATACTGAATGGTCTCCAAAATCACTGCAGATGGTGACTGCAGCCATGAAATTAAAAGATGCTTACTCCTTGGAAGGAAAGTTATGACCAACCTAGATAGCGTATTGAAAAACAGAGACATTACTTTGCCAACAAAGGTCCATCTAGTCAAGGCTATGGTTTTTCCAGTGGTCATGTATGGATGTGAGAGTTGGACTGTGAAGAATGCTGAGCCCCGAAGAATTGATGCTTTTGAACTGTGGTGTTGGAGAAGACTCTTGAGAGTCCCTTGGACTGCAAGGAGATCCAACCAGTCCATTCTGAAGGAGATCAGCCCTGGGATTTCTTTGGAAGGAATGATGCTAAAGCTGAAACTCCAATACTTTGGCCACCTCATGCGAAGAGCTGACTCATTGGAAAAGACTCTGATGCTGGGAGGGATTGGGGGCAGGAGGAGAAGGGGATGACAGAGAATGAGATGGCTGGATGGCATCACTGACTCGATGGACATGAGTCTTGAGTGAACTCCGGGAGTTGGTGATGGACAGGGAGGCCTGGCGTGCTGCGATTCATGGGGTTGCAGAAAGTCGGACATGACTGAGAGACTGAACTGAACTGAACTGAATAGTCTAGTGATTTTCCCTACTTTCTTCAATTAAATCTGAATTTGGCAATAAGGAGCTCATGATCTGAGCCACAGTCAGCTCCCGGTCTTGTTTTTGCTGACTGTATAGAACTTTTCCATCTTTGGCTGCAAAGAATATAATCAATCTGATTTCAGTATTGACCATGTGGTGATGTCCATGTGTAGTCTTCTTTTGTGTTGTTGGAAGAGGGTGTTTGCTATGACCAATGCGTTCTCTTAACAAAACTCTGTTAGCTTTTGCCCTCCTTCATTTTGTACTCCAAGGCCAAACTTGCCTGTTACTCCAGGTATTTCTTGACTTCCTACTTTTGCATTCCAGTCCCATATGATGAAAAGGATATCTCTTCTGGGTGTTGGTTCTAGAGGGTCTTGTAGGTCTTCATAGAACCATTCAACTTCAGCTTCTTCATCATTACTGGTCGGGGAAAAGACTTGGATTACTGTGATATTGAATGGTTTACCTTGGAAATGAACAGAGCATTCTGTCGTTTTTGAGACTACATGCATTACTGCATTTCAGACTCTTTTGTTGATGATGAGTCTGCAGTAATTTTTACAGATAAACTGTGATGTTCATTACCACTTCTTGGAGCCAAAAAGAGTTCAGAAACTGTTCTTTAGAATGTTTTGGGGGCCAGTTTCAGCTGATTGGGCTTTGGACCAAGTACAGACTCCTGGTGTCACATGACCCCCTCCTGCATGACTAGAGGCTGCTGGAACGATGTCTCCTACCTAAAGGATAGATATGGCAAGACCATCAGCAGTCTTGTTCCTCAGAGACCAGCTGTTGAATGGGCTATTTCTGGTGGTAGCACAGAACAGGAGGCTGCAGTCCCAGAAACAATTAGAGAAGGGAAGTGCCAAGAGAAGACCCACACAACAGCTGGAAAATGTGTGGAGGCCTTCAGCCACGGTACTCAAAATTGTTTGTAGAGTACCATAATCAAAACTCCTAGCCAAGCTTGGAACCCTGAGAGGAATCAAGGAATAAAAGGCCCTTGGCAACCATTCAACATCCCTTTCAAGTAATATGGCAAAGAGACCCATTAAGAAGTAGAAGATATTGGAAGATAAGGTTGATTTCCTACTTTCAAGATCTGTTGTGACTGTAAACTTGGTGTTCTCACACTGTTATGGGGGGAACCCAATTGTCTCCCTCCAGCAAGAGTGAAGTCAGCTGCCTTTAGTGTGAAAGCCACAGATACCCAAGAACCTCAAGTGAGGAAGCTGGTGAAGAGAAGAGTCACAGGGCATGCATGCCTACATGCATGCACACCTGTGCGTCCACTCACACACACACACACACATGAAAACACACACACACACACATGAAAACACACACACAAAATAGGAAATGCAATGGGGCTTCATCAGTGGAGCACCCATACGGGGCAGTGAAGCCAGAATACCAATATATATCTGTGTATCTCAGCTTGAAGCTGAGATCCCTGCAGAGACAAGAGGGAGGGAAAGAAAAAGAAAAAAAAAAATGCTTAAAACACTATAATATAGCTCTAGTTTACATTTTACATTTTATTTATTATATTTATTACTAAAAACATGGTCTCAACATTTTTGAGTGTGAGATAACTTTTTCAGCTTTTTGTTTCTGCACAAATGTGCCTTCGGTCTCGCTTTAATGGGCTGGCTTACTATACCGTTAGTCAACTCAGAACGCCAACTGTAGCCGAAGGGAAACACCTCAGGAGACCTGATGTTCACAGTGGGGTTGAATGTAATCTGGTTTTCCAAGCCAAGAAGTACAAACATTACAAGTTGGTGAGGAAAATCTCCTTCTAGTTGAATGGTTTTGATATCCTGTTATAGGCTATCTCAAGTGCTGTTTCAACATCTGGATGCTTCTCTCAGTAGAAAGGAGGATGGGAAACTTTATCCAACATATCATACCTCATTGGCTGACAGTCTATTTGGAGTACACAGATCTTGTTAGTCGAGGTATGACTAAGGTCCACACAGTTTTGATTTCTGGATTAGGAGACAGATTCTGTTTGGCAGGTGTTTGCTGAGCTGCCTGAGCCAGGAGAGATAGGGAACGCCAATCTTCTCAACTAGAAAAGATTCCCTTTTGTGGCTGGTCAGGAGAAGGAAAACTAAAGATGAGTCTGCAGCCCAGGTGGCAGCCTCTGAAGTATACTGTGCCAGGTTTTTAACAGGGTTTTCCTGGTGGCTCAGATGGTAAAGAATCTGCCTGCAATGCAGGAGACCCAGCTTCAATCCTGCGTCAGGAAGATCCCTTGGAGAATGAAATGGCAACCCACTCTAGTATTCTTGCCTGGAGAATCCCACAGACAGAGGAACCTGGCAAACTACAGTCCATCGGGTCGCAAAAGAGTCACACACAACTTTTAATACTTTTAATACATATGCCATTGCTAGTTTTTCTTTTACTTTTATAAGTCAGTTTGCTTTTGATTCAGATACTTGTATCTTACAGTCACATATTAGAACTCCTCTATCAATTTTGCTCATAAGCAGAACATTTGGGTCATTTGATGTGAAAATATCATCTATCGTTGACTTTGAATTCCATAAAAGTGTTATTTTAATCTATCCTTTGTTGTGTTTCTCTATTTTTCATTAAAAGAGACAGAAAATACCCTGAGCTAATAATTATAGATGACATCTTTTTCCTTCATCATTTATGATAACAAACAGTTTTCAATTCCTGTAAACTAAGTAACACTTAAAGCAGCAAGTAGAAATAAAAGGCACATTGGGCCACACTGTTTTATGTTTCTTTTATTTTAATAATGGAAATGGTCTCATTAATTATCTATTTTATACACAGTACCCATAGAGCCAAAGAATTGATGCTTTTGAACTGTGGAATTGGAGAAGACTCTTGAGCATCCCTTGGACAGCAAGGAGATCAAACCAGTTCATCACAAAGGAAATCAACCCTGAATGTTCTTTGGAAGGACTGATGCTCAAATACTTTGGCCACCTGATGTAAAAAGCCGACTCTTGGGCAAAAAACTTCATGCTGGGAAAGACTGAAGGCAGGAGGAGAAGTGGGTGACAGAGGACGAGATGATTGGATGTCATCATCGACTCAGTGGACATGAGTTTGAGCAAACTCTGGGAGATAGTGAAGGACAGGGAAGCCTGATGTGCTGCAGTCCATGGGGTTGCAAAGAGTTGGACACGACCGAACGATAAGCAACAACAGAAGCAACGATCAATAGTGTGTATGTGCCAATCCCAATCTCCCAACTCCTCCCACCGCCTACTTGCCCTCCTGGTATCCATGCATTTGTTCTCTATGTCTGTGTCTCTGTTTCTGCTTTGCAAAGAAGATCATCGATACCATTTTTTTAGATACCACATCATCAGTGTGTGAGTCTGTATCTTTGTCAATACTTGGTAATGCCCATTTTTATTTTTTTAATTTTTATTCAGCTATGGTCGATTAACAATATTAGTTTTAGGTATACAACATAGTGATCAAAAATTTTATTATTGGAAATAGAGAGGGATAGTGATTAAAATGCTTTAAAAGCAAAACCCTCAGTGAGTCTGTTGAAATTATTCATTTTTTACTGACTGGTCTTGCTGATCCCATCCCTTTATTAAATAACAAAATGAAGTTTCTTTTCTCTTCTTAAAAGTGTTGCTGTTAAAAAGAAACTTCTGGGGGCTTCCCTGGTGGTCCAGTGGTTAAGCATCCACCTGCCAATGCACGGGACACGGGTTCAATCCCTGGGCTGGGAAGATTCCACATGCTGCTGGGCAACTAAGCCTGTGTACCACAGCTAGTGAGCCTGAGCACCTAGAGCCTGTACTCTGCAACAAGAGAAGCCACCACAATGAGGAGTGCACACAGCAGCAAAAAGCCTATGCGCCACATGACAGACCAGCACAGCCAAAAATAAATAAATGTTTTAAAAATAAAGAAACTCTGGAGAGGTATAGTTCAGTACACGTTACAGCCATGTTTTAACATTCAGAAAAGATTCTTTAACTTTTGAGATACTGCCTCTGCTGTAATCCATTGAGCCTGTAAATATGTAAGGTAATTAATCTATTGATAAATATAATGCATGTGCACATGTAAAAAAAAAAAACAACAATATTAGTTTTAGGTATACAACATAGTGATCAAAAATTTTAAAGGATATAATCTATTTGTAGTTATGAAATATTATAAAATATATTTCCTATGCTGTACAATACATACAATAAGTGTAACTTGTTCATTTAAAAAAATAATAATGGAAATGGCAAAGGTATGTGTGCAGGGCATAATCTAACTGGTCTCCAGGAGAAACAAAGATGGCATGTGATGATTACCTATGGCAATGGAAAACCTAGTCTCCCCTTAATCTCTAATGTGTAGGTAACTACTTACACACAATAAATATTAATTTATCTTGTAACATAAACTTAAGCAGAGATAGCATTTACCACTTCAGCTCACTAAAATTGAGAGTTCTAAGTGTGCCAGCTCATCAACATATGATCTACAAACTGTGGCTTCTCTGAGCTGCCTGTGGTTAAACAATTAAGTCTTTAAGCATGCGCATCAAATATCTTTGTGTTTTATCGAGCCTTAACCAGAAACAGCCAAACCATCCCCATATTTTAGTGGAGGGAAACAAAAGTTAATTTCCCTCTCTTAATTTAAGGGAGGGAAACAAAAGTATTTTCCATTTGAAGATGAAAAGAATCATAAACAAAGTTCTGAGACTCCTACAGTTAAAATGTTGCTTACATAGGCTGATATATACATAATCCATAAAATTAGTCATGTGTTATTATGCAAAATGCTACGTTCTTTCTGAGAAGACTCTTCAGTTTTGATCAAGAACATTAAATATGAAAATAAAGAAAAACATTTAATTGTTGAAAAGTAATTAAAAATATATTTCACCATATGTTCATCTGCTGTTAGTTCACTTCAGCAAAACAAATTCCTAAAGCATTTATTATCCCCCATCATTTTTTAAAGAGGCCTAATGTTCACATATGGCACTAATGCCACACAGATAAAAATGAATCAGCTCTGGAACAAACTGGAGGAAATTCATTTGCCCACATTCAACAGATGAAATGTAATGAGTCAATGTACATGTCCTTTCCCCTTTTATAAGGAAATTGCTAGAGGATATCATCTCCACACATGGATCACTCAGACGATATTGACTGAAGGTCATTTAGAAGGCAGAACAATCTGTATCACACCTTTAATGATGTGACACAGGAAAATATTCTGCTTAATTAGAAATGGCAAATCAAACACATAGCTTTCATTTAAAATCCTATAAAATACCTTTAAAAGAGATGTTCATTTTAGGAGTTCATCCAACATGATTTTTGAATTCCTGGAGAATATTCAAAGGAAGCGTTTTTCTTTAGGTGACAAGCAAGCTTCATGCTAGCAGAATATCATGTTTGCCAAATAAAACAAAAAAGAGAAAATATGAAATGAGGAATTGTTTTAAAAATGTGAACTCTGGATGAAAATATCTCCCATATCTTAAGTACTTATAGTCCCATAATTAAAGACAGGAAACTGCTCCCTCCTCTGGGAATGGCCTTCACTATGGCGCTATGGCCTTGACTCTTCTATCACTGTGTATGGGTGTGTGCGTGTGTGCGCGTGTGTGTTAGTCAATCAGTGGTGTTTGACTCTTTGCAACGCCATGGAGTGTAGCCCGCCAGGCTCCTCTGTCCATGGAATTCTCCAGGCAAGAACACTGGAGTGGGTTGCCAGTTCCTTTTCCAGGAGATCTTCCTGCCCCAGGGATCAAACCCAGGTGTCCTGCATTACCGGTGGATTCTTTGCCACCTGAGCCACCAGGGAAGCAGCTTTGTCACTGTAACCAGCTTCTGTTCAACTTGCCTTCTTTTCTTAAGATTCACTCCTGGAACTGAGGGTTCAAGAAGATAGAGTCCAAATTCTGATCCTGCATACAGTCTGTCCACATAGTAAGCAGTCAGGTCAATAGACATGACATAGGAGGGGAAAGCATCCTGTAAAACTATGGATCGAGAGACCACTTAACTCAAGGAGTAGTGTTAGTCACTCAGTTGTGTCCAGTTCTTTGTGACTCCATGGACTATAGCCTGCCAGGCTCCTCTGTCCATGGGATTCTCCAGGCAAGAGTACTGGAGTGAGTTGCCTTTCCCTTCTCCAGGGGATCTTCCTGACCCAGGGATCAAACCCAAGTCTCCCGAATTGTAGGCAGATTCTTTACCATCTGAGCCACCAAGGAAGCCCTACAAATAATTATAAACTTTAAAAAAATCACTAGTAAATTAGAAAAATTCTAATACAAATTAATGCTGTTTTGCACATATAATCCTAAAGTGTAGAATCAGTTTGATATTATTCTTTAAAAAGTCTCAAAATTCTTCTTGTAGGTTGAAAAAGTAAATAAACAAATGAAAATCCTCCAAAAGAAAAAAAAAATTTCTATTTCTTTCTCTTTTAAGAATTTTCCCTCTAGAATTCTATTTTCCTAGACCTTAAGAGGAAAATTTAAACATGCAGTACCACTGTACAAAGAAAAAAGATCTACTTCCTCCAGGTGGATGAGGGCTGGCAGCTTGCCAAGGCATTTGGTCTAGGTTACATACCCTCACCCCTTCGCCATGGAGAATTTTGGTTGTTTTTTTTTTTTTTTTTTTTTTGCAACACACCACCCTAGCAGTGCCAGAGGAATGGATAGATGGACACATGGATATGTGAATAGTTGAATAGGTGATAGATAGACAAACAGACAGAAAGATGTACAAATATGTATAAAACCAAAAGGACGGGCTTTTAAGAAATACATTAAAAAGAGGGGAAAAAATGACACTCTTTTGTCTACCTTTTTTTAACATAAAAAAATCAAGAAAATATAATCTCAGATGATGATGTCCAAAATCACTGCTGCACAACTCGGTGAGCCCGGAGTCAGATTTCCCTCAGAAGAAGGAGTGACAGGCAAGAACTGCGTAAGAGAACTAAAGGTCAGAGACAGTCATCATTATGAGTGTCAGCTTTGCATATTATTGTCAATAAAAGAACACTGCCTTAATTTCAATGGTCATGTTGATTGATTTCCAACAAAATAGCCAAGAAAAATCAATCTGGTCAGGTGTTACATTTTTTCATTTTCTTATTCTGGATTCAGTTGTATCCACCAAAATTTATATGCTGAAGTCCAAATCCCAATATGACTATATTTGGAGACAGTCTTTAAGGGGGAAATTAAACAGAGATCATAAAGTTGAGGCTTTAATTTCACGACATTGAAGTTCTTATGAAAAGAGAAGAGGGCCTTCCCTGGTGGTCTAGTAGTTAAGAATCTGCCTTGCAATGCATGGGACATGGTTTGATCCCTGGGTGGGGAACTAAGATCCCACATGCCACAGAGCAACTAAGTCTGTGCCCTGCAAATATTGAGCCCATGTGCCAGAATAGAAAATCCTGCATGATGCAACTAGAACCCAAACAACCGAATAAGTAAGTACATATTAAAAAAAAAAAAAAATAGGAAGAGACCCCGGTGTTCCCTCCCTCCCTCTCTCTTTTTCTCTCTCTCTGTCATTCTCTCTCTCATTCTGTCTCTCTCCCCGTATATGTACAGAAAAAAGGCCATGGGAGACCCAACGAAAATGTGACCTCTACAAAGTTGAGGAGAAAGGTCTCACTTTAATTCCAAGGAGAAATTAACCCTGCTGGCACCCTGATCTTGAACTTCCAATTTCCAGCTGTGGGAAAAAAAGAAAAATGTCTATTGCTTAAGATATCTGTTGTGCTGTGCTCAGTTACTCACTCATGCCCCTCTCTTTGCGACCCCATGGACAGTAACCTGCCAGGCTCCTCTGTCCATGGGGTTTTTCAGGCAAGAATACTGGAGTGAGTTGCCATTTCCTCCTCCAGGGATCTTTCTGACCGAAAAGAGACCGAACTCACATCTCCTGTGTCTCCTGCATTGCAGGCAGATTCTTTACCCTAGTCTATAGTATATACGACAGGACAAATATTACATGATTCTACTTATATAAAATAACTAACAAAGCCAAATTCATAGTGACAGAAAGATGAGAGATTATCAGGAGCTCACAGGAAGGTAAATGAGGAGTTACTGCTTAATCATTATAAGATCTTCTGTTTGGAGTAATGAAATGGCTTTAGAAAGAGTGCTGACGGTTACACAACAATGTAAATATAATGAATGCCACTTGATTCTACACTTAAAATGATTAGTATGGTAAATTTTGTTATATACTTTACCATGGTTTAAAAATAAATAAAAACTAATGTTAAAAAAATTAGTTTCATACTTTCACACACCTATTTCCTTAAAATGTTCTTATAATAAGCTTACCATGAGAAACTATATTTTAACCAATAATCCCACTGAAATGTAAAGGTATTCCAGAAATATTTACTTTTTACCTCTTTTTGATGGAGTTACATGTGCATCACGATACCATCCACAGCTCAGGAAGCAATGGAATTTTGCATAATAAACAAAATCAGTCATCTAAGAAACACTTGGACATTTGACCTGTGCATTCCCAACTGCTCACCTTTTAGCAAATAGAAATACACATCAAAGCTAGACTTTTCCAAAGCATCTATGACTTTGGCATTAAAATTATATGATGTAGTTCTGTGATTACTTTCTTATTGTACATTTTTATGCACAGATTATGGGCTTTCCAGGTGGCACTGGTGGTAAAGAACCCACCTGCCAATGCAGGAGATGCAGAAGATTTGGGTTTGATCCCTGAGTGGAGAAGATCCCCTGGAGGAAGGCATGGCAACCCACTCCTGTGTTCTTGCCTAGAGAATCCCAGGGACAGAGGAGATTGTTGGGCTACAGTCCGTTGGGTTGCAAAGAGTCAGACACAACCAAAAACAATGTAGCACACATGTACGAACATGCACGAATTACACCAATCTGTATTCTTATTGCAGAAAACCGAAATATGAGACAGAGCAAACACCCTCTCCACTTCAAATACACTCCTCATGGCCACTTCCGAGAAGAAATCACTGTTTTCAGTTTGTTATTTACTCTTCCAGGTATCAACACATATTCTGAGGTTTTATTCTTATATTATTATGTCTATTTGATTAATTTTATGGAAAGCTATGAAAAAAGCTCAGAGGAATCTATTATATTTTGAATCCCTGCTACAGATACTAAATATTTTATATGCATTATCTTATTTAATACATCAAACTTCAGGGTACAAATTATTATTCCAATTGTGAAGATTGACAAGGACTTCAAGTATATTTCCTATGGCCACACAAGCCAGTAAATAACAGAACTAGAACTTTCTGATTCTAAACTCTATGCTTGTAAATCAACTATACTTCAATGATTTTTTTAATTACAAAAATAAACTCCGATTGTTGAACTGTCCACTCTAATCTGAAGGGAAGGCTAGAGTGAGCAACCCATTACTAAGAGCTTGTTCTGTCTTATTAGAAACTAAACCGAGAATGAAGGGTGCAGAGGACAAAGAATGTTTTATTCCACTCACACAATAGTTCAACATCTAGAAATGCCTTGTGAGGTATTTGTGGTGTTTTTCCTGCAGACCTGTTTTTGTTGGGCATAGTTTTCTGCAACATGAACAGTAGTGACTACGCAGAGGACTTTGTCTATAAATATAACTTCTTTATCTATCTATGGTGGCAAAATAAAATATGATAGAGAGGATATAGATAGATAGGAGAAATCAGTTCTATTTCATAATCTCCAACAGATACAAGAAAAATGTAGAGGCACTTTCTGCTCAACCAGAGGCGGCTAAAGAATTAATCATGCTCATTTAACTGAGAAGATGGTACCTTAGTTGATGAGAAAACACAGAAGGCTTGAACCTAAATGATTACAATATGATTCTCCGGATACTCACCATTCCTCCCTGCATGATGGGAAATTCTGAGCTTCATTTTGAAACTGGAAACGATGATTCGGGACAGTCAGAATAGCTAGACTTTGGTATGAAATGGAAGCCAATCTTTGATTTTTAAAATAAAGTCATCAACCAGACCTAGTATAGCAGGATCTTTTTAGTCTTGATTTAATCAGGCTTCCCTGGTGGCCCAGTGGTTAGGAATCTGCCTTGCAATGCAGGGGACACAGGTTCAATCCTTGATCCGGGAAGATCCCACATGCTGAGGAGCAACAAAACCCAAGTAGCCACAACTGCTGAGCTTGTATTCTGAGAGCCCATGAGCCGCAACTACTTAGCCCATGCAACTACTGAGTCCATGTCGCAACTACGGAAGCCAGAGTGCCTAGAGCCCATGCTCCACAATAAGAGAAACTTGTTGTGGAAACCACTGAGTCACTCAGACAATGAGAATCCCGAGCAGCTTGCTGCAACTAGAGAAAGCCCAAGTCAGCAACAAAGACCCATCACAACCAAAAAAATGAATAAGTAAAATAAATAAATAAGTCTTCTATTTATAAAGAAAAATCTGATTTATCTATGGCAGAGTAATCTTCAGTCTCCACACTGGAGAAATTATTTGGCTAAGATTTGAAACAACAGTGTTTGCTCTATTCAGCCAGTTCCCCAAAGTGAGTACATGTTAACTCTGGTCTCCACTAAGCATTTCTCTCCACTTCACTGTATAAGTGTGTGTGCCTTTTTCACCCAGAACAACATATTTTGATTTTTAAGTAGGTGATATTAGACTGATTGGGCTAATGTAATTTACATGGTGACAAGTGCTTAGAAGAGTGCACTGTGCACTTCTAGAAAGTTCATATTAACAAGATTCAGTATTCTATTTACCAGAGTGAATGTATTTAGGTTTCTGATTAAATCTCATCATTGAGGTTAACAGGAGTTCCCTTACGTCTATAATATTCAATTTATATATATATATATTTTTTTTAAAGATGCAACATACTAAGAAGAAAAAATTTCAGTCTACACCCTTTCCTTGTTTGTTTTGCTTGTTTTATTTTGTGGAGGTATGTCATCATTTTCAGTAGCTTGTAAACAGTAGCCCTTAATTTCAGTAATCCCTGAACAGAATTTCTAACTCAACTGGGCTCTGTGCCGCTAAAATAGCAGATGTGGTCAAGAAAGAACCAAACTGGCTTTCCAAAAATTTATTTGTTAAGGAGAAAGCCTACATTTTATCTACATTCCTCATCCTAGTCTGGAATTCTAATGAGATGAAAGGACATACTACTATTAAGTCGCTTTAGTCGTGTCCAACTCTATGCGACCCCATGGACTGCAGCCTACCAGGCTTCTCTGTCCATGTGATTCTCCAGGCAAGAACACTGGAGTGGGTTGCCATTTCCTTAAGACCTACCCAAATATCACTTCATTATTATTATTTAGTTGCAGGGACAGTTCTCTTGAAAACAACCCTTTATCATATATCAGAAGAAAATACTAGAACTTCCTTTTTTTGTCTCTAATGGCTGTGAATCACATAGCTCAATTTAACACTTAATTGTGGAGCTAATAGCCTACAGCATTACACTGACCTCCAATTTTATATGTCAATAATGTTTTTATGTGAATTGCATTATTGTATTTATAATTTTACTATGTCACTTCAAAGATATTTTTGAGACACTTGAATTATAAAGAATACAATAAATGTCTTAGTATATTATAGTTTCCAAAAGGAAAAATCATTAACAATATTTAAGTCTGCATAAAATAGAAACCATAATTTACAAGAAATAGTGGATCTTTAAGTATAGATTAAATAAATAAAGCCACTTTGGAATAGTATCCATCAGAGTCTGTATCTGCCTTAGAATATGACATATTTCAAAACATTATCACTTTCTAAAGGGTGGTGCCGTCTAGACCAGCCTTTAATCCTCTAGGTTGAGTGATTCAAACCAAAGCACAAGATTAAAGGTGATGAAAGACCGAAGAACAGAACTTTGGGTATAATGGGAAATAATGTCTAATAAAAGGAGAAGTTTGTCTTCATGATGACTATTATCATAAGTAAATGATAATGAAAAATATTTGGATTTCTGGAATCTTTGGATGGATAATTTAGTGTGGTAAGGAATCCAGGACCCCAATCTTTTAGTTGTTATTTGAATACTTATTTAAAAGACAAAACAACTGTACCATAACAAATTATTTCATAAAAATTCATAATGGTATGGCATTCAAATCATTACTCAAGAATAGATGCATAAATGTTTGCCCATATTATTGAGGGCTCTCATATTTTCCAAAAGAATCATAGCATCCTCTTTCTTTCAGCCCTCCAATTGCTTGGAGTAGGGGAGCAAGAAGAGAGGAAAAAACCGACCCATGGCTTCTGGTCTCAGTGTTCTCTACAGAAGTGTTCTTTTTCACTTTAATGTAAGCTACACACAATGCAAAGAAAGCCCCATTTACGTTAGCCCTTCCTCATTGTTCCTTCCTCCAGCATCAGACACTCACCAGTCATTCAGTCTCATTACTTGCTAAGTTCAGACTGCTGCTTCTAGTATAAGGAAGAAGAACACATTTGAAAAAAGCTTTCAGATGACAGGGCTTTACTTCTTCACACCATCATTTAAAAACCTTTTAAAGAGCAGTCTGAGCCTCTGATGGTAATGCCTTGCCTAGCAATTAGCGGTAGAGGTGCTGGGCTTTAAAAGGCTTTTAAATTCTGTTGTGAAAGGTCCTCCCACAATAGGCTTTCACTATTCAGGGTGAAGTCCCGACTCCACCCATTTCTGGGGCACCACTACTAAGCCCTTCTCAGGGAGTCACTCACAAAGACTGACGGCTTGAAATTCGCTAGACACAAGATTTTCAGGATAAGGTGGCTGCAAAATGACACCCAATTTCATATGGAAATTGCCTTTTTTCTTTGAGTGGACTAACGAGCAAACTTCAAAAGTTTCTCAGATTTGATTCCTGCTTATCTGAAGTCTATCCAAGGGCATCTGTAAGACTTTGAACTGAAAAAAAAAAGCAGGATTTTTCTTTTTTCTTTTTCCAGTAATAAGCCCAAAGGGCTGGAAAACTCAGAACTTGTCCAACTGCACCCCTGGCAGTTGGTGAATCAACTAGAATAGATTTGCCTGAACTCTGAGCTGCCCCAGCACATGAATGGCAAGAGGAGGGCACCTCATACACCCCGCCGAAGAGCAGAAACAGCTAAAAATGGCTAAGTCCTTCTCAAGCAAAACCAGCGCTTTGAATGGATTTGTCAGTGATTTCCCGTTACATTGAAGGAGCTCTTAGCATCTCCAATTGTTTTCACTTTGCTACTTAGAAGAAGTAGCAAATGCTACTTATAAGAATTAAACAATGTTCTGAGTAATTGGAAATGTTCAAGGCAGATCTGGAGACTGGCTTTGCAATCTAAATGAAATGCCTTTAATTCTGTTTCTTAATGACTGTGATCTTGGTTGTAAAGAAAAATATGTCAACTAGGCTGAAGTGGACCCCTCATCTGAGCAGCTGGAAGAAGAAATATTAAAAAATAAATAAATAAAAGCAGCTCCAGGATATTGGGACCAAGGTGCCCCCCCCCCCCACCTCCACAGGAATCAATCACAGAACCCAATGTCCTCATCAGACAACAGTCTCTTAAAAATCAAACCCAAATGGTCATCATTCCATTCAGGCAGAGAGACCTCCCTTGCACGCCAGGTAATAAAACACCATTTCCCCCTCTGCTATCAGCCTCCTAAACTAAGACATCATTTTCCCTTTTTGATGGTTTATTTTTTGTAGAGAAAGAGTAAATTAGCCAAGATGGTGTGGCCAGGCTCTCTGTCCCACCACCTCTCCTTCTTGCCCCCCATTTTGTAAATAATGATTATGTAACAGCTGAGATCACTTATACCACTGCATGCACATCATGAGGTACTGGCTTGGTCACAGGCTACTTTGTGTGGTACGCCTGTATGACCTTAACCATGAAAGCCCTGGTTGCTCCTGCATCAGGACTACATTGGAGCAGCATCATGGTTATATTATGTGAGGTTATGTTATGGCTGCTGCTACGGTTGCTGCATCAGCCAGGAGAGATGCTGTGTTACGGCTGCCGTGCCAGCCAGGAGAGAATAAATGTGTCTACAGTTCCTACAGCTCCCGCTCCTTGAGTCTCCTTCCAGCCTTTTAGCCAGCGCCTTGCCTACCCTGGGTTCAGCGAACAGTGCCGACAGTGTGAACAGCAAGACAGCTGGCATCGCGAACAGGATCAGTGACACAATTTTACGTAGAACTTCTCTAAGAAAAATTGATTTTTTTATATCTGTCTGCTAATTGGTCACTTGTATTTGCTTTGTAAGGTTGATATTCAGGACCCCAGTTAGTATTCCTGTTAACATTTCAGGAAGTACACTTTGCCTTCTCAGTAAGAGTGAAATAGTAGTCAGAAATCCTGAAGTTTTCTCTGGGTTTGTTACTAACAGCTTTGGTGAACCTCAAATTTGGGGGAATTTTCTAAGTCTCAGTTTTCACTTATGATTAGATTAAAATCATTATTATGTTTTCTTTTCCTACTACTATAATTTTTAAAGAGTTTTTATGCTTGAAACAATACTGCTTTTGTTTTATGTTTTGGGGTTTTGGCCCTGAAGCACGTGGGATCTTAGTTTCCCATCCAGGGATCAAACCCACACCCCTTGCATTGGAAGGCAAAGTCTTAACCACTGGACCACCAGAGAGGTCTCTACTATTATAATTTTGATAATGGGCTTTATTGTCCAGCTGGGAAAACATCTTATAGAAAGAAAATACAGCATTTTTTTTTTTTTTTCAAAAAAAGAGGTAACAAATCTTACAATGTGAACTCTATTTGTTTTTCTTTTCCTTATATCCTTTAATGTATATCCACATGCAATAACTACTCTGCTCTCTTTGAATGATTATATGAGTAAAATAATTATCAAAAAAACCTTTATAATTTGAATAGAAATATTGGATTGTCAATCATCTTCAATTATTCCCAGGGGAATTTGGCTTAATTTCTGATCTTCTTAGTGGCTTTGATTTCAGAGCATTACGTTGATCTGCCTCTTGTTCTTGAAATAGTACAAATCAAAGACAAGAAGGGCTTAATCCCCAGTGGACTCAGAAACTCAAGACAAAACCCACCAGAGTAACCATATGTCTGCTAAGGAAGGATAACAACAAGCAATGGATAACAACAAGCAATAAGAGAGACTTGTAGATTTCCATGAAAAAAAAAGAAAACACAACTGTTTTCCATTTCTTTTTTCTTTTGGTGGAAATGAAACTTTACTACAAGATTATATCCATTACTGAAAAACTGTTTTAGCAACTCAAAATCTTATTCCTGACTAAAATAAAGTAGATAACAGACCTCTAAGCCAGAAGTCATTAGCATGCATTTCCAGTTCTTAGACACAAATAACATTCATGGGATTCCATGAGTTGCTTGAATTTTTTGAGCTTCAATATTCCTATGTGTGGATTTGATTTAAGGCATTGTTCTCCTCCATTCTAAAAGTTTTTTAGGAAAGATATTTTAAAATTATCTTAAAAATAATATTTTTTTTAAATAAAAAATAAAATTATTTAAAAAATATATGTCTAAGCGCTCCATTGGGCTTCCCTAGGGCTCAGTAGTAAAGAATCCGCCTGCAATGCAGGAGACCCAGGTTCAATCCTTGGGTCAGGAAGATCCGCTGGAGGAGGGCATGGCAACCCACTCTAGTATTCTTGCCTGGAGAATCCCCATGGACAGAGGAGCCTGGTGAGCTACAGTTCATAGGGTTTTAAAGAGTCAGACACAATAGAAGCAACGAAGCACGCACACCTACAAGCAAATCTTTATTATATGATTATGCAAGTGAATGTATACACTACAGAAAATCTAAAAAAAAAATGTTTACAGAGTGAAGAATCAACAAACTATTAAATGTACCCTGTCAACACTTATGTCAAGATTAATCAGTTGTTAATTTAAGCTAGATATTATACCTTGATCATACATAGGTGAGAACATAAAATACTGAACAAAGCTGTGCTACTATTTTTATTTGTCTACATTTTTAAAAACTGAAAAACAGTTGATTTACAATATTAGTTTCAGGTGTACAGCACTGTGATCCAGCATTTTTACATATTGCATTCCATTTAAGGTTATTACAAAAAAAAACAACTAGATTTTCATGTGCCCTACAGAGTATTTTTGTTGCTTATCTGTTTTAGACACATTAGTTTGTATATCTTAATCCGATAACCCTAATTTACAAAATGCTTCAAAAATGTTTGTGAACATTCAAGAATGTTCCTTTTGATTGTTTAAGGACAGCATCTTCAATTAAAGAAAAATTGCCTGCTCTAATTATAGCACTGGATCAGAATTACTGATATAAAAAATTTCCATTATGATCAATATACTTCCTCAGAGCAAGTAACAGCCAATGTTATTCTTTTAAAAAATATTTATTTCACTGCACTGAGCCTTAGTTGCAGTGCTCAGGCTCAGCTGCCCTGCAGCATGCGGAGTCTTAATTCCCCAACCAGGGATCAAACCCATGATCCCTGCATTGGGAGACAGATTCTTAACCACTGGCCCACAGGCAAAGTCCTGCCAGTTCTCTTACCTGTTTTCCCCACAACAACTAGCCTAACTGTAGTATTCAGAATCCTCCTTTTCCAAATTCTTCTTATTTCTTCAAGGAGATGAATGTTTACTGGGAAATAACTTGCATTTTTAAGATAACTCCAGAATAATTTTTTATAAAGTATTCCCAATAATTGAAGATACCTCAGGAATATTATAGATGCTGTGTGTGTTAGTCGCTCAGTCATGTCTGACTCTGTGCAACCCCATGGACTGTAGCCTGCCAGGCTCCTCTGTCCATAGCATTCTCCAGGCAAGAATACTGGAGTGGGTTGCCATTCCCTTCTCCAGGGGATCTTCCTGACCCAGGGAAAATATCTGGGTCTCCTGCATTGCAGGCAGATTCTTTACCATCTGAGCCACCGGTAATTTAACAGGTATAGGTAGATGCCTCCAAAGTGTGACAGTATAATAAAAGAAATACGGTTTAAGAAAGAGAAGAGTTCCTAATTCACACACCTTTGCTTATGTCTCTCACAAAATTTTATGGCCTACCTTGAATGTGTCCTACCAGATAAAATGACAGTCTTTCTTCAGCTCATCTGTTTCCTAGGATGTCACATTGAGATCTCCAAAAACAGTCGTTTCCTGGCAGGTGTTGCTTCATAAGGGCTCACTCACCATGGCGGGAGCAGAATCGTGAAGAAAGATGACAGGAAAGGTGACACGCAAGGAGAGTGTTTCTTAAAAATTATTTCATCCTCAGAGGCAAGTGAGGGCTGTGAAAACTGGACAGAGATAATCAAGAGGAGTGCAGAAATCCTAGGTCCAGAGAAATAAAAGTTGAACCAATTCTCATCTATTTGTTTATCTGCACACAAATGCATTAAACCAGATGTTACTAAAATTGTTCATGACACACCGTATCTTGATTGAATCTGATTATGAGAAGCACAAACAAACAGCCTTGCTTCTTCTGCATCTCAAATTTGGTACTTAATGCTCTTCTTTAACAACATGCCTTTCTTGCCAGTTACTAAGTGAAGTAACTTATTATTCTCAAAATAACTAATTGTTTGGATCACATCATTACAGGACAGAGAGCATGCTATAAGCAAGGTTTCACAAAAGGCAGGGATGACTGCATTTCATTAAACAAAAAAATGCATGTTTTATGGTGTTTCCCTGGTGGCTAAGTGGTAAAAATCTGCCTGCAATGCAGGAGACCCAGGTTCGATCTCTGGGTCAGGAAGATCCTCTGGAGGAGGAAATGGCAACCCACTCCAGGATTCTTCCCTGGAAAAACCCATGGACAGAGGAGCCTGGTGGGCTGTAGTTTCAGTTCAGTTCAGTTCAGTCACTCAGTCGTGTCCGACTCTTTGCGACCCCATGAATCGCAGCACGCCAGGCCTCCCTGTCCATCACCAACTCCTGGAGTTCACTCAAACTCACGTCCATCAAGTCGGTGATGCCATCCAGCCATCTCATCCTCTGTCGTCCCCTTCTCCTCCTGCCCCCAATCCCTCCCAGCATCAGAGTCTTTTCCAATAAGTCAACTCTTCAGAGTCTATGGGGTTGCAAAAGAGTGGGACGTGACTTAGCAACTAAACAACAACCTAAATAGTTCATGCCTCTGAAATGCTTAACATGCGGCAATCTTGGAGGGGATCCTGTCTACATGTTTCTCCAGAAACCATGCAGACTTTCTGTAAACTGATTCTTAAACCCTGAGGTCAGTAGAACGGGAAGCAGAGTGCCATCACAAGAGTGGAACAGATGAGCAAAACTGCTGCTGCCGCCTGTGCAGTCCGGACTTTGGAGGTGTCTAATGATGGTTTACTTCTCCAAGCAGGGATTCAGAAGTACTTCTGGGGAATCTAGGCTATATTGAATCCCAGGACTCTTGCCATGAGCTTTTGCAAGTGTGGCTTCTGAGAGGAAGGGCTTTTCTTGCTGGAGACAGGGGAACAGTTGAGGACTTGTTCCAGAGGTGACAATATGAAACAGATTTCAGGGCCCCAACTCTCGTTTATGACCACTACGGAAACTTTACTTGAATGACTGGTCACCTGAACCTTAATGAGCTTAACCATGGTAAGACGTCCTAAGGAGATCTGTTAGTATATAGGTGGTGGCAACGATCTATTACAAAAAGACTGAAATAGCAAAGCTCAGAACTACTTCTGGCACAACTATTATCCTTGGAAGAGGTGTTAAAACCTAAACCCACCATAATCAGGGATAGGGGTTTGGATGTGTTAACCTAAACCCTCAATCTAGACCAGGAATCAGTAAACCTGGTCAGTAAACCCACAGTAAGCCTGTAGCCCAAATCTGGCCTACTGACAATTTTTGTTAAGTATTATTGGAACAGATTCACATGTTCATTTCCACATTGTCTGTGGCTGCTTCCTGGCTACCACAGCAGAGTTGAGTTGCTGGGGTAGCCTGCAAAGCCTACCATGTACTGTTTGGTACTTTACAGAAAAAAACATGTGTTCACCCTCTAGGCTAAACTTTCAGGGAAATTCAAGATCAGGGCATAAGGAGGAGAAATTTAACACGTTAATAAAATAGACAACCATCCCCCAAGCAGAGTTCGCTTACAGCGAGTCTTCCCTATGTCATAGTCTCAAATGCTATGGAACAGTTACTCTAGGAAGGACCCTCCTAAATAATTCTGCATTTTGTTATCATTCCTCAACCATTTATTTGGAACCTACTGTATATTGGCTCTGAAACTAACAAGGTGACAAGACATAGATCTTCAATGACTTCAGGAAACGGTGAGACAGACATTTTAGTAAACAACTGCAGTGCTGTGCTCTGAGTACTGTCAGAGATTAAGGCGAAAGTGTTGTGTTCACATGGCAGAGAGAGCTACGGGTGAGAGAGAGCGAGCTGCACGCAGGGAGTAGACGAGGTGGCCCGGGCTGTGAAGAATGAACAGGAATTGTGCAGTGGTGAGTCATACCTGCCAGAAGGACGGGCAGATGGAAAGCACATACGGTGGATGGGAAAACAGATCTCTGGGGATCACAGGGAGTAAGAGAGAATGTCAAAAGCTGATGTAGGAGAAGTACACCTGTATCAAATCAAAAAAGTCTTACCTGACGTGCTAAGAGGTTTGGACTAATATTCCAGACTAATATTTCTGAACATGCCATTGCATCATCAAAGTTGATCTTTGTCTTAAAGAAAGGGACTGTGATAATCTAATCTGTATTACATAAAGATAATTCCATTTTTTTTTAAGTTTAAATGATAACCTTTATTTTTTTAACATTTTAATTTTATATTGGAGTATAGCCGATTAACAATGTTGCGATTGTTTCAGGTGGACAGCAAAGGGGCTCAGCCTTACATATACATGTATCCATTCTTCCCCAAACTTCCTTCCCATCTAGGCTGCCGCATAACACTGAACAGAGTTCTCTGTGCTCTACAGTAGGTCTTCGTTGGTTATCCATTTTCAATATAGCAGCGTGTACATGTTGATCCCAAGCTCTCTTGGGGCTATTTGGATAATGGATATAAGAGGAAAACATTTCAAGACGCAGAGACCAGCTATCAGGCTTTAAAAGAGTGAAAGGAAATGATAATAGGATCCTGGATGCAGTGCTTAGAGAAAAGTCCAGAGGAGTGAGAGGTCACTCTGAAGCAAAATCAACATGGCATATTAGCCCACGTGGAGATGGTGAGGTAGATGAAGACTCCATTAAAAAATGACTTAAAAGAAGTAACAGGTTATCAAGGATTTATTTGTCCAAATTACTTTAACTCCAGTTGTACAAAATGCTGAAGGAATGAGCCACAAATTAAATCATTTTTCCCTAGAGGCAAATAGGAGCAAAGTCATTGTCATGGAGAGTTAGAAATGCCACTGGACATCACAGGAGAAGAATCAGAATACCCAGCAAGGAGGCTCAAAGCACTTGTTGGGATTTTGAAATAAAGGACACAGACTTTGAAAAGAAGATGAGGAATGGCACCAAAGAAATCTTTCTCCTAGTTTGATTAAAAGTTGGATTTCAATGTGGGAAAAATGACAATTTGGGAGAAGTATATGTTTCGTAAACTTTGCCCAATACTATTTTGATTAGGCAAAAACATTTTTCCAAATGCAAAAAAAAAAAAAATAGTGAAGGCAAATACCAACAATTGGTATTGTGAGAATTGGACTGTGAAGAAAGCTGAATGCCAAAGAATTGATGCTTTTGAACTGTGGTGTTGGAGAAGACTCTTGAGAGTCCCTTGGACTGCAAGGAGATCCAACCAGTCCATTCTAAAGGAGATCAGTCCTGGGTGTTCTTTGGAAGGAGTGATGCTAAAGCTGAAACCCCAGTATTTTGGCCACCTCATGTGAAGAGTTGACTCATTGGAAAAGACCCTGAGGCTGGCAGGGACTGGGGGCAGGAGGAGAAGGGGACGACAGAGGATGAGATGGCTGGATGGCATCACTGACTTGATGGACGTGAGTTTGAGTGAACTCTGGGTGTTGGTGATGGACAGGGAGGCCTGGCATGCTGCAATTCATGGGGTTGCAAAGAGTCAGACATAACTGAGAGACTGAACTGAACTGAACTGATATGATCTTTTAGATGTCAAACCATCAGTGACAGTATTTTGTTTTTGTCTGTGCTAGTTCTTCATTGCTACACAAACTTTTCTCTAGTTGCAGCAAGCTTTGGCTACTCTAGTTGCAGCGCACAGACCTCTCATTGCGGTGGCTTCTCTTGTTGCAGAGCACGGGCTATAGAGCACAGGCTGAGCAGTTGTGGTGCATGGGCTTAGCTGCTCCATGGCATGTGGGATCTCCGCAGATGAGGGATCAAACCAACATCTCCTGCAGTGGCAGGCAGATTTTTTTTACCACTGAGCCACTAGGGAAGCCTGACAGTATAATCTGTACTCAAAAAATTTCCCTCATAAGAAAAACAGCATTTAGTCATTTTATTAAATCAGCTATATAAAATCATTGAATAGTAAATAAAATACAGCAACCAGAGATGCTGCTGTTGTTATGGTTCAGTTGCTAAGTCACATCTGACTCTTTGTGACCCCATGGACTGCAGCATACCAGGCTCCTCTGTTCTCCACTATCTCCCAGAGTTTGCTCAAATTCATATCCATTGAGTCGGTGATGTTAGCCAGAGGTATATCTTGTTAACATTTTGTTATACTCCTTCTTCACGCACAGATATAAACTATTTTTAGGACATCCTACCTATGCTGTTCTGTTATTTTCCATTTAATGTCGTACTTTCCCATATTATTAAATATAGTTTGTCCAAGTCTCCCAGTTGGCCATCCTTTTCCTTGTCTCTTAAGCTAAAATTGGCTCAGACATCAAATTACTTACAAGTAACAAATCTAACAAATGCTCTCTATATTTCTGGAAATTCTTAGAATTTATCTTTCTCCAGGACAACCAGTTACTGCTTCCAGTGAATTCTTGCTATCTTCTTTCCTCTCCTGGGCACATCCTTCTTTCTATATAATATTGCTCTGAACATCCTCTAATAAATTTATTTCACAAAGTTTACCAGCTCAAGATTGTGTGATTAGAATGCTTTATTGAAGATCTAAAACAACAGAAGCAATTATATCTTTTGACAGTACAATAAAAGCTGTAAAACTGAATATGAGACATTTCTGTTCTTCAAACCCCTTCAACCATCAAGGTATCTTATTAATCTAAAATCGCTCTCTTCCTCAGAGGAATTCTACCATCTGTCCTTAAAAAAATATTTTTACTGCTTACTAAAAGAAATAAATCATAGTTCCCTTGCTCAAGATTATTTACACTAGAGCATCAGATATATGTAAACAAAAAGTTTAAACTTAATTATAAGGGACTTCTCCGGTGGTCCAATGGTTAGGACTTTGCCTTTCAATTCAGGGGGTGCAGGTTCTAGTCCTGATTGGAGAGCTAAGATCCCATGTGTCTTGTGCCAAAAAACCAGAACATAACAACAGAAGCAATACTGTAACAAATTCAATAAAGACTTAAAAAAAAATAAACCTAATATGATCAATCCAGTCATTGAGATTTTCATGGGTGTTTTGAGAATACCATGAAAGAATACTTCGCTCACCCTGAGTGGGAAGAAGGACCAATAACTAATGACCCAAGATCGAGTCTCAGTTGAGATTGAGAGGAGAGAAGAGGGCAAGCCAGGCTGAGAGTGCAGGGTGAGCATAGACAGCCTTGTATTTCCAGGGAGCTGAGATGACATGAGCTGTGTTAGCATGGAGAGGGATGGAGGCAAGAAGGAAGTGATGACTCAGAAGGTTTGTCCTTCATCTGAGGATGTCTGTGCCATATGCGGAGAATAAGCAGCCATTAAAAACATTTTGAGAAGATAGCAACACATTTGCATTCAAGCTGCCTCTTGGTGGCAACATTCTGGAGTATGTTTGAGGGAAACTGGACTGGAAGATAGGTTTTGGAAGCTAAAACAGGAGCTATTTGAGACAAAGAATAATAAAGGTCTGAATGGGAGCGATGGTGACACATATAGAAGTCCAATTTGAAAACATGCAACGTTGTAAAATTGATGATGCTGGGTAAATGGATAGATATGAGTACAGAATTCATATAAGACGACTGATGGGTGAAAGAGATAAGCTGACGAAATAGTGGATTAGTATCCTTACTGGGTCAGTAGACTACAGAACAGGCTGGAAAGATACTTTCTTAGCTTCCTTGTAGAATGCTGAGATCAACGTTAGTTATTCATAAGCCCCAAAGAACATCTTGAAGCTCTTTTCACTCATTATAAAAGTTATTTATTAATGGGAAACTCCAAAAACACTTTTTAAAGTTGATAGGAGTTGGGTAACAATGGAAAGAGTGCATTTTTCCCCTTGGACTTTCATACTTACTCCTGTCTGTGTGATAGCACAACTCATTCACGCTGCTAGGCACCCTAGAGGTGATTCAATATCGTTAAAATACTTTCACTCTCCCCTAGCTTTACCACCTCTAATGGGACCCTAACTTACCTATTCCCTTTCATTCTTCGTTATTTTTTCCAGGAGAAAATATGCCTGAAGCACTTTCTGTACTCCTACAATCTCTTCTTTCAACTTTATATCTCTCTGAGAAAGAACTTTTACAAACTGGGTTATATAAGAATATCTCAGATGTAAATGTCAACAGGAAAGAGAGGTAATGCACTTGAGAAAACAGCCTTTAAAAATGCCCACTGCACCTTCACGGAAAATAAGAAGCTGCGATCAGATTCCAGTGCAATTACTCAGCAGAAGGACATCAACATGCACTTTTCTGAACCAAAACTCTCAAAACGATCCATGGCACAAAGGGAGTCAATATATATACTTTGTTGTTGTTGTTGTAGTTGTTAAGTCATCTCAGACTCTGAGACCCCATGGACTGTAGCCTGCCAGGCTCCTCTGTCCATGGGACTCTCCAGGCAAGAATACTGGAGTGGGTTGCCATGCCCTCCTCCAGGGGATCTTCCTGATCCGGGGATTGAACCCACATTTCCTGCATGGTCAGGCAGATTCTTTACCACTGAACCAGCTGGAACCACAATGTATACTTAGGAAAATGCAAATTAAGATATCACTGGCAAATATTTGAAAAATGAAAAATAAGTGTGGATGGGAATTTGCAGTTATAGGAGGCATCTGCCCTGCTGGGTGTGTAGGCTAAGGCAACAAATCACAGGCAGCAAGCTGGCATGTTCAGTTCAGTTCAGTTGCTCAGTCATGTCTGGCTCTGTGACCCCATGGACTGCAGCATGCCAGGCTTCCCTGTCCATCACCCACTCCCGGAGTTTACTCAAACTCATGTCCTTTGAGTCGGTGATGCCATCCAATCATCTCAACCTCTGTCATCCCCTTCTCCTCCCACCTTCAATCTTTCCCAGCATCAGGTTCTTTTCCAATGAGTCAGCTCTTCACATCAGGTGGCCAAAGTACTGGAGTTTCCAGCTTCAACATCAGTCCTTCCAATGAACACTCAGGACTGATCTCCTTTAGGATGGACTGGTTTGATCTCCTTGCAGTCCAAGGGACTCTCAAGAGTCTTATACACACCACTGTGTATTTATGACCCAACATTCATAAGGTGTGTGTGTATCCCAGATTTACACCACAGGCCACTCAGAGGTATACACACCACTGTTTTTGCTGGGAAGGAATCTGGAGTAACCTGGATTATAAACTTGGAAGTGGATGAATAAAACATGGATGGTGTTACATTGCAATAAAAAAAAAAATAGATGCACACGTTTCAGGCAAATGAATCTTAAGGACATATTATTTTAGTCAAAAATGTAAGACAGAAGAAAATGTCTATCACAACATTATTGACACAAACTTAGATACCTAGTACATAAAACAATGCACAATTTTGCAAGAACACATGTAATAAAGACAAACACATGTGGAGGAAGTCATGAATTGTGAATTGGACTAGAGAATAAAGGATAATAAATACATTTTATGTCCAAACTGTCATTTTTCTGACTCTGCATTTTTCTGTCCTTAATTCCTGAATTCCTTTCACTTTTCTCTCCTTATCCTCTGTAATTCTACCAACAGTTTCTCTCAAATTGAGAAATAGAACTTTGAAAAAAAATGTGACCAAACTGAGTGACCATGGAAATCAGACAGGAGAAAAGCATATATATTTGTTTAATATAAGTTTTATGTGACACGGGAGCCTTCATAAGGAAATGAAGGGCAGAAATAACAGACCTGAGGATTCTGACGCTGTATCTGATGAAGAGCGGGCAGTCGTGGAGGAATAGGATGCTGCTGCTAAGTCACTTGAGTTGTGTCCAACTCTGTGCGACCCCATAGATGGCAGCCCACTAGGCTCCTCTGTCCCTGGGATTCTCCAGGCAAGAATACTGGAGTGGGTTGCCATTTCCTTCTCCAATGCATGAAAGTGAAAAGTGAAAGTAAAGTCGCTCAGTCGTGCCCGACTCTTAGCGACCCCATGGACTGCAGCCCACCAGGCTCCTCCGTCCATGGGATTTTCCAAGCAAGAGTACTTGAGTGGGGTGCCATTGCCTTAAGGTAAACGCCGTAAAATGGCGGAAACTCAGCAAGTCCTGTTTGTTAGGATTCTTGGTATCCTTTATCTCTTTGGAGATGCAGATGTTTCTTTTCTCGGGGTCTAGGGAGGAAACCTCTCACATGAGGCTTCTATGTCCTGTCTCAGGGGAGAAGGGCAGGAGGAAGGTCCAGGTGACCTTCCTGCTTCTGCCACTGTCTCAAACTTCTTCAGCGGAAAATGTTGAATATCCAAGATGGTGGTGGGTTTCTTCTGCCCTTCATTTCCTTATGAAGGCTTCCGTATCACATAAAACTTATATTAAATGTTTAATTTTCAGACTCATCCAGGGACCCAAGAGGGTGGAGGAAAACTTTTTCCTCCCCTATACCTCCTTATCTTCAATTTTGTGAGTAACAAGTTAGAGTAACCCCCAAAATATCCAATAAGTGTCATTTTGAGCATCTCTCTTATTTTCCATTGTGATTTTATATATACGTTTGAAAGTGAAAGTGAAGTCACTCAGTCGTTTCCAACTCTTTGAGACCCTATGGACTGTAGCCTGTCAGGCTCCTCCTCAATCCCTGGGACTTTTCTAGGCAAGAATACTGGAGTGGGTTGCCATTTTTCTTCTCCAGGGGATCTTTCGGACCCAGTGATAGAACTCAGATCTACATTGCAGGCAGACGCTTTACCCTCTGAGCTACCAGGGAATTTAATCAGCTGAAGGCATTTTGATTGTGATCCCACCTAGACCAGCAGGAGTTCCTTCGAGCAGGCTGCAGGGTCTTTTTGGCCCAAGTTAGGCAATGTTGAATTGCTTATTTGCTTTCCAGCACAACAATCTGTCCTGGGTTCACTTTGTATATTTCCTACATCAGATCTGCTATCATGTAGATCCAGATTTTGAGAGGCAGATTTAACAATTTAGGAAAAAATACAAAATTGTTAATACAAAATGAAGTATGAAATGTTTATTTAGAATGACGAAACAAATCACAATGTTCTGAAAGACACCTTAAAAATGTTGCAAAATCCATTAAATAGACATAATATGTTTATTAACTAACTATTCCAACACCTCTGTAATACGTTTCACTGCACTTTGCCTGAATTCTCTTGAACCATTTTCTGATATGAGTACAGAAAAGTAACCCCATCTATAGTGATTAAATAAAATGTGATGATGATGTGATGGTGATTAAGTGAAAGAATGAAAGTGAAGTCGCTCAGTCGTGTCTGACTCTTTGCAACCAGTGGACTGAAGCCCAGCAAGCTCCTCCATCCATGGGATTCTCCAGGCAACAATACTGGAGTGGGTTGCCATTTCCTTCTCCAGGATGGCTATTAAATTGGGGGAAACTACTGTCAAATTTCATCCAAAATTACACTATGGGGCTCTCTTGGTGGCTCAGCCAGTAAAGAACCCACCTGCCAATGCAGGAGAAAGTGAAAGCGAAAGTGAAGTCACTGAGTAGTATCTGACTCTTTGCTACCCCATGGACTGTAGCCTACCAGGCTCCTCCATCCATGGAATTTTCCAGGCAAGAGTACTAGAGTGGGTTTCCATTTCCTTCTCCAGGGGATCTTCCCAACCCAGGGATCCAACCTGGGTCTCCTGCACTTCAGGCAGATGCTTTACCATCTGAGCTACCAGGGAAGCCAATGCAGGAGACACAGGTTCAATCCCTGGTCCGGAAAGAGCCCACATGGCACTGAGCAACTAAGCCCGAGTGCCACAACTATTCAGCCTGTGCTCCAGAGCCCAGGAACAGCAACTACTGAAGCCCATGCACCCTAGAGCCTACGCTCTGCAACAAGAGAAGCCACCACAGTGAGAAGCCCATGTACTGCAACTAGAGAAAAGCTCACACAGCAACAAAGACCCGGCACAGCCAAATAAATATATATATATATATATATTTAAAAAAAACAAAAAAAATTAAAAAACACTTTAAAAATTACACTGTAATATATGCGATTTCCACAGTTAGCTTCTGACTCAGTACATTTCCAATTTCGATTCTCCATGCTATTCACATGGTGTCATGGGCACTAGAACATGCTTCATATTCTCATGACTTCAGTCTTGCACCCTATCCTTATGACACTGAGTGTTGGGGATGGGGACAAGTATATCCTACCACAGTACAGTTAGCAATAATGTCACTATACTTAGAAGGGACTATAAATATACATAAGTATATTGCACTGAATATACCTCTACTCAAATTTTTTTAAGCATGATCTCCAAAATGCACATAGCCAATCCAAAGCCACCCAACACAAGAAGAATTACAACAAAGGGAAAATCAGAGTAGAACTAACTGCAGTTTAAAACATCTTATTTTTGAGCATTTTGCAGTGAAACAAAAAGTATCGCCAGGAGTGCTCATTACAAGGGTGTCTTCCAAGGATTTGAAAAGGATTCATGCAAGAGAAGAGTCCTGCAGCTTAAGCCTTTTAGAATCACAGTAATTCCAGCTTAGCTGGAATCAGGCATTTTATACAAGGATCTTAGTTTTCTTTTATTTATGAATACTCTTGGCTACTGAGTAGTCATTGCGCCCAGATGTTTTCACTAGATAAAATTAGAAAATATGTGGTTTTAAAAGGAGAAAAATGTATCATCAATTTGCAATAATCTTTCCAACTCTAAAATTGCAGAGTTTTTCCTCAAATCTTTGATTTTTTTTTATACTTGTATGTCTTTGAGCTAATACTGAAAATCTTGGTCTATCATGATAACATTCAAAATAACTTACTTGCTCTATTCTACAACAGATACAGTACAGATTCTAAGTATTAATAATGATACATATATTATTACCAACATAAGCTGAACTGAGTTTAAAAGAAGGAATAGAATTAAGTAGGGTAAAATCTAGAAGGAAAGTGAGAAAGAGCGGCATGCTTGAAGTTTAAAGTTTCAATGTAACTGGAATAAAGAATATATTTGGCTAAGACTCCATAATCCCAGTGCAGGGGGCCTGGGTTTGATCCCTGGTCAGGAAACGATCGCACACGCTGCAACTAAGAGTTCAAATGTCACAGCTAAAGATCTTGCATGCTATGACGATTGAAGGTTTTGCATGTCACAATGAAGACATGGCACAGCCAAACAAACAAACATCATAAAAATAAAAAGAAGACATACATGATAACAGAAATGAAATCTGTTAAGTACCAAGTTAAACAGTTTTCACGTTATTGTGAATAATCTCAAAAGCAAATAATTTTCTTATGAGGAGAATAAAATGATCTGATTTGAATTTCAAGAAGAACCTGGAGTGGGAGAGACAGCAGACTGGCAAGAGGCCAGCAAAGTGTGAGGACTACAACAGGGGAGAAGCCCTGAGTGACCATAGAAATCAGACAGCAACCAAGTCAGTGCGAACACTTTCTTGGATTCACTGGAGCAATAATCCAGGAGACAGGATACAACAGCTGTCACAAAGTAACTGGATTTGCTCACAAGGTTAGGTTACTATGAAAAAATTACCAGAAATGAGAAAGGAGGGAAAACAGCACTTCTCATTTCATCTCACTCCTATTGGTCAATAAGTATCTATTGAGATTTTCTATATGTCAAAAATTAGTGGAAATATTACACTGAACAAGACATTGTCCTTGCATTCATGAAGTTTTCAATCTTGCACGAAGAAAGGGTAAATGAACAAAATTGATGAGGTTCTCAAAGAAACCTTTTAAACTCTAATTGTGTTGGATAATTTCAATGTTGTTTTGGTTGTGGTTGTTATGAATCTATATTCCAGATGTTACACAGGCAAAATAGCAAAGCCATGACAATTTGGGACCACCTGTCTCTTCTTCCATATGTCTGCTTATCTCTCAAAATTATACATATTTCCCCTGAAAGTGATCTACACTTTCTCTTATTCTTAGAGCCAGCCTGAAAAGGGATTAGATCAGCAAGCAAATCCAATAAACTAATGCTTTTGATGCTTATTCAGTGTAATTATCTTTTAGAGATGACTCTGTTAAAAATTATCCCCAACACTGTGATCTAATCCCCTTTAGGATGATAGGAATTTCCAACCATGGTGTGCAGAAGAGAAGAGGAGTTATTTTGAGTAAAGTGGTATATTTTATAGCCTCTAAAAACACAGTAGCATAGAAGACACTTTTTCACTTTTCCTGTGGGGCAAGCCTGACTACATTGAATGCCAAAGGTAAAAATCCGCCCTTATATCTTTGGTGGTTACTCTAAAGACTCACCTTGAGAAGACATCTTTCCTCCAGGTTGTCTCTTACTTCCTGATTGAGTCCAAACAAAATATCACTGATGCTCTTGCTTTATAAAAATAAATATGTATATAAAAATTGAGTAACAAGATGTTGAAAGATCATTTTTAAGATCTCACACTTGACATACATTAAATTGAAAACCAGAATAAGTAAGGAAATTCACACTAATCTTGATTTTCTGTAAAACGGGGAGAAAATTAAACCCCTGAGTAAATAGAATTTTAAGGCTTGAGGAAGAGGTTATTTGAATCACCTGTTAAAGAAATTGTGATATGGGCTTCCCTCATGGCTCAGATGGTAAAGAATACGACAGCAATGCATGAGACCTGGTTCGATCCCTGGGCCAGGAAGATGCCCTGGAGAAAGGAATGGCAACCTGTTCTAGTATTCTTGCCTGGAGAATCCCATGGACAGAGGAGCCTGAGGGGTCCATGGGGCCAAAAATAGTCAGATAGGACTGAGTGACTGACACTACGATAAACAGCAATAATGTATTAGGCAGAGTGACCAGAAGGGGCTAATGCTCTTGATGGGGAATATAAAGTGATAGGAAGACAAATAGATTCTATTATGGGTTTAGAGATTCTGATAGATAACAGTAATCTCTGACATTCATTGAATGTTATGTGTGAAGTACTGCTTAACATAACAATGTGGTGAGCATTAACATTAGATCTTATCTACAATAGAGAATTTCAGTATCTAGCCAAGCCACACCATTTCTAAGTAGCATGACTTGCATTCACACTCAACTCTGTCATCAAATTTCATTATTATAATGATTACACTCACCTGTTTTGCTTCCTCTTGTGCTACTTACTTGGCTTCCCTGGTGGCTCAGGTGGTAAAGAATCTGACTGCAATGCAGGAGACCCTCATTTGATTCCTGGTCAGGAAGATCCGCTGGCGAAGGGATAGGATACCCACTCCAGTACTCTTGGGCTTCCCTAGTGGCTCAGCTGGTAAAGAATCTGCCAGCAATGCTGGAAACCTGGGTTCAGTCTCTGGGTTGGGAAGACCTCCTGGAGAAGGGAAAGGCTACCCACTCCATATTTTGGCCTGGAGAATTCCATGGAAAGTATAATCAATGGGGTTGCAAAGAGCTGGACACGACTGAGAGACTTTCACTTTCATGAGATACTTATTATATTAAATCAAACAAAGAGAGTCTTGGTTAATATAAGGTATGATAAATGGAAAATCCTATATATGAAGCCACAATTGGGAAAAAAGCTGAGTGGAAAGTGAGGAGCTGTAAAATTACTTAAGAACATGGCATCAATATGAATCAATCAACAAATGTTTGGGGGACAATGAGCATTCATGACTCAAGTTAAGGTTTTGAAGGATTTCAGAATCAGAAAGACATCCTTGAAAATCTATGTGTAGGAGGGATGAATAGGTGGAACTCAGGGGATTTTCAGAGCAGTGAAAACACTCTGCATGGTACTATAAAGATGGATGCATGTCATTATACATTTGTCCAAACTCATAGTGTGTACAACACTGACAGTGAACCTTGAAATAAGCTACAGATTTGGGAGATGGGTGTCAACATAGATTCATCAGTTGTAACAAATGTCCCACTCTGGTGGGGGATTTTGATAATGGGAGGCTGCACACATGTAGTGCAGGAGTATACGGGAAAATTCTGTACCTTCCTTTTAACTTTGTTGTGAATTTAAAACTGCTCTAAAAAATAAAATAGTTTTAAGAACAAAATATATATGTAGGAGTTATGTCAAAATAGAGAACAACTAAACAGTGCCTTGGTTAACCTATCAATAACCTCAGATACGCAGATGACACCACTCTTATGGCAGAAAGTGAAGAGGAACTAAAAAGCCTCTTGATGAAGGTGAAAGAGGAGAGTGAAAAAATTGGCTTAAAACTCAACATTCAGAAAACGCAGATCATGGCATCTGGTCCTATCATTTCATGGGAAATAGATGGGGAAACAGTGGAAACAGTGTCAGACTTTATTTTTTGGGCTCCAAAATCACTGCAGATGGTGACTGCAGCCATGAAATTAAAAGATGCTTACTCCTTGGAAGGAAAGTTATGACCAACCTAGATAGCATATTCAAAAGCAGAGACATTACTTTGCCAACAAAGGTCCGTCTAGCCAAGGCTATGGTTTTTCCTGTGGTCATGTATGGATGTGAGAGTTGGACTGTGAAGAAAGCTGAGCCCTGAAGAACTGATGCTTTTGAACTGTGGTGTTGGAGAAGACTCTTGAGAGTCCCTTGGACTGCAAGGAGATCCAACCAGTCCATTCTGAAGGAGATCAGCCCTGGAATTTCTTTGGAAGGAAAGATGCTAAAGCTGAAACTCCAGTACTTTGGCCACCTCATGCGAAGAGTTGACTCCTTGGAAAAGACCCTGATGCTGGGAGGGATTGGGGGCAGGAGGAGAAGGGGATGACAGAGGATAAGATGGCTGGATGGCATCACTGACTCGATGGACGTGAGTCTGAGTGAACTCCGGGAGTTGGTGATGGACAGGGAGGCCTGGCGTGCTGCAATTCATGGGGTCGCAAAGAGGTGGACACGACTGAGCGACTGAACTGAACTGAACTGAAACAGTGCCTTGTAAGGAAAGCTATGACAAATCTAGACAGTGTATTAAGAAGCAGAGACATCACTTTGCCAACAATGGTCCATATGGTCAAAGCTATGGTTTATCAAGTAGTCAAGTATGGTTGTGAGAGTTGGTTCATAAAGAAGGCCAAGTGCTTAAGAATGGATGCTTTTGAATTGTGGTGCTGGAGAAGACTCTTGAGAGTCCCTTGGACAGCAAGAAGATCAAACCAGTAAATCCTGAAGGAGATCAACCCTAAATATTCATTGGAAGGACTGATGCTAAAACTTAAGTTCCAGTACTTTGGTCACCTGATGCAAAGAGCTGACTCATTGGAAAAGACCCTGATGCTGGGAAAGATTGAAGGCAGGAGGAGAAAGGGTAGACAGCATCACTAACTCAATGGTCATGAATTTGAGCAAACTCTGAGAGATAGTGAAAGACAGGGAAGGCTGGCGTGCTGTAGTCCATGGGGCCACAAAGAGTCTGAAAAACAATAAATAGTGCCACAGCCTATATGAAACCCAAATGTTAAGAAACTGCTGTATTATTATTATTATTATTATTTTGGCTGGATCTGTTGTCATTTCAATACTTTTATGTATTTGTTTTTTTCCCATTTTCTTTCTCATGATTTTCATCTACTTTAATTTTATGTTACAAATTTTATACTACTAATTTCTTTTGGCTTATATTATTTTGCTCTCTACTTGAATTTTATGCTTAGTTATTTTTTTTCATTTCTTGCAGCTGGGAGTGTGAATCAATACAATCACTTAAATGGTAATTTGGCAAGTTGTATTTGAAGCCTTAAGAATATTCAGAAACAATTAAGTGTGCAACTTTACTTCTAGAATTCTCCTTCTATATAGAAATAAGAATAGATGTACATAAAGATTTCGCTTCAAAGATATTCATCATGACATTTATAATACTGAAGCATAGAAATGCCTGATTGCCCAAAAGGACAATGAATAAGTAACTAATTCCAAGTCTTAGCAAACATAGATCTCTCTCCCTAAAATGTCTGTCCTGCAGATGTGAGACCAGAGTGTTCTCTGGGCCTCAGTTGAGTCTCTCTTCCTAGAAACCTCCCCAATTACTCCCACTTGACTTGGCTGACATATCTTTAATAGTCATCTAATTCTGTCCTAATGTTGGCACTCAATGTGTAGTATGATCGTTTTTCTCTTTGCATGACTAATCTCCCTTTTTCTAGATTATGAGGTCTTTGATACTAGGAAAATGTCTTACTCATCTTTTACAAATCTTACCTAGCAGCATATTTAACATATATAGTTGACATTTTAAAAATCTTTATTGGATGACTATGTGAAGGAATGGATGCTGGTTGAGCAAATATTTCTGATGACATTGAACAGCATTAGAATATCAAATACTGTTAATAAAAACATACTTCTTAGTTTAGTCTGGTAAATATTAATTGTCTTTTCATAATTAGACAACTAGAATAGGCTTATTCTAGGAAAGATAGAAAACAGGCAGAATTTTAAAGAAGAGAAAATAAATTTCCCATAATTTCAGAGGTATACTTCTTGGTTGATTTTCTTCTAGTTTTTTTCTAAGTCAAGGTAATTAACTACATAAAGCTAGATGATGGATGGATGGATAAAGATATATAGATAGGCAGATGGATAGAAATAAAAATACATTGTACATGTCTGTCTATGCATAAATAAACACAGATACACTCTTTTCTTTTAAGGATTTTCAAAATATCTATGAAATATTCTAAGATTTTTTTTGGTCATCATGTTAACATGTGGAAATGCATATTTCATTTGAAAATATTTACAAATAGCTTCTTTTTTATTTTACACTTCAAATAACTTGCAATGCAGAAATATTTTCACAGTCTGGAAATTCTCTCACTGTTTATCTGAGGGAAAATGTTGAAAAATGTACTTTGATGACTAAATCACACTGTAGGTAATTTTCCAGCTTCATTTACAATGAGCTATTTAGTTCCACAGGCCTCTTTGCTGGTAAAATATGAAGAGGCACCTTGATTTCATTAGTAATCTACATAGTAATGGAGGACTTAGGTACCAGAATTCACTCATTAGTATGCATCCATTCATGGATTATGTGTTGTGCTAAAAATTAACCAGAATCAATAGAGGCCTTACCTATGCTTTGGTTTATAAGTTACTGATGTCAATGGCCTAAAGAATTCAAAACCCTCACTAAGATTTCCACAACCACCTGGTGATTTAGATCAAGTTTCCTAGTACCTCTGACTGTGGTGTCCACAAGGGCTATTTGTCATTTAAGCTACCTAAGCCAAACACAAACTCCTATGTTTTTACTTATTACCAAAAGAAAGTATACAGTTATACAAAGCATTTTTGACAACTATATATTTTATTTAAAAATTAGCAAGGGAGGTACTTCCCTGGTTGTCCTGTGGCTAAGACTCTGAGCTCCCAGTGCAGGGGGCTTGGGTTTGATCCCTGTCAGGGAACTAGATCCCACATGCTGCAGCTAAGAGTTCTTGTACCATAACTAAAGATCCCACATGCTGCCATGAAGAGAGAAGATCCTGTGCAACCAAATAAATAATAGCAAGGGAAGGATTATGGTCTCAGCTGAGAAGTGGCTGAAGATGGGCTGAAAATTTAGAAAGAAGCCAAATCACAGAGGCGAAGGGGACAACAGAGGATGAGATGGCTGGATGGCATCACAGACTCAGTGGACATGAAAGTGAAAGTCGCTCGGTCATGTCCAACACTTTGCGACCCCATGGACTGTACAGTCATAAGTTTGGGCAAACTCCGGGAGATGGTAAAGGATAGGGAAGCCTGGAGTGCTGCAATCCATGGTGTCGCAGAGAGTCGGACACGACTTAGCAACTGAACGACAATCTTGTTGACATACTTGCTCTGTAGTTTATGAATACAGAACAAGGTATGATTCAGAGAGCATTCAGCAAAGACAGAAGCCAAATTCAAAAGCAAGAACCTGTGTTGTAGAAGACTTTTGAGTGGTGTTGCTAGATTTTGCAAATAAAAACACAGGAAGTACAGTTGAATTCAAATATCAGATAAACTACTTTTCTTTTTAGTCTAAGTATGCCCCAAATGCTGTTTGGCTGCTGCTGCTGCTAAGTCACTTCAGTGGTGTCTGACTCTGTGCGACCCCATGGACGGCAGCCCACCAGGCTCCCGTGTCCCTGGGATTCTCCAGGCAAGAACACTGGAGTGGGTTGCCATTTCCTTCTCCAATGCATGAAAGTGATAGTGAAATCGCTCAGTCGTGTCCGACTCTTAGCGACCCCATGGACTGCTTGGCGTATACTCAAAAAAAGAAAAAAAAATAGTGTGATTTATCTTAAATTCAAATTTAACTGGGAATCCTGTATTTTTATCTGGCAGTTTTATTCCTGAATCCTAGTCATCTTGAGACCCTCAACTTGGACATACACAAACTGTGACTTAAATGACTGGTCCTAGATTTAAGTAAACCCAAACTTCAAAATAATTTGGCAGCAAGTTCATTTGGTAAATTTATTTTGGACTAACTGATGCATGGCATTAGAATATCTATAATGTGCAGAAAAGGAATTTTTTTTTAATTTTATTTTATTTTTAAACTTTACATAATTATATTATTTTTGCCAAATATCAAAATGAATCCACCACAGGTATACATGTGTAGAAAAGGAATTTTTAAAATTCTTCCTGGCCAAGACTTGAAAGCAAAATTTTGAAACTGTATACTCATATTAGTATTACAATTATAAAGTGAGCCTCCATCTAGTGTGGTTTAAACTATTTAACAGCAAAAACTCAGAGGAATGGCAAGAAAAACTTTTCCTGAAAAGTTATTGGAAATAACTATTGTGAGCTTCTGGGCGGTGGAGCGAGCCCTCTGGGGGAATTCAGCAGAGACAAATCAGATTGAAAGTTGTTATATGTGTCCAAGAATTCTCTTCAATTTTCCATCAAGAAGCAATTCCTAGGCTGACCCAGGAAGGATCCAAAGGTACATTTTCAGAAATGATGGGCTTATCCACCAGAACTAAGATGGATCTCTTCCCTTTCACATAGGAGAACATGGAGTTCAAGATTATGCTTCCCACTGAATCTCTACCTTCAAGTATGACTGTTCGGGAACTATAAACAGAGGTTGATGTTGGTCTAGAATTAGTATTCAAGCCTAATATTAACAAGAGTTTATGTTGGTCGGTGTGTTTCCCAGCTGCTGGGACTGCTGGTGGAAGGCACATCTCAGCTATCAGCCCTCTTTGGGGACTGACTCAGATGAAAAAATATGCTTTGATCAAGGTTTGTTCTGCTAGAAGCAGCCCCAACCCATCACCAGTCCTCTAACATCAACTCAGGACAACTCTTGGGCCATCTAAATTCCAAAGCTCTCCATTGGCTCAGCTAGGGTTCTACTTCTCCCTCTATCAGACTCTCTGATCCCAAGAGCTCTTCCTAGTAAATGCCCTGCATGCTAATCTCTGTCTCAGTCTGTATCCCAGAAAAATTAAGCTGTGACATTGTGACCTGGAGAATAAGACAACCAGTACATAATTTGGAGGCACATGAGGAATGGACCAAAGGACTAGTGCATAATGAAGAACAAGGTATTTCACTTGTTGATGGATGTTTTCACCAGTACTCTAGAGAGAACCTATTGGCAATTCATAGCGTATCACACTAATGCTACTTTATATCAGAGTGTTATACAATATATCTGAATATTTTAATCAACCAATTCAGTAAGTTCAGTCGCTCAGTCTTGTCCGACTCTTTGGGACCCCATGAGCTGCAGCACGCCAGGCTTCCCGGTCCATCACCAACTCCCGGAGCCTACGGAAACGTATGCCCATTGAGTCGGTGATGCCATCCAACCATCTCATCCTCTGTCGTCCCCTTCTCCTCCTGCCCTCAATCTTTCCCAGCATCAGGGTCTTTTCAAATGAGTCAGATCTTCACATCAGGTGGCCAAAGTATTGGAGTTTCAGCTTCAACATCAGTCCTTCCAATGAACACCCAGGACTGATCTCCTTTAGGACGGACTGGTTGGATCTCCTTGTAGTCCAAGGGACGCTCAAGAGTCTTCTCCAACACCACCGTTCAAAAGCATCAATTCTTCGGTGCTCAGCTTTCTTTATAGTCCAACTCTCACAACCATACATGACCACTGGAAAAATCATAGCCTTGACTAGACAGATCTTTGTTGGCAAAGTAATGTCTCTGCTTTTTAATATGCTGTCTAGGTTGGTCGTAACTTTCCTTCCAAGGAGTAAGCATCTTTTAATTTCATGGCTGCAATCACCATCTGCAGTGATTTTGGAGCCCAAAATAATCAACCAATTAATGCTATTCAATTAAGAACTCACTATAAAGCAGATATACAGTGAACATGTAGATTACTTCTTACAGTTTCTCATAATAGCTGTCTAGTCTCATCATCTGTAACTTACCTTAAAATACTTCTGTGTAGACAGTGTAATATAAATATGTGTGAATTTAATCTACACCCTAGGGTTTTTAGTTAACATGAAGTACCCTAATCAAGCACCCACACCTAAGGGACAATGAATAAGGATTTGCAAGACCTTAATCATGAATCCACACTACACAGGCTAGAGGCAATTTAGAACAATATTTCACACTTTCTGAACTGCATATGTAGACAGGGTCCAACTCTTTGTGACTCCTGAACTATATATAGCCTGCCAGACTCCTCTGTCCATGGAATTTTTCAGGCAAGACCACTGGAGAGGGTTGCCATTTCTTATTCCAAGGGATCTTCATGACCCAGGGATTAAATGTGTGCCTCTTATGTCTCCTCTATTGGCAAGCAGATTCTTATCACTGAGCCACCTGGGAAGCCCCGTATGTGTAGACAGCTCTTGCCAATCAAAACAAAGGATGTTCAAATATTCTTCACTGAGTGTGCTTTTCAGGATATACATTTTCTCATAAATATTATACTGGCACTTCTGCCTTTGATACAATTTGGAATAAGAATCTAACAGTCCAGCAATCTAATACCCAAATAACACATAAAAAACTCCATTTCCTCTGCGTTGCACCAGTTAATGGAGAATTCCTTTGCCTGTTCTAGAAGGTTAGCAGGAAGCTTGCACAAGTGCCTAAAAGCATAGTTTTACTGTTGTCAGGCATTCTCACTATTCCTTTAAAAAAAAATTATTGACTTATTTTTCTTCCAGTGAATTTACAATCATTTTATCCAATATGCCCCCTCCAAAGATTCCATACATTACACTTACACATAAATTTTGAGAATTTGTTTGTTATCTTATCAAGTCACCTCATTCAAGAAACACTGTATTTACATGTGAATTTAAGAACTGCTATTATCATATCATATAATAACATTGACTTCCCATCGAAGATGATGTGCCACTCAGGCTAGACAGGGGCAGTGTTGTTTAATGCTTAAGGGCTTGAAACTAGGGCCAAATTCCCCTGGATGCAATTCCTGACTCTGACACTTAGCTATGTAATCCTGAGGAAGCTATGCTGCCTCTATTATTTTTATCTTCTCTTCTTTAAAATAGGAATAATAATAGCACCTGCTTTGGAGGAGTCAGAGTATTGAAAAATAAGTGTAAAATCTGGCCCATAAGAAGCACTGTGTGTTCGCTATTATGATTTTACTTTATGTACTTCAATAGGATTTCATAGCTTTTCTTCATATTTATATGGTACCATTCTTTTTAAATTTATTCATAAATACCTTATAGGATTCATTGTTATTGTGAGTGACACAGTTTTCCCCTTTCTGCTCCTGTGAAGTGAAAGTCACTCAGTTGTGTCCGATTCTTTGCAACCCCATGGACTATACAGTTCATGGAATTCTCCAGGTTACAGTAGTGGAGTGGGTAGCCTTTCCCTTCTCCAGGGGATCATCCCAACCCAGGGATCGAACCCAAGTCTCCCACATAGCATGTGATTCTTGATTTTTATATTGATTGTATGTCCATTATTTCCCCCAAGTTCCTTTGATAATTCAAGATAATTGTGGCTAGAATCTATTGGATTTGGGAAGTATACAATTATATCATCAACAACAACAAAAAAAAGAAAGTAAAACAATTTGAACACTTCCTCCCTGATTATATCAATTGTTTCAAACATCCCAAACAATGCTGAATAGTATTAGTGATAGTATCCATATCCTATTTCAGGTTTTCATGGAGTAGTTTTAGCAGATTATAATGATGTTTGATGCTACAGAATGCAATAGATGCTATAGAAATCTTCTTAAAATATAATAATATATGTCTATTTTACAAGTTTCAGTTCAGTCACTCAGTTGTGTCTGACTCTCTGTGACCCCATGGACTGCCTGGTCTCCCTGTCCATCACCAACTCCCAGAGCTTGCTCAAACTCATGTCCATCGAGTGGGTGATGCCATCCAACCATCTTATCCTCTGTCGTCCCCTTCTCCTCCTGCCTTCAATCTTTCCCAGCATCAGGGTCTTTTCCAATGAGTCAGTTCTTTGCATCAGGTGGCCAAAATATTGGAGCTTCTGCCTGAGCATCAGTCCTTCCAAATCCTTTACAAGTTTATTTCTCCTCTTTTTCTTGGAGATTTCATTAAGGATGATTGCTGATTGCTATTAAATGCTTTTATTGCCACTTGTGTCATGATTATATAATTTTCTCTACTTGTGTTTTTATTGAAATGAATTATATTGATGTTTTTCTTGACAACCGAATTTCTAAAATAAATCCTACCTGGTCATGGTCTTCTGATACAATGCTAATTCTACCCACAGTGTTTAGTTTAGGATTTTTGCATCTACTTTTAAGGGTAAGATCAAGCTATGGTTTTGTTTCTCTTACTACTTTATCAGGTTTCATATAGAAGTTTTTTCAAGAAACTACCTGTAGCTCTTCCTAATATATGTCTTTGTTCTAAATGAACTATGTCTTCTGTTAATATCTAAAAAGTGATTTGATTTGGAAGAAATGCTTATGAGATTTAATTAGGAGAAAATAATTATGAAGAGCATCTCTCTAGTATTTCAAATCTCTCATTATATTCAAACTATTTTCAGGTTTTATTAATTTCTCATAACATGGATGTGTTCTTCAACAGAAACAAAACAAATATAACCAAGAATACCTTAGCATGAACAGGTATGCAGATTCATCATCCAAGTTTTGGTCATCGTTGTTACAAGAAGGATATTCACATAAACTGGGCTGAAATTTCTTACAGAAAGTTGAAGTAGAGAATTGAGCACTTTCCAGAGCCCTAGCTAACCTCTAGGACTACCTCATTCAGTTCATCATTCCTGTTGTTGCTGTTCAGTCGCTGAGTCTGACTCTTTGTGGCCGCGTGGACTGTAGTACACTAGGCTCCTCTGTCCTCCACTGTCTCCTTGGGTTTGCTCAAATTCATGTCCATTGAGTCGGTGATGCTATCTAACTAACCATTTAATCCTCTGCGGCCCTTTTCTCCTTTTGCCTCCAGTCTTTCCCAGAATCTGGGTCTTTTCCAATGAGTCAGCTCTTTGCATCATGTGGTCAAAGTACTGAAGCTTTTAGCTTCAGCATCAGTCCTCTCAACGAATATTCAAGGTTGATTTCCTTTAGGATTGACTGGTTTAATCTTGCTGTCCAAAGACTCTCAAGAGTCTTTTCCAACTCCATAATTAGAAAGCATAGATTCTTCAGCACTCAGCCTTCTTCACAGTCCAACTCTCACAACTGTACATGACTACCGGAAAAACCATAGCTCTGACGATATGAATCTTTGTAGGCACAGTGATGTCTCTGCTGTTTAATATGTCGTCTAGGTTTGTCATAGCTTTCCTTCCAAGGAGCAAGCATCTTTTAATTTCTTGGCTGCAATCACCATCTGCAATGATTGTGGAGCCCAAGAAAATAAGATCTGTCACTGCTTCCACTTTTTCATGTTCTTTAGCTTTTGCCTATTTTAGGCTGGGAGCACCAAGATCTAGGAAGAAGGAAAAGAGAGAATGAGGATTTATTCCTCACTTCCCCTTTTGCCACTCTGATTTTGACAGAATTGCATCCTTTGATAGCAAAACCCTTGTGGAATGGCCCTGTTTGTCACAGCATCCAGCAGGAAGGGTAGATAAACATCGTGGGACTGGAGAAGTACAAAACATAGCCTATATTCATTTCACAAATCACTCGGTTTACTGCACACAATCAGCACACAACACAGGTCGGTCAAAGTAGGGAAAGGAGAAGTCTGGGAAGGAGTCATCTCATCAGGGCAGGGGTCTCCAGTTTGGCAATGGGTGTCCTAACGAGCATGAGTGGGAAGTCACTGCCTTCTCCTACAGGGCTCTGGCAGCAACAATGTGTACCAGTCTCAGCAGCTTGGAGTTGGTTCTTCCAGCGAAGAACTTTTAAGTCACACTGCTTAGTGGCTTCCTTTCAAGAAGTAATGGTTCCCCAAGGGAGGGTGTCTTAGCTCTATCAGTTGCCTCTTCTGTTCCAATGATGTCACCTGCCCATCAAATACCTAATCTAAGGTAACACTCTTAGCTTATCTCTCTAAGGCCCTTGCAGTCATACAGTGGGGCATCTCAAAACAACTGATATGGAATTCACACTGGCCACTGTGACTCTATTTTGAACTACTTAACATAGCTTACATACCATAAGTTTTACATAAGGTGACTAGGAATCCTAACATAAATGAAATCACATCATCACACCCCCTTCCACATCAATAGCTCTCAAGCAGGCTCCAGACTCCAGGGATCAGACCCATGCCCACTGCACTGGAAGCACAAAGTCATAACCATGTCCCTAGTGGCTCAGACGGTAAAGAATCCACCTGCACTGCGGGAGGCCTGGGTTTGATCTTTGGGTTGGGAAGAACCCGTGGACAAGGAAATGACAACCCACTCCAGGACTCTTGCCTGAAGAATCCCTATGTACAGAGGAACCTGGCAGGCTACAGTCCATGGAGTCACAAAGAGTTTGACATGACTGAGCGACTAAGCACAGCACAGCTAGGGAAGTCCCAAAGAGAATGCCTTGACACTAAGAGCCGCAAGAATCTCCAAGGTCAGGCAGAAGGAAGTTCTTAAAAGATAAACTAGGCTTGAAGGAACCTGATATGGGGCCATGGGATAAGCCTGAAAGAAAGTGAAGTCGCTCAGTCGTGTCCAACTCTTTGTGACACCATGAACTAGCAGCCTAGCAGGCTCCTCCATATGACCAAATAGTTGAGCATAAAATATCTATCCTGGCAACAATTTAAAAGGTTGTTAAGGACGAATTGTTACACATTCTCACTGTGGCTCAGGCTGAGTGTAGGTCAAAGTTAAGAGGCTTGAGGAGAGGTGAGAAGCTTAACTAGTTTAGTCAAGTCAAGTTAGGAGCTATTTTGTCCAGATGGGTTAGTTAGTACCAACGATTCTTTCAGTTCAGTTCAGTAGTTCAGTCCTGTCTGACTCTTTGCGACCCCATGGACTGCAGCACGCCAGGCTTCCCTGTCCATCACCAACTCCTGGAGCTTGTTCAAACTCATGTCCATTGAATCGGTGATGCCATTATTTCATTTATGGGGGAAATATCCTTTTAGGATGGGAAAAAGGCTTTGGGTTCAAAGTTTTGAGTAGAATCGGTTGTCTTCCTTGTGAGAGGCAATTTATGCTTTTTTTCAATGAAATCCATTTAGTTCAAAAATTAGATTCACTTTTTCCCTCGGAAATACTAACTGCTATCTAAAAAGTGTATTAAATAGGGTTACATGACTCCTCTGGTTCTGATTTTTTTAAATAGAACTTCCTGGATGTTTTAAATGCCCTTGGTTGGGAAGAACTGACTCACCATATCTCATGAACTAAGACTGGAGAAAATTTATAGATAGAGATCTTATCGTGCTTAAGGAAAGGAGAATGCTACCGTATTAAAAGTGGCACCTCTCAAGAAGGAACAGATTCACACTCCTTCCAATCAAAAAAAATTATATTATGTGTGAGGAGATAAGACAAAGGCAGTTAACATTTTGTCACAGCCTCGTGCCCAAGGAACTTCTTCAAAGACAAAATTCCTGTTCTTGTTCTTGTTAACTGCGTCTAAGTAGACAAGTTCATTTAAACACTCTGACTTCCCATTTTATTTCTTGGGAAAAAAATAGAGGGTAAGAAAATATGTGTACCAAATCTGTAATTCTTGTGAAGATAAAAAATGATGGAACTGATTCTTATAACCTGTAAAATTGGAATATCGATGTAATGCGTTACTAGAGATACTTAACAGTGTTCCTCAAAATGTAAAATAAATTATCTGAGGACACATAACCCTACATGGTTCTGACTTGACTGAAAAATACCTGCTTCACCTGTGTTTGAAATCTTAAAGAGTAAGGATTAGATGCCTGTATTCATTAGAATTTGAATACAGACGTGAATCTTGATTTCCTAGATTTTTTTTAATATTAACTTTCCCCCTTCTTAAAATTTGTTACACAAAACTTGCAGGAAACAAAGAGTCCCTATGTTAATAAACAAAGATGTTCCAAGTTTTCTTTTCTCTTTTTGGTCAGTGCTGGGTCTTCATTGCAGCTTGCAGGCTTTCTCTAGTTGTGGTGGCACACGAGGTTTCTCTCTGTAGTTGCACTGCTCAGGCTCTGTAGTTAGGGCAAGTGGGCGGGCTTAGTTCCCTTGTGGTGTGTGGGATCTTAGTTCCCCAACCAGGGATCGAACCCATGCCTCCTGCATTGGAAAGAGGTTTCTTAACCACTGGACTACCAGGGAAGTCCCCCAAGTTTTCTTTGTTTATCATTTGTTTTCTGTTTAGGAGACATTCATTCTTTCAGAAATAGGTCTGCTAACAACCAATTCTCTTGGCCTTCTTTAATCTGAGAATCTTAATTTCCCCTTTACTGCTGAACAATATTTTTATTGGATACAGAAACTTCGATGGATAGCTCTTTTCTTCCACCATTTGATAAATGTCGTTTATCACTCCTTCTGGGTTCTATAGTTTCAGATGAGAAATTAGTTGATAGTCTAATTGCTTTTCACCCACATGGAAGGTGTCATTTCTAACTGCTTTTAAGCTTCTTTGTCTTTAGTTTTCAGAAGTATCACTATAATGTGTGTTGGTGTGAATTTTTTTTGGTTCATTTCATGAGTGTTTCATTTAGCATCTTAAATCTGTGTGTTCATATATTTGGTCAAATTTAGGAAGCCTCAGCCATTATTTCACTGAATACTTTTTCAGCTCTACCCTCTCACTTCTCTCCTCAAAATGTCATGAAATGAACATTCTTTTGTGATACTTAGTAGGTCCCTGGGGTGCTGTTAAATTTTTTCCAATTTATACTCTCTTGTTCATGTTGGCTAATTTCTACTGTTCTATCTTCTAGTTAACTGTTTTTTTGTTTTTTTTCCTCCTCTGCTGTCTCCTTTTTGTGTTGAGCCAACTCAAGGAGTTATTTTGATTGCTACATTTTCAGTTCTAAAATTTCCAGTTGCTTCTTCTTTACCACTTCTTTTAATCCTCTTTTTTGTTTTGTTTTAAGCATGTTCATAATCGCTCATCAAAGCATTTGTATGATGGCTGTTTTAAAATCTTAGATTTAACAGTGCTGCATCTCAGTGTTGGCATCTATTGATTATCTTTTTTCACTCAGTTTGTGATCTTCCTGGGCTTTGGTAAGAAGGACAACTAAAACCTATGCATTATAAGTATTATGCTATGATATTTTGGATCTTATTTAAACCTTTTTTTTTAAACCCATCTTCTTCTAACACTATTTTGGCGGGATAAAGCAAACAGGGGTGTGGGCGCTGCCTTGTTACAGCCAAGTGGGTGCAGAAGCCAGGTCCCCCATTTTGCCCTCATTCACCCCCAAGGGAGTAGCCCCTACTTATTGCTGGTGGAAGTCCAGACTTCTCATGTGACCTCCCTGACACTGCTGGGAGACTGGAGGGTCATCAGTCCTGGGGGGATGAAAGTTCAGAATCCTAACTATGTGTTTTTTGATACCACCCACAGGAGAGTTGAGGTGTCTCTTTATAGTCTGGCAAGGGTAAAACCTTAAGCTTCCACTTAACCTTTGCTAACTAGGGAAAAAGGGCATACATTTTTTCCTGTGGTGTTTGGCTAGAGTAGAGAGGTTGCCATTTAAATGTTTTTCATCTTGTTAGGTTGCCTCCACCCTGGTCCTTTGGCTAGAGAGAGAGAAGACTGTTTCCAGTCTTCAAGTCCAAGTCTTAGATATAGATACAAAAAGAAAACCCAGAGAATGCCTCACAGTTTCATTTCTTGGAGTCTGAGGTCTCCAGCCAGTTTTCCTTCTTTTCTCCGTATTTCAGAATCTTTTTACCTTGTTTTATGTATACAGTTAATAGTTGGACAACTTAGGTTTGAACAGCACAGGTCCACTTATCTGTGGGTTTTTTTTCAATAAATTCAGTACCCGCACTTTCATTTTATAATAACAACCTTTAGATTAAGTGTGGGGAAAAGTTTGTGTTTGATTAGAGATCATAGCATACGAAATCAAAAGAACTAGGATTTGAGTCCTGATTCTAACCAGACTGTTTCTGCTTCCTGCCCTTGGGTGAGTGGTTTATTGATTCCTTTGTTTTTGAGGAAAAATAGCAGTTTCACATTTGTAATTGTTTGAGGAATGGCACCCCTAACACCTACGTGGGTTAAAAGTCAACTATAATTTTCAGGGACTTTCAGTTCAGTTCAGTTCAGTTGCTCAGTCATGTCTAACTCTTTGCGACCCCATGAATCACAGCATTCCAGGCCTCCCTGTCTATCACCAACTCCCAGAGTTCACTCAGACTCACATCCATCGAGTCAGTGATGCCATTGAACTTAATGGGAAGAATGGAAAAAAATATGTCTGATACAAATCATATTAATAATCTGCATATTGATGCATAATCTTTATATAAACACAGGAAACAATGTCTTTCAAAATATGTTTTTTAATTAACATATGCAGTTTTAGCCAGCCAATTCACAGAATGAAGAACCATCTCTGCGACTGCTCAGTCCAAGAATCAAAGTTCTAGTGATATTGAGGTTTCAGGATCTGCATCTAAAAAAATGCCAGATCTTCTTATGAGGGAATGGCAGGCCCAATCTTGGGTCAACCACAATGCTCTCATCTGCTGTCTGCCCCTTACGACCCATCAAACCCTTCTCACATAGTCCTGTTGAAAGACAATGATCAGCCACTTCTCAAACTAGCCTGTAAGGAACTTATGTAAGTTTTGAAGCGAAAAAAAAATCACCTTACAATTAAATTTCTCAAATTTAAAATATGAGGGTGTAATATGAAGAAGGCTGAGCACCAAAGAATTGATGCTTTTAAATTGCAGTGCTAGAGAAGATTCTTGAGAGTCCCTTGAACATCAAGGAGATCAAACCAGTCAGTCCTAAAAGGAAATCAACCCTGAATATTCATTGGAAGGACTGATGCTGAAGCTGAAGCTCCAATACTTTGGCCACCTGATGCAGAATCAACTCATTGGAAGAGATCCTGATGGTGGGAAAGGTTGAAGGCAAAAGCAGAAGGGGGTGGCAGAGAAGCAGATGGTTAGACAGCATCATTGACTCAATGGACATGAATCTGAGCAAATTCCAGGACATAGTGGAGGACAGAGGAGCCTGGCATGCTGCAGTCTACGGGGTTGCAAAGAACCAGACATGACTTAGTGACTGAACAGCAATATGATAGCTTTTCGTTTTGTTTTTGTTTTTTTGGGCACCTGTATGTGACTTAACTCTTTTTTATGCTTCATATTAGAAGATGCACTGCGCACAGTAGCTGACTGACAGCATCCCCGTTTACCATCATGATGGAGAATCACACATGGAGCTAAAAGAATCATGGGGCAGGTTTCCTTGAGCAATCTTTCCCCTTGCTCCTCTGCAGCAAGGTCACCTGCCTCTGGCTTAAATATATGAACTAATCTAAATACACAGCACACATACATACTTTACAAAAGCACCTGAAGTAATTTATACTTTTTAATTATTCCAAAAGTTCAACAAAGAATTACAAACTATTTTGAGAGACAAATTACTAGGGGGAAAGCATAGATAAAATAAATAATCAGGAGCACATAAAATTATAAATCCTATAATTAAACAGTTTCAATTAGACCGATTAGTCACCTGAAAGGAAAAATCAATTATTCTGGTAAGGAAGGAAAGAAGAAAAAGGATCATTTGCTCAGTGCCTCCCACAAGCTCAAAGAGTAAGCAATGCTCTTTCACTCTCTCCTTTTAATTTTCACAAGACCACAAGGTAGGCATGATTATCCCAAATTTACAGATGGAGAACACTAAGGTTTAAATTCACTGAGTAAAAGGTGACTACTGGACGCAGCTCAGCTGTTTTACCTGTAAAATGACTTATATTCTTTCTGCTTCCTCTCCAGAAAATGTGACTCCAAACTGAAATTTAAATAATGAAGGGGAATATTGTGTGATTTTCCCCTTAATGATCTCTCTTCGTGTTACAAATATCTTTTATCATTTAGCCCAATCTAAAAGTGTAATCCTACACTTAACGCTCAGGAAAAGAAAAATCCTCTGGAATTAAAAATTATCTCCCAGATAAATGAATGATTTAACTGTGAGAGGTTAAAAGAGTGGGGCATTCATGGCAATAAAAATTTGTTATAAATTAAATCAAGGGCAGATATTTGATTAGTTTCTCTGCATAGTTCTTCCTTACTCTGCTTTTCTGCATTAAAAAAAAATTTATTTTGTATAAAAAATACAGATTTGTATAGCTGATTAACAATGTTGTGATACTTTCAGGTGAACAGTAAAGGGACTCAGTCATACATATACATGTATCCATTCTCCCCCAAACTCCTCTCCCACCCAGGCCACCACATAACATTGAGAAGTTTCCTGTGCTATACAATAGGTCCTTGTTGGTTATCCATTTTAACTATAGAAGTGTGTACATGTCCATCTCAAATTGCCTAACTATCCCTTCCCCCCAGCAACCATAAGATTGTTCTCTAGGTCTGAGTCCGTTTCTGTTTTGTAAGTAAATTCATTTGTATCATTTCTTTTTAGATCCCACCTGTAAGGGAAGTCATACCACAATTCTTCTCTGTCTGTCTTACTTCACTCAGTATGACAATCTCTGACCATCCATGTTGCTGCAAATGGCAATCTTCCTTATCCTGCTTTTCTGTATTTTATATAACTCTAAAAATTGCATTATGTAAAATAAATAGTTCAGTTATGAAGAAAACTTGTCAAAATGAGAGGGGGATAAAAACTCCAAACCCAAGTTCTTTTTACCTGGCAAGGGAGTGGAGAAAAGACTAAGAACTTTCCTCATGCATGCTCAGTTGCTTCAGTCATGTCCAACTCTTTGCAACCCTATAGAATGTAGCTCACCAGGGTTCTATGTCCAGGGAATTCTCCAGGCAAGAATACTGGAGTGGGTTGCCATGCCCTCCTCCAGAGAATCCTCCTGACCCAGGAACCAAAAGCATGTCTCCTGCATCTCCTGTGTTGCAGGCAGATTACCCACCAATCCACCTGGGAAGCCCAGTCTTTCCTTACAGGGTTCAAAGTTTTTACCTGGAGGCAATAATTTTCCATGTCTTGAGTATAGAAAGTAAGCAATAGAATTGAGGAGTGTTCCCAGAGGTATACACAATGTCATTGGAAGATAAAATAACCTCTGTTTCTAGATTCCAGCTTCTTTTCCTTTGAAAGCTCTCTTCAATCTGGAACATAGCATGTTGACAGATATTGTCTAGATTTGGCCTGGTGTATCAAAACAGCAGTCCAATATGGTTCTCAAATATTCAGCATGGGGAAGGAAGTACTAAAGTTTAAAAAGTAGAATGATTAATGCACACTGTTTACCTATTAGCCAGTATAAGGCTCCATATGTCTCTATGTATCATTCATTTTGGAGAAGGAAATGGCAGCCCACCCTAGTGTTCTTGCCTGGAGAGTCCCATGGACCGAGGAGCTGGTGGGTTGCAATCCATAGGGTTGCAAAGAGTCGGACACGACTGAACCAACCTAACACACTCACACACATCATCCATTTACACACTGAAAAGATATATTTAATGATATGACTTGGCATATTGAGGACAATACATTAAATCCTACTTTAAGGGAGTTTGGGAGAGAATAGATATGTGTATACGTATGGTTGAATCTCTTCACTCTTCACCTGAAACTATCATAACTTTGTTAATTGTCCCCACCTCAATACAAAATAATTATTTAAAGCCTACTTTATTTGATTAGAAGAAAACTGTAAATTAGACTAAGATTGAGTTATAAACACTGCTTTTCCTGCAGCTGCTGCTAAGTCACATCAGTCGTATCCAACTCTGTGAGACCCCATAGATGGCAGCCCACCAGGCTCCCCCGTCCCTGGGATTCTCCAGGCAAGAACACTGGAGTGGGTTGCCATTTCCTTCTCCAATGCATGAAAGTGAAAAGTGAAAGTGAAGTCGCTCAGTCGTGTCTGACTCTTCGCTACCCCATGGACTGCAACCTACGAGGCTCCTCCATCCATGGGCTTTCCCAGGCAAGAGTATTGGAGTGGGGTGCCATTGCCTTCTCCAACTGCTTTTCCTAGGAGTCACCAAACTGAAATTACTGCTTTCATGTGAGGAAGCTCCCTAATGCTGTAGGGAATATGGAGAGTCTCTCAGGGAGGCAGCAGAGGTCAAAAGACCTGACCCTGATAGCTAGCTGACATGATCAAGTGAAAACTGTTCAACAATCCTCCCCTCTTTTCACATCATCCTTCATCTCTTCTCTCCACATACCAGTATATAAGACATGATGGTTCACGAATGCAGTAAAGAAGGCATACAAAAGTCACAATACGGTTAGAACCATTTGCGACCATTCCATATATCCTTTCCCTCCCTCCCACTCTCTCCCTAGTTTTTCATTTTTGCTTTTGTTATTGTCTTTCTTTCTTTCTTTAATTATTTATTTTTCAACCATAGCCCTATTGAAGTCATTTTCTTCTAACTCTGGATGAAAACTAAACCAGTCCCAGTACATTTCTGATCACTTTTAGGACACAAAATACTGCTTTGATTTCATAATTATAAAAGCTAGACCTATTTAATAAAGACTGGCTCTATTTAATAGTCAAAATGAGATGAACTTAGTGTAACAATTCTGTATAACTGATAGGAGTCTGGGATAATCAGGAAGTCTGCAGCTGGACACAGAGGCACAGTCCTGCGTCTTGTGGCAACTTGTGCCTGACCTTGACTCCTCCTTCACTCGGACCTCTCAATTAAGGCACATTCTGAAGTAATCTACCGTCACTGCTCTCAGAAATTGATATGATGTCTGAAATGTACTCTTTCTCCTCTGTTTAGTGGGTTCTCTGGATTTAACCCCATTTCTGCTTACCTTTTCCGTGCAGTTTCTAGGAGTTGATATGAATTTTCAGCCCCTTTGTGTAAAAATACTAAGACAAGTAAAAGTTATTTAATTATTTCTTCATACAGCTCTTGGTCCCAGGAAGATAAACCAGTTAATACAGATTACACACCAAGAAGGCAATGGCACCCCACTCCAGTACTCTTGCCTGGAAAATCCCATGGATGGAGGAGCCTGGTAGGCTCCAGTCCATGAGGTCATGAAGAGTCGGACACGACTGAGCGACTTCACTTTCACTTTCCACTTTCATGCATTGGAGAAGGAAATAGCAACCCATTCCAGTGTTCTTGCCTGGAGAATCCCAGGGACAGAGGAGCCTGGTGGGCTGCTATCTATGGGGTCGCACAGAGTCGTACACGACTGAAGTGACTTAGCAGCAGCAGCAGCAGCACAGACCAAGACAACTCCAGTACAGTTTTCACATCAACATTTTCTTTATGATGATGCTTTTGCTCTGCACTCCAATCTAAAGCTGTGAAACCTACACAACCTCAGCCAGTGGCTGCCTTAAAATCATCCAGCCTGGCTCCTATATATATTCCCTTTTCCAACTTTCCCTTTCCGAGACAATGTTAAGATTCTGTCAAGATAATATCCTCTCTTGCTGGAATAAGTTTAATAACCTCCTCTTTGCCTGATCAAGGTTTTCTTGAGGTCTTTGAAGTTGCAGTACAGAACTTTGATGTCCCCATGACCTAGGTTGATGCAGTTGTGTCCTGAGTGGTTATGTGTTCCTTCCTCGGCCCCTCTTAACCTGGGAAACCTTCAGCTTCCCTCAGCTCAAGTTTCTCCATCTTTCCAGGCAACCCTGTTGTTCAGAATCTTGAGCAACCTTTTCTTCAGATGTGAATCACCTTTACTCTATAAACAACACTTTTTTTTTTTTTTCTGGACAAACCCACAGTATGCACAGCGATCTCTAGCCTTTGCACACTTCAGGTGGAAGGCCACTATATTCCCTGAAACAATATAGGACAAATGTGACACTCTCTAGCCTCCTTGGAGACCATCTCCCAAGACCTGGAGTCAGGAGTTGGCAGCAATATACAACTGTCCTCTTAGCATGTCACAACTCAGGGGCCTTAAATGATATAGTCCTCACAAATTCTTCTTTAATTTATAACACATAAATCCTTATGTCCTTAATATGAGTGAAACCTCCAGGAGGCCTCTAAACAGCTCTGGCTATCTGTGTTTTATATATTTTACAGGGAAACTTGTTTCACAATTCATGGATCATAGATAAAAAGGCATATATAATTTTAGAGCCTTAGCTAGCACATCCATTTTCATACATGTTATGGGATAGCTTATTTTACCAATGGAATGCTCCCCTTCTTCCATGGTAACATAGTTTCATTACTCATCCTGAAGACCCAGCTAAAGACTGAAATGCCTATCCTCCCTTGAAGCTGATTGTGACTATGTATCTAGGTTCTAACCACTGGAATTTTAAAGATATGCTGTGGAAAACTTCCTCATTACCTATAGAGAAGAAACTGCTTATCCTCCACTACTTCTCTTCCTTCTGTCTCATGAACTAGAACATGGATATGGTATGACCCAGTTTCAACCAGTCCTCAAGGGAATGTAAGAAGAGTAGGATGAGAGAAAACTGGATCAGCAAAGAACCAGGTCAAGCAGAACTTCTCCACTATAGATCACTAACCTGTGTAAGGAAAAATAAAATCTATATACATTTTTTGTCTAGGTATTACAACAGCCCAACCTGCATACTAACCAATAAATATTCAATCTTGTATATAATAACAGAGTTAAAATCTAAGGACTATGTTATTCAAAAGGAGGTTAATTAATGTATGGAGAGCACTCAGGAATAATCAACATAAATAAGCACTCAATGGGACTTCCCTCATGATCCAGTGGGTGAGACTCGATGTCCTCAATGCAGTGAGCCTGGGTTCAATCTCTGCTCAGGGAACTAGATCCTATATTCCATACAAAGATCGAAGAGCCTGTGTGCCGCAACTAAGACCCAGAGACCCAGAACGGTCAAAAAATATATTTTTTAAAAACGGACTTAATAAATATTTATTTACAATGAGATTGTTACCCAGCTTGTAGAGGAGAGGAAAACATGATTCTGATATAAAGAATACAATAGCTTCTCTGACCCCCATTTTCATCATCTATTACATGAGATTATACTAAATGGTTAAGTGGTTCTAGTCCAAAGTTCCAGAGTTTAATTTCCAATATTACAGAGATGTTGGGAATGGCAGTCTTTCTGCATCATTCTTACGCCCTTCCACATACACGTTCTGGGCTATAGATTGCCTCTGATTTTGTGACTCTTCTTTCCCTTGCTTACTTTATCCAGCATTATTTATTTAACAAGATCAAGAATAGAAGACCCACAGTGTGATTTGTCCTATTTCTAACTCACCTCTATGGTATTGTCAAATACAAGCTATGGGGATAATTTCCAACTGACCACATGCTAGGAGGAGGAGGAGAGGCTGTGTGAGTAGGAGAGGGAAAGGGAATCTAACTCTGATGCCGCTTTTCAAGTCTGTGAATCTTAAATGCTTCACTTGAACGTAAACTCAGAATCAGACATACTTCAGAATATCCGATGCAACAGAAAATACATGTACCAATCATCGGTTTGCTTGGGAATTTTTTGCTAAAAGAAAAGAAATGGAATTGCTTGGAGAATCTCTGGTAAGAAGTGGAAGGGAAGGATACAGAGGGTGGAGAGGGTGGTTCAATGCCCATTCAAAACACTGACTGACCTGGCTCAAGTCGAGATCGGGAGTACCATCTTTACACAGAGATACAAAGGTTCAGGAGCTGCTTTCATTGAGAAGCCTCACTGAAACAGGTCACGGGGCTTTAGTAACCAGATGACAAGACACAGCAGGCGGTGGGGGAGACAAAACTGCATCACATCAAGGATGGTCGGGATGCTCTTCTGTCACCTCAAAGGCTTTTAGTCTAAAGATCTGTGAGTATTGAAGACTTAAACTTATGAAGCATTTTTTAAAAAATCCTAATGCCCACTATATCTTATAACTTAGGTTGCTCCAGAGAGAACGTGTATCTAACTCTGAATATGAAAGCAAGGCTGTGAATTGAGACTGGGTGAATACTAAACTTCCCCAAGTGGTAGGCTCATTCATTATGATCAAGGAATTCAAATATTACTATAATCTTGGTTACCCTATGCGAAGTACATGGTGGGGACATTGTGTCAGTCAATGTCAGAGCAGCAGATCGAAGCTGGGTTATAAATAATATAAATCTCTGAAGCATCAAGTTGAGCTGTCTAGAACCACAATCATTATTTGTGTAGTTTCCAAATAAGTGCTCATAGGCCAAGACGTCCTGTTGTTCAGCTGTTGGTTTTCCCATCAGTTTTTTTTGCCATAGCAAATGAATCCTGCATAGCACACCTTAGCAAACAAGTGCTAAATAACACAACAAATTTGAATGGAGCGGAGGACAAGACAGAAAAATACATTTCTGAGGCAACAAATGTCAGTTTGCTCCTGAAAAGTTAACAGACAAGCCAGCCTTGAATAATAAGAGGCTACGAGGTGCCTCTTCACCTCAGCCTCACAGCACCAACAAAAGAAATTCAAGTAGCCTCCTGCTTTCTTTCATTTTCTCCATGAGACATAAACACAAAAATAGGTCCTCTCACTCTTAGTTTTTAAGGTTATATAGAAAAAATCACATTTCTTTAGAGTTATAATTTCTGTAACTTTCCATTTCAGTGAATTCACAGCATTGATATTAACAAACTAGACGTCAGAAATCTGCCTTTGAACCTATGACCCCAAATGATTCAAGTAGCTAGATTCCATCAATATAAATTACATTTGAATATCACTTTATGTACTTTAGACTTTCTTTTATCATTTATTGTCTCGTAATTATTTGTTTTTAAGATTAGGCCTTGAAATGTATTTAGCTGGCATTGTTGAGTCACCCTTCCTTTCTCCTAAGAATCTCTTGCTCAGACAAAGGAATCTTATTTCTGAATGATCTCAGCAGTACACAGTGTTCATCTATGCACTGCTTTGTAGCTCTGAAGCAGTGTTTCGGAATGACAAAGAGAAAATACAGTTTCTCGTAATTTCTGTAGAAAAAAAGCCTAAAGGCTTGACTAACACAACAGCTGTGCTGAAGTACTTGATTTAGTCAATTATGAAATATTTAGGAGGCCTTTAGAAAATGCCTACCTATTTGTGTACTATCCCTCTGTTACCCTGATACATTAGGACTTTGCTTCCCAGTAATTCCAGAAAGAGTAACGGTAGCACATCAGGCGGTCAGTGATTTTAAAAACGTCATCATGGACATTCCATGGCTGGCTCAAACAAATTCTAAGAATTCCCCTACTATATCACAAGACATCTGTCAGTCAGATCCATAGCAGCTCATTTCAGGGGCATCTAAAAGGCAGCACAGGGACTTCCCTGGTGGTCCAGTAGTTAAGAATCTGCCTCGTAATGCGGGGGATATGGGTTTGATCCCTAGTGGAGGAATCCCCCACATGCCACACCCCACGTGCCACAGGGCAACTGCGCCCACAGGCCACAACTACTGGAATCCACGTGCCACAACTAGAGAGTCCATGCACCACAGCAAAGGATCCCACCTCGTGCCACGATGATCCCTCGTGATCACAACTAGAGAGTCCATGCACCACAGCAAAGGATCCCACCTCGTGCCACGATGATCCCTCGTGATCACAACTAGAGAGTCCGTGCACCACAGCAAAGGATCCCACCTCGTGCCACGATGATCCCTCGTGATCACAACTAGAGAGTCCGTGCACCACAGCAAAGGATCTCACCTCGTGCAATGATGATCCCTCATGATGAAATTAAGACCTGACGCAGCCAAATAAATAAATAAAATGATAAATAAATCAAAGCAGCACAGAGTTCCTTCCTTGTAGTTACCTTTTGTTGCAAAACCAATTGCTCCAGAACTTAATGAGCCAAAAATAATAATCAGTCATTATCTCTCACAGGTTCTGTGGGGAAGGAATTCAACAGGCAGAGGGCAGGGGTGGTTTGGTGGCAGTTCTGGCTCAGCGTCTCTCAGGAGATGGAAACCAGAGATCGGTGAGGACGAGGGTCATCTGAAGCTTGAGTGAAACTACAGGGTTTGCTTCCCAGGTGGTCCCTCACGTGGCCAGTTGGCGGATGCCAGTCGTTGGACAGAGACCTCAGTTTCTATCCATCTGGGCTTTTATATGGGCTTCCCGGGTAGCTCAGTGGTAAAGAATCTGCCTGCCAATACTTGAGTGTCACAGTTTGGTCACTGGCTTCCCCCAAAACACATGATCCAAGAGTCCAAGAGACCAAGGCAGAAGCTCTCAAGCCTTTTATGATCTTGCCTCAGAAGTTAAACTGGCGTCACATTCACTGTGTTGTACTGGTCACACCAGCCACTCCTGATACAATATGGCAGCTGCTGCTGCTAAGTCTCTTATGTCGTGTCCCACTCTTTGTGACCCTACGGTCTGTAGCCCTCCAGGCTCCTCTGTCCATGGGCTTCTTCAGATAAGAATCCTGGAGTGGGTTGCCATGTGCTCCTCCAGGGGATCTTCCCCACCCAGGGATCGAACCCACATCTCTTAGGTCTCCTGCATTGGCAGGCATTACCACTAGTGCCACCTAGGAAGCCCAAAGCTTGTTGTACTTCATGGTTTTATTATTAAAATGTAGAACTATTTGAAAAGCTAAAAATTTCTACCACATGCATTCTACTCCATAAATTTAAAAGAATATATTTTCTAATGTATACCCTTCTCACCCCTTGAATGACCACAGAGAGTGAGAGAGAGAGAGAAATATAGATTTCCCTGAAAGTAAGGATCTTGTGATATATAGTGTTCTGAAACAAACACTTGAATTTTATTAAGGAAGGGAATATAATAGCATTATAGACAGTTCAGTTAATCTTTAAAAAGTCAGCAACTGAAATACTCTGCAACACAACTCTTCATTTTATGTATTCTCATTTTTTTTTCCTATGCATAAATATATTTTTGCATGGTCATAGTAATAGCGTAGATACAACTTATAGCCCGCTTATTTTTTCTTAACGTTTATGTAATATTTTCATGTTCCACAACTATCATATCAGTTGAATAAATTTAAGATAGTGCTGGGAAGGTTTGGTGTAGGCATGTAAGGGGTTACTTGAATTGACTCAATTATTAATCAATGAGAATTTATATGACCACCAAATCATCTCCCTAGTTTGTCGAATAACCTAGAATCTTTAATATAGGACATAAATACTTTTATTGCATTTAAATAGGTAATTTAATAGATAGTACCCTGATCATGTTGTAGTATAATTTCCTAAAACTGTCGCTTCTTAATAAACTTATTTTTTTTCAATTGTTGAAATATCCATTAAATATGGCAATATTTGCTTAACAGTATTCATACACATTTTTATGAAAATGAGAAATTTTAAATCTCAGATATTTTATTAATTTGTTGAATGGTAAACATAAGGGATTCTCAATTTAATTGGGAAGACAAATACCACATGCTGTAGACAAGTGACAGGGACAAGACAGTTTGTGCCAGCAGGGAAGAAGTAGTGTAATAAGAAAGAAAACTCCCAACTTGATCTAATTTTGAGCCCAAAAGAGCTTGAGGAATGTCTGAGAAGTAATCTTTTCATTTATCCAGAATGAAAGCAGACAATTATGGTTAAGAAAAATAAAATGGAAATGAGAAGATTTTTTCCAAACAAATATTCTACCCAATTTCCTAATAACTGAAGGTTTACGAAGCCAAATTTAGCATTAGAATATTTTATACTTATTTTTTATGGAAAGAAGAAAAAGGGATTTGAGGCTGCATACATTTATATCAAAAAACAAAATGGATAATCATCAAAAACTGTCAAACGTGAAAATCAGATATGAAATTAACATGATGTTTTATAATTACTGGTTTATGTGCCTTTTTTTTCCCTTTTCACCTGGGAGTTCCATCAGAGGAAGATTCACCTTGTTACCAAGAACACTGTTTAGCACAGAGACAAGCAAGAAATACCAGCCAATTTAATTTTTAAATTGCCTTCTAATTTTAATGGAAATAGAGAGTCTTAACTACATGAATATATAACTTGTTTCTCTTTCCTAAACTACTACTTCATTCTGTTAATTTCAATATCTTAAATGTTCTGACTTTGGCCATTGACACATTTAGTTGTCTCTTGTAATTGATTGGAGATGATATTTCTAGTATTATTTCCTACAATTACTTAAAAATATATCGTCTAACATTCAAGAAAATATATATACACACACAAGCACATGACCATGTTCAGTATCAGTTCAGTCACTCAGTCACATCCGACTCTTTGCGACCCCACGGACTGCAGCACGCCAGGCCTCCCTGTCCATCACCAACTCCCAGAGTTTGCTCAAACTCATGTCCACTAAGTTGGTAATGCCATCCAACCATCTCATCCTCTGTTTTCCCCTTCTCCTCCTGTCTTCAATGTTTCCCAGCATCAGGGTCTTTTCCAATGAGTCAGCTCTTCGCATCAGGTGGCCAAAGTATTGGAACTTCAGCTTCAACATCAGTCCTTTCAAGGAATATTCAAGACTGATTTCCTCTAGGATTGACTGGTTTGATCTCCTTGTTGTCCAAGAGTCTTCTCCAACACCACAGTTCAAAAGCATCAATTCTTCGGCACTTATCTTTCTTTATGGTCCAACTCTCACATCCATCCATACGTGACTACTGGAAAAGCCATAGCTTTGACTATGACTATGTTAAGAACTAATAAAGCAGGACAGAATGCACCCTTCACATCCACATCTTAAATCTCACTCTGAAATCAATCTTTTTAAAATATTTATGTTTTATCTCTTTTTGACTGCTTTTTCCACTTCTCTAAATAGTTAAGTTTTTATTGCTTTTTCCAAACTTGTTAACTTCAGTTCAGTTCAGTTCACTTCAGTCGCTCAGTCGTGTCCGACTCTTTGCAACCCCATGAATCGCACCATGCCAGGCCTCCCTGTCCATCACCAACTCCTGGAGTTCACCCAAACTCTTGTGCATCGAGTCAGTGATGCCATCCAGCCATCTCATCCTCTGTCGTCCCCTTCTCCTCCTGCCCCCAATCCCTCCCAGCATCAGGGTCTTTTCCAATAAGTCAACTCTTTGCATGAGGTGGCCAAAGTATTGGAGTTTCAGCCTTAGCATCAATCCTTCCAATGAGCAGCCAGGACTGGTCTCCGTTAGGATGGACCATTTATTAATTTGGAATCATGAAACAATTTGATTTCTTCCTTTTCCCACTCTTTGAGAGTTACATTTCATTTCCAGTTGCTCTATTGTTTACATTAGGAACTTTGATAGGTTTCTACTTCTATTTTGTTTTTCTTTTTTAAAATTAATTTTACTGGATTATAGTTGCTATGCAATGCTATTTTTCTACTGTATAGCAAAGTGAATCAGCTATATGTATACACATGTCCCCTCTTTTATGGATTTCGTTTCTATTTAGGTCACCACAGAGCTTTGAGTAGAGTTCCCTATGCTATATAGTAGGCTCTCATTAGTTATCTATCTTATATCTAGTATCAATAGTGTATATATGTCAATGCATATTTTCTGTTTCTTTAATACCAGTTAGTATCTTGACTCCTTTTGGGGAGAGAAGGCGCTCCATGGATTTCTCATGCCACACTCTTCTGTTGATTAAGCTAAGAAAGCTAGACCCTGACTGTTTTATACCAAGGCTGCACTTGCAGTGAGCAACCTTGAGGGATGAGGTAGTGTCTCCTCTGGGGCAAAGAGCAGTCTTGTTTAATGCCTGCTATTAAAGATGTGGATCCACCAAATGCAGTGTCCCTCACCTGTTATGCAAACCCACTGTTTGCACAGCCATCCTGCTAGATCCATGTATATGGCACTGGGGAAGAGAGAAAATCTGACTCAGACAAGAGCTCACCCTACTTGCTGTGCTGTAAGCAATAAGTCCTCTGGCTCTGATCAGGTAGATGTGGGTCTTCTGCCTGGATTTATAAAACAGCAATAGGCTAGCTTAGTTTGTAAGTTAAGGTAATACTGAATCACAAACCTGACACTCCTATCTATGGAGAACCATGTAAAATGTAATTGGTCTCCTTGTCTTTCTTTCAGCTTCTTTCAGCTCATGTTTAAAGCCCAGACACATGCAACACCTCAGTCAGCCGCGTTCTAACTTTACTTTATTAGTGTTTTTTAACATTCACTTGGCTTCCTTGTTGGTTCAGTGGTAAAGAATCCTCCTGCAGTGCAGGAGCCACAGAGATGCAGGTTCGATCTCTGGGTCAGGAAGATCCCCTGGAGAAGGGCATGGTAACCCACTCCAGTATTCTTGCTGGAAAACCCCAAGGACAGGCTACAGTCCATGGGGTCCCAAAGAATTGGACACAACTGATCAACTTCACTTTCTTTTCTTTTCTCACTCTAAAACATTAATTAAACTTTCTGTGCTTAGTTCTAAATTGGCTTTATAATCTAAAATTTGATAAACAGGATCAGATTTTATGTCTAAGACCAATGTTATATTCCATGAACCGACCTGAAGACTTTTCAAAGCATCAGGAACCCTTCAGTGTGAAGACTCACTCATTCCTTGGAAGGAAATCAATTCTTTTCCTGATATTTTCTTCCATTTTCACTGTTATCTTGCTCTCTACTCTTTCTAGTTGATTGTACCAATGACTATTCACCTGCTTTTGACCTCTTGATTTTTGCCCTACATTCTTAGAGATTTGCTTAACTTAGGTTCCACAACTTTAAATTGAATTTTTATATTTTCATATTATTTTTAATCTATAAGAATTTTCTTGTTCTAACACAAGTTTTACAATTATCTAATTCTAGCTTTATTGGTATAACAGTCTGTTGCATCTACTGGACTGTTAAGAGTTTTCCCCCAGTCCTATTTCATGAATTGATTTTTTTCTTGCAGGATAGTAGTTTTCCATTTCTTAACTTTTTTTCTTCCTATTTCACACTGGCTGATTCCTCCTATATATGTGGTGGAGCATGCTATGATATGTCAATCATATTTCCCCTGCAGAATTAAAGGATTTATTTCCCCAACCTACTGAGATAGTTGTCAGCTGACTTCTCTCAGCTGTCAGCTGACCCCTCACACCTATCAGTCCACAGCTTGAATTGCCTCAGCTAGATGTTCTATTTAGCCAGAGGTCATGAGCTTTTCTTAGGGCAGCTCACATGCAATGTCTAATCAACAGTGGAACATAAAGTTTCAGAGCACTTGCTCCAGAACCTTTGAAGGACTATCCCAACTTCAAAGTCCCCTGTAGGGTCAGCTGTATTCTTGTGGTAGATAGATCACAGCACCTTTTCTCCCTTTACCCTATCCTTCCACCTTTCCTTATGCCACAGGTGTTGATCCCAAGAGCTCGCCCTCATAAATTCCCTGCATGATACTCTATCTTAGTGCTGGCTCCATAGGAAACCCAAACTTCAACATATGATTGTTGGTTCCCCAATGTGCTTAGTCGCTCAGTCGTGTGTGACTTTTTGCCACCCCATGGACTGCAGCTTGCCAGGCTCCTCTGTCCATAGGGATTCTCCAGGCAAGAATACTGGTGTGCGCTCCCATGTCCTCCTCCAGGGGATGTTCCCAACTAGAGATCAAATCCAAGTCTCCCACATTGCAGGCAGATTCTTTACCAACTGATTCAATAGGGAAGCCCAAGAATACTGGAGTGGGTAGCCTATCCCTTTACCAGGGGATCTTTCAAACCCAGGAATCAAACTGGGGTCTTCTGCATTGCAGGTGGATTCTTACCAGCTGGGATACCAGGGAAGCTTTGGTTCCCCAATATGTAAGAACTAAAATGGAGTGTTAAGAATCCTCTGCTACTAGTTAAAGTGATAGATGTCCTTATAAGTTCTCCCTTTGAATGACAAACATTTCTGGAGGGACTGCATAACGTCTCATTAGCTGGTTTCAACCTAGGATAAGGGCTTCTCTAGAGGTGCTAGTGGCAAAGACTCTGCCTGCCAATGCAGGAGGTATAAGAAATGTGGGTTTGATCCCTGGGTGGGGAAGATCCTCTGAAGGCGGGCATGGCAATCCACTTCAGTATTCTTGCCTGGAGAATCTCATGGACAGGGGAGCCTGGTGGTCTACAGTCCATAGGGTTGCACAAAGTCGAACATGACTAAAGCAACTTAGCATGCACACAACCTACGGTAAGAAGAGACAGTATCAGATATGTCGACCTTCAGATTCCAGAATGAGGAAGGCTCCATTTTGTGAAGTACAACAACCACTCTAGAGGTCTATAGTTAAGACAATTCCCCAAATTATTTTTGGATAAAGTTCCCAAACACTGTTTGTGGGATGCCAGGTAAATTCATGGGATGGAGGAATCAATATTTCTATATAAAGAACTTCAATGAAACTCCTGATCCACTTCATTGTACCAGAGAAACTAACACGTCACTGTAAAGCAATTATGCTCTGCTCTGCTAAGTCACTTCAGTCGTGTCCGACTCTGTGCGGCCCCATGGACCGCAGCCCACCAGGCTTCCCCGTCCCTGGGATTCTCCAGGCAAGAACATTGGAGTGGGTTGCCATTTCCTTCTCCAATGCATGAAAGTAAAAAGTGAAAGTGAAGTCACTCAGTCGTATACGACTCTTAGCGACCCCATGGACTGCAGCCTACCAGGCTCCTCCATCCATGGGATTTTCCAGGCAAGAGAAAGCAATTATACTCCAGTAAAAAAGACAAAAAACAAAATTTGGAGAATATTCTTAAATATTTGTGATGATTACAAATTTAGGTACACATCTATAGGGTAAAGAATGAACAACAAATCCAAACTTTATATTTTCATATCAACTGAAGGCTAATATTCAACTTTAACGATTTGGAGGATAAAAGATTTAAATATCATTTAGATCCTGACTATAGGTAGTATTTAATAACTTCACTATGTAAATTAGAATTAGCCTAATTTCTGAAGTGGTCGCTCGTATCTCCTGGTTCTTTAAATTATCCCTTTAGTTATCTGTCTCTCATGTGTCCATAAGCCAGTTACTATTATGTTCCTGGGAACTCAACTTTCTCTAATTGTAGCTCTGTTTTTCAATCATAAGTGAATTTGTGCATTCATGTACGATTTGGTACAGATGAGGGGCATTTCACAAGCTTCATTTGCTCTTAATTTGGGCATCTCAAAAAAATATTCTGGCCTCATCCCCTATTACATGCCAATTAAGCTTATTTTGATGAATATGAGTCATCTGCAATTTACTGAGCATAACATGGAAACAAATTATTTTTAAGAATGAGCAAAATTGTGTCACAGGTCAAACATGAATAAAGTCTTTATCATCTTTCTTGGAACATTTCTGTCAATTAATAATTGAAATGTCTAATACAATTCCAGCCTTTTTTTTTTTTGGCTGTGCGGGGTCTTAGTTATGGAACATGGGATCTTAAACTGCAGCATGTGGGATCTAGTTCCCTGATCAGGATCTGAACCCGGGCCCCTGCACTGGGAGTGTGGAGTCCTAGCCATTGGACCACCAGGAAAATCCAATTCCAGCCTTTTAAATGTTAGTCATCCATGTGGGATCTGGAGGAAAAATACTGTAGAATTTCTGCTCCAGTTTATTTGCTGCAGATTGTTATAATAAAGCTTTAGATTCTTCCTGTGAATAGGTAGGATTTCCACATAACGAGAAATAGTGTTATAACATTCCATCAGTGAGATCTCATTTATGAGCTGATAGGGACCAATAATGACCTCTAACTGTGTGACAATATCGAGCACTTTGGGCTTTCAAATTCATTTCCTAGGAAAATCTTTGCATATTTATTGAAATTGAATGCCATAATTATTTTTCTAAAATAGTCAAGGAGGAAATGTGTAGAAACATTAAATATCTTAAATTTAAGGGAATTATAACACATACATAATCTTTAAAATGTAGCTCCCAATAAAAATTCCCCAGGTCACCTACTTCAGATGCCCTAAAAAGAGTCCACAGTATTCCCTTGTAATCATTTCCAGATCCAGGTATCTCTGACTTTTGAAAGTAGATTTATATTATCCAAATAGAATTATTTTCACTATTTATTTAATTTCTTCAATTATGTTATTGACTGTGGAGCCAAAACTAGATTTGGAAACCAAAGCTGTTATAAATTACATTAAAAACTACCAAACCAGTAAAATTCACACCAAGAACATAAGTGCAGTGTAATGAATGATATATTTGTAAAAAAAATTCAAGTGCATTCAAGTGAAAACATTCAACTGCAGGTCCCTCTGAATTTGTCATGTCTGTATATTACCATATACCTTGTGAAAACTCAGTTCTCCCACTCTTCTATGCTCAAACCAACAGGATGTCCTTGCTTACAGAGCACACAATGACATTGATTAGCAACTGTTGATTCATATATGCTATAAATATTATCATGTAGAAATTATATTTATATAAATTATGATATTATAAATATATTGTATTATATATTTATATATTTTAAGTTTGAATATATAATTATATTTGTTTTAATGTCTATATAAATTAATTATTTATATTCCATATAATTAATATATAATTTTATAATTCTATGTATTTACATACAAATTTCTCTTCTGATTTCTTTTCAACATTTAAGGCAATCCTTCTTGCTGCCAATATCATAAGCAAAAATACAAATAAAAAATGAAAATAACACAACAGATGATCCTACATACAGTTAGGTATACATGCACATATATTTGGAGAGAGAGCAGGAAGAGGAGTCCAGACTGTTGTCAGCCAGGCCATGGCTTTCCCTACTAAACATAAACAATTTCACAGAACACCAGCATGGAAAAAGACTTCTCTGTGACCATGATGGAGCAGACATAAGCCCACTTCATAGTCATGTTGGAGCACAAAAAATAAAAACCAAATAGACAAACACAAAGTGATACTACAATGAAAAAACCAAACAATAAAAATAATCAAACATTGCATTCCCCCAGCTAACATCAGTGACTAGTTTCCTTACCAAATGGGGTTTTAGCCTCAACCTGTTCCCCCTGCATCCCACATAAAACATATTAAAATAATAATTGATAGAATTATCCCCTTTCTGAGAGCACCCAACTAAAGCTTCACTAGACCATTAAAACCCTGACACAAAGTCTGATCCTATAGGAAGCCCTTCCTAACACCTCTTTTCTGGTTCCCTACATTATGTAGTCTCTCTTATTGCAAGAAGCACCGATAAACAAAACTTTCAGTACAAACGTGTTACTGGAGGTCTTGACCAGTGTGTATTAAATATATAGGTGGATAGATACAGCATGGATGGATAGATAAATCAGTTCAGTTCAGTTCATTTCAGTTGCTCAGTCATGTCTGACTCTTTGTGACCCCATGGACTGCAGCTTGCCAGGCTTCCTTGTCCATCACCAACCCCCAGAGCTTATTCAAGCTCATATCCATTGAGTCAGTGATACCATCCAACCATCTCATCCTCTGTCATCCCCTTCTCCTCCTGCCCCCAGTCCCTCCCAGCATCAGAGTCTTTTCCAATGAGTCAACTCTTTGCATGAGGTGGTCAAAGTACTGGAGTTTCAGCTTTAGCATCAGTCCTTCCAAAGAATACCCAGGACTGATCTCCTTTAGAATGGACTGGTTGGATCTCCTTGCAGTCCAAGGGACTCTCAAGAGTCTTCTCCAACACCACAGTTCAAAAGCATCAATTCTTCAGCACTCAGCTTACAGATCATACATACATGCATTACTGCACACTTTTGTATATTGCAGTTCAGTCACTGTGTTGTGTTCAACTCTTTTGCAACCTCATGGACTGCAGCTTGCCAGGTTCCTCTGTCCATGGGATTTTCCCAGGCAAGAATATTGGAGTGAATTGCCATATTCTTCTCCAGGGGATCTTCCCCACCCAGGGATCGGAATTGCATCTCTTGTGTCTCTTGCATTGATAGGCATATTCTTTACCACTGAGCCACTGGGGAAGACCTACATATATACATACATATTTGTGTGTGTGTGTGTGTGTGTGTGTGTGTGTATATATATTTGTTTTAACCTAAAGATTTTAGTTCTCTCGAAACGCCAAGTGAGAAAAGGGAAGAAGTAGGTTACATCATATTACTGATGGACTTAAAGGTCAGGCTGAAAACTTTATTCTAGAGACAATCCTTGAAAGAGAAGATGCAAGATTAAATATTAGAAAAGTTAATGGTTTATGTGCACTATCCATGCAAACTTTATTTTCCTCAATATTTTCCTAGGTGTATTTCCATTTCTGCTTCAAGTGTTGTTTATTTTTTCATAAACCATTGGAACATTCAGGCTGTAGAATGCTTCCCATACAATCTTTTTTATTTTGGTCCAAAGATATATGTTAATATATTAGGGTAAATATGACCTTTATGATATACATATTTATATGAGAGGACCCATATCATTAACAGGTATGGAAGGGAAAAATAGACATAATCCTCTTTCATTTAATAACACCAAAATAAACAGAACTTTGAAAGATGCTTGACTCACGCACATCATATTAACTACTTTGCCTTTCTTGCCAACCACCTACTAGCCACAGGCACTAAATGACTGCTGTGCTATACTTGATGATTTAGCGAGAGCAATCTATTAACAACTCACAGGCTACTTTAGGACATAAGAACCCTGGCTCCTTTCTTCAACTCTTTTTGTTTACTAGCCATCATTCATATTGTGTTTTAATAGGGTTAACTGTTACATGTATATTTACACCTGTGATACTAAATTTGAGATTTAAAATCTGCTCCTATATGCAGCATCTAAGCAAAATTCTAAGCCAGGGGAGAATGATGTTTAAGGTCTGGAGTTATATTAAGATAAGGTTAATGATTTGGAAGGTATATGCATGCAAGCCTGCTAAGTCATTTCAGTAGTGTCTGACTCATTGAGACCCTATGGACTATAGCCCACCAGGCTGTCCATGGGATTCTTCCGGCAAGAATACTGGAGTGGGTTGCTATGCCCACCGTAGGGGATTCTCCAGGGGATCTTCCCAACCCAGGAATCAAACTTGCATCTCTTACCTTTCCTGCATTGACGGGGCTTCTTTACCACTAGTGCCACCTGGGAAGCCCTGGAAGGTATATAGTGCTTAATAAAACTGGTAGCATTTCCAAAAGACTTTCTGTGTTGGTCAGTTCTGAAAGCAAGAAAATATTATGCAGAAGATGGGTAGTTATTCAGAAAGAGGAACCTGAAGATACAGCATCAAATCCCGAATATCCATTTATGAGGAAAAAAGAAGACAAGAAAAATAAAAGAACAAAAAATATTCTATTTGCCAAAAATCAGTGCTAAGACCAAGATTCAATATTCTTACTCCAAAAAAGGAAATGGATGTTGGTTACAGAAGGTAACAAAGATTCAAGTGTCACAGCAAATTCAAGTAAACTCATGGCATTTCAAATGACTGGTATCAGGAAATAGAGACAAAATTAGGGGTTCAAGGAGAAAAGACATATTATTAATATCTACCAAGACCATCACTACAGTAACAATGCTAATGCAGAAATTTTCTTACTAAAATCTTTCACAGTCACCTCGGTCTTTGACTCAGTGGTACATGCATGCTCAGTCATGTCTGACTCTTTGGAACCCCATGGACTATAGCCCGCCAGGCTCCTCTGTCCATGAAATTTTCCAGGCGAGAATACTGGAGTGGGTTGCCATTTCCTTCTCCAGGGGATCTTCCTGATCCAGAAATTGAATTTGGGTCTCCTGCATTGCAGACAGATTCTTTACCACTGAGCCATGAGTTGGTTCCAAATTCTGAGTTAGGATTAAAGCCATTAAGTACAGTGCTTCCCTGATGGACATATGGTACAGAATCTGCCTGCAGTGCAGGAGACCCAGGTTTGATCCCTGGGTCAGGAAGATCCCCTGGAGAAGGAAATGGCAACCCACTTCAGTATTCTTGCCTGGAGAATCCCATGGACAGAGGAGCCTGGTGGGTTACAGTCCATGGGGTCCCAAAGAGCTGGACATGACTGAGCGACTTAACACTTTCACTTTCTATAAGTACAAGTAAAGGTGATCTTGACCATGAAGAACAGAAAATGTAGAAGCAGAGCCAGGCACTCCAATACAATATAATTAGGGATTTTTATGAAAATAACTATTACAATTATAGACAAATTAAATCTTGGCTATAAAAGTATTCCACTTCAAGTGAAAACAACAGTGATTAATCTGTGTAATTCAACATTATAAGAGTTTACTCATCTCTCCCCTAATTAAGATTACCAGTTGGTCTACCTGGCTTCATTTCAAAGTAAGCTGGTATATTATTAACTAAATAACACAGATTTTCTCTGTCTCATGTCTTCTAATAACAGTGACATAAATTTAGAGAAGACTAATTAGCTGAGGCATCAATATATATCTCAGAAGAATAAACTCACCGCTTCATTTTCTCAGCCATATGGCTCACAGATCACACTAGACATGACCTTTCCCGCAGTGAGGTCAGAATTTCATTTATAAATAGATAATTGGAAATTCATCCATCTGAGATTCCATAGTGCTGAAGAACTAAGTTTTTCAGAGATAGCTATTAAAAGACCAAAAGGATCTTCTTTTCAACACCATATGAGCTGGCTTGGCAGAGGAGGGTGGAGATATTGAAATACTTCAGCAAAAATTATATGAAGTTATATGTTTGTGTAAATGTATGTGTTTTTTTTTATAATTATATCTGTGAGTATGAAAACTGATTATAGTAAAACTAATTAAACTATGTGTTTAATAGAGAAGGGAACAGCTACCCACTCCAGTATTCTTGCCTGGAAAATTCCATGGACAGAGGAGCCTGGTGGGCTACAGTCCACAGGGTCACAAAGAGTCAGATACAAGTCAGTGACTAATGCTCACTCACTCATAATTGAGACAAGACAATTCTTCCTGATGGGCAGATTTTACTCTAGATTCTCAGTAAGCTGACCAAGGCTTTATCAAATGTGTATCAGAATTTGACTTCTTCTGTCTAAATCCCCTCCCTACTCCTAACTTTCACAGATGTGGATCCCAAATAAACTTTTTTTCTTTCCCTCCCGCCTCAAACTTTATCAGAGCATCTGCTTCTGGAGAATTCACTCTGTGATAAGAAATGGTAGGTATCATGATACCATCACGGATGATGGTAAGATCTGCAAATTTTGCCTGTCCCTCATTTTTAACCAGTGTTACTTCAAGGTTAAGCATTAAGATTCTAGAATTAAAATTCTTGAATTCATATCCCACTTCTCTGTGACTTTATTACCAATTATTAACTTATCTGTGCCTTGGTTTTCTCACCTATAAGATATAATTGTTGTTCCTTAATTGCAAGATAATCATAAGGATTAAATGATATAGTCTAAGAACCATTCTTAGCACAGTGAAAAGCACATATCAAATGCTTCATAAATTGTAGCCAGTTCCTGGGTGAAATTAATTCTATGTGAGTCGAACAGGAATGTCCTCAACCCATGCCTAGATTCAGTGATGGACCTGTGACTCAAGGCTTTCAAAATTCTCTCTGGGGAGAGAATTCCCTGGCGTTCCAGAGGTTAAGAATCTGCCATCTAATGCAGAGGATGCAGGCTTGGCCGACACAGCCAAAGATAAATTAAAAAAAAAAAAAGCAAAATTCTTCCTGAGGGGTTTTTTTTTTTTTGAAGTGTTTTATTTTTTAATTTTCCACTGGAGTAGATCTATTTCTGTGGAAAGCCGAATAATGGCCCCCAAGATACCCAGGTTCTAGTCGCTGGAACCTATGAATGGCAGTTTAATTGGCAAAAGGGGCCTGGCAAGTAGGATTCCACTGAAGACTCTGAGATGGGACTATTACCCTGTATTATCCAGGCTGAGTCTTAAACTCCATCACAAGGTGTCTGTGTAAGAGGGAGGCCCAAAAAAGGCCATATGACAATGGAAATAAAATTTAGAGTGATGTACTTTGAAGATGGAGGAAAGGGCCACAAGCCAAAGAATGCCAACAGCCACTAGAACCTGGAAAAGGCAAAGAAACTGATTTTACCCTCAATGTCTTCAAAAGGGTGGCTCAGCAATAAAGAACTCATCTACAATACAGGAGAGGCGGGAGATGTGGGTTTGATCTCTGGATCGGGAAGATTTCTGGATAAGCAAAAAATGGCAACCCACTCCAATGTTCTTGCCAGGAAGATCCCATAGACAGAGGAGGCTGGTGGGCTAGTCCATGGGGTTGCAGAGAGTTGGACATAACTTAGTCCCTGAGTATGTACACACACATCTTCAGAAGGAATCAGACTGGCTGACATCTCAACTTTAGCTCAGTGAAACTGATTCTGGACTTCTGACCTCCAAAACCATAAAAGAGTAAATCTGTGTTTTTTGTTTTTGAAACTGCATTGGGTCTTCCTTGTGGTGCGTGGGCTCTTTGTTGCAACCCGTGGGTTTAATGGCCCCTTACTATGTAGGATGTTAGTTCCCTGACCAGGGACCAAGCCTGTGTTGGAAGGTGGGCTCCCAACCACTGGACCATCAGGGAAGTCTCTCCTGTTGTTTGAAAACATCGAGTTTGCGGTAATTTGTCACAGCAGCCATAAGAAACCAATAGAGTGCCCGACCTATTTTAGAACCACCCCCCATTGCCTGGTAGGGCTTCCCTCATAGCTCAGTTGGTAAAGAATATGCATGCAATGCAGGAGACCCTGGTTCAATTCCTGGGTTTTGAAGATCCACTGGAGAAGGGATAGGCTACCCACTCCAGTATTCTTGGGCTTCCCTTGTGGCTCAGCTGGTAAAGAATTTGCCTGCATTACAGGAGACCTGGGTTCGATCCCTGGGTTGGGAGAAGGGAAAGGCTATCCACTCCAGTATTCTGGCCTAAAGAATTCCATGGAGAATACAGTCCACAGAGCCACAAAGAGTAGGACACAACTGAGCAACTTTCACTTTCCCATTGCATGGAAACTGCTGGAAAGCAAGGCCTGGTCTCCCTTTAAGGAGAGGAAGAGAAGTATTCTTTTAAGCCATTCTGGGAAACAAGTGTCTGAGATACTGAGGATTCCTGATAGTAAATCAGACTTATATCAGCTAGCTTAAGCAGATATGAAGTCAATTGAAAAACTGCCAAGAAGCTCATGTTGATAAGACTTGGCACAACAACATATAAATCTTGTCACATTAGCTGATTTGTCTACCACCCCAGTGAGAGCCTAATATACAGCAGCAGTGACAAGACGTGAACCCCTCCTTAAGAACCACCAGGCGTCTGGGGACGAGCTCATTGCCTCTAATGCTTTCCACCTTAGAGAGAAATAATTTGCCATCACTAGAATAGAAATTGAATTCGAATTTGGATTTTATCTTTCTGCAAACCATACCAGTTATAGTCTTATCATTTGCCTTCTATGCCAGCATTTTATGCTAACCTCATTACTTATGATGAGGATGCTGTACAAAATTTCTGGATTTGGAAGATCCACTGAAGAAGGGATAAGCTACCCATTCCAGTATTCTTGGGCTTCCCGTATGGCTCAGCTGGTAAAGAATCTGCCTGCAGTGTGGGAGACCTGGATTCGATCCCTGTGTTGGGATGATCCCCTGAAGAAGGGAAAGGCTACCTACTCCAGGATTCTGGCCTAGAGAATTCCATGGACTTTTTAGTCCATGGGGTCAGAGTGGGACACACCTGAGTGACTTTCACTTTCACCATACACCATAAACTACATCTATTTCACTACACTAAATAAAGAACTTAGCTGAGTTACTAGTTGAAGGAAAATGAGACACAAAGTAAACTATAGACATTGACAATGTGAAGTCGCTCAGTCGTGTCTGACTCTTAGCGACCCTATGGACTGAAGCCTACCAGGTTCCTCTGTCCATGGGATTTTCCAGGCAAGAGTACTGAAGTGGGTTGCCATTTCTTTCTCCAGGGGATCTTCCTGACCCAGAGATAGAACCCGGGTCTCCCCCATTGTAGGCAGATGCTTTACCATCAATAGCAGCTCCAATTTCAAAATTAGTTAAGAGACAAGGACTTATTATACTTCTTCCCTTCTTTGATCTGTCATCTACGTATAAAACACGCAAATTGATTTTATCTTCCTCTTTACCAAAATGGTAGACTTTAATAGATATTCGGTAGCTTCTGCTACATGGTGTTTGAAAATACTTCCTACTGGATGGAATCCTCATTGGCAGGAACCACTTGTGAAATCTAAAGGGGTACAGCACCTCTTTATCTGCTCTCTGGCAGTTAAGACACAGGCATGACATCCAGAATACTATAATCAGCTGCTGCTGTCAGGAAATACTTAGAGACTTTTGTGGGTTTAGTTTGGAGAATAGGAATTACTGAGCCAATCCTCTATTGTCCACTGCTAGAAGAATCAGCAGCAGTAGGGAATGACTGGTGGTGGCTTAGACTCTGTATCTTATGTCCATTTATCCAGGAAAGTCCTCTAGACTCAATCCCCCCTTCCATTAATTTGGCAGAATACTGAATAGTCTTCCAATAAATTTAGTTTTTCTTCTTTACGTAAGTTTTCCAGTTAGCTTCTGTTTTGTAACAAAGAATCCTTTTTGGTGCATGCAATTTTGTAAACTCATAAGATGCAAATCTTGAATTGATAATGGTGATTTTTTGCTATATGAAAATGCTGTGTCTGTGAAAGGAAAACAGAGCGAGAGAGAGGTCTGAAAATACAATGAAACTGTTGCAGCTACTACAGCTTGAAGCCGGGGACCTACCAACGGATTTTTAATTCAGTTACATGGCCAATTTAAACCCCTCCATGACAGAAGCACCATGTCCAATAAAATGCTTCATCACATCTGACAGTCCAAGATAAGTATCAAAAGTCAATGTCTGCATATTTTCAGATACACAGGGTAAACGAGACTAAAAAGCTATGGGGTCAAATGAAAGAAAGGGAGGTTCTTGGTACCATTTCTGGTACCAATTCATACTTGCTCCCATGAACTTTTTGCAGGTATGCTGAGTGTCTCTCTAAAGGGGCTGAGAGAACTGAACTAGTAGGTGAGCCTATCATAGCAATGTTGATTGTCAGTGACTCTTTACTAATTGTTTTTTGCCTGACTAGTAAATAACTGACATTTCAGTTCAGTTCAGTCTCTCAGTCATGTCCAACTCTTTGCGACCCCATGAATCACAGCATGCCAGGCCTCCCTGCCCATCACCAGCTCCCGGAGTTCACTCAAACTCATGTCCTTCAAGTCGGTGATGCCATCCAACCATCTCATCCTCTGTCATCCCCTTCTCCTCCTGCCCCCAATCCCTCCCAGCATCAGAGTATTTTCCAATGAGTCAACTCTTCACATGAGGTGGCCAAAGTACTGGAGTTTCAGCTTTAGCATCAGTCTTCCAAAGAACACCCAGAACTTATCACCTTTAGAATGGACTGGTTGGATCTCCTTTGCAGTCCAAGGGACTCTCAAGAGTCTTCTCCAACACCACAGTTCAAAAGCATCAATTCTTCGGTGCTCAGCTTTCTTCACAGTCCAACTCTCACATCCATACATGACCACTGGAAAAACCATAGCCTTGACTAGACGGACCTTTGTTGGCAAAGTAATGTCTCTGCTTTTCAATATGCTATCTAGGTTGGTCATAACTTCCCTTCCAAGGAGTAAACGTCTTTTAATTTCATGGCTGCAATCACCATCTGCAGTGATTTTGGAGCCAAAAAATGAAGTCTGACACTGTTACCACTGTTTCCCCATCTATTTCCCATGAAGTGATGGGACCGGATACCATGATCTTCATTTTCTGAATGTTGAGCTTTAAGCCAACATTTTCACTCTCCTCTTTCACCTTCATCAAGAGGCTTTTTAGTTCCTCTTCACTTTCTGCCATAAGGGTGGTATCATCTGCATATGTGAGGTTATTGATATTTCTTCCAGCAATCTTGATTCCAGCTTGTGCTTCTTCTCATGATATACTCTGCATATCAGTTAAATAAGTAGGGTGACAATATGCAGCCTTGACACACTCCTTTCCCAATTTGGAACCAGTCTGTTGTTCCATATCCATTTCTAACTGTTGCTTCCTGATCTGCATAGAGGTTTCTCAAGAGGCAGATCAGGTGGTCTGGTATTCCCATCTCTTTCAGAATTTTCCACAGTTTATTGTGATCCACACAGTCAAAGGTTTTGGCATAGTCAATAAAGCAGAAATAGATGTTTTTCTGGAACTCTCTTGCTTTCTACATGATCCAGTGGGTGTTGGCAATTTGATCTCTGGTTGCTCTGCCTTTTCTAAAACCAGCTTGAACATCTGGAAGTTCACGGTTCATGTATTGCTGAAGCCTAGCTTGGAGAATTTTGAGCATTACTTTACTAGCATGTGAGATGAGTGCAATTGTGTGGTAGTTTGAGCATTCTTTGGCATTGCCTTTCTTTGGGATTGGAATGAAAACTGACCTTTTCCAGTCCTGTGGCCACTGCTGAGTTTTCCAAATTTGCTGGTGTATTGAGTGCAGCACTTTCACAGCATCATCTTTCAGGATTTGAAATAGCTCAACTGGAATTCCATCACCTCCACTAGCTTTGTTCATAGTGATGCTTTCTAAGGCCCACTTGAGTTCACATTCCAGGATGTCTGGCTCTAGGTGAGTGATCACGCCATCGTGACCATGAAGATGATTATCTTGGTCATGAAGATTTTCTTGTATAGTTCTTCTGTGTATTCTTGCCGCCTCTTCTTGATATCCCCTGCTTCTGTTAGGTCCATACCATTTCTGTCCTTTATCGAGCCCATCTTTGCATGAAATGTTCCCTTGGTATCTCTAATTTTCTTGAAGAGATCTCTAGTCTTTCCCATTCTGTTGTTTTCCTCTATGTCTTTGCATTGATTGCTGAGGAACACTTTTTTATCTCTCCTTGATATTCTTTGGAACTCTGCATTCATTTGCTTATATCTTTCCTTTTCTTCTTTGCTTTTCACTTCTCTTCTTTTCACAGCTATTTGTAAGGCCTCCCCAGACAGCCATTTTGCTTTTTTGCATTTCTTTTCCATGGGGATGGTCTTGATCCCTGTCTCCTGTACAATGTCATGAACCTCCATCCATAGTTCTTCAGGCACTCTATCAGATCAACAGAAACAGAGTCACAGACATAGAAAACAACAATGTCAGAAGGAAAGCAGAGGGGAGGGGAAGATAAATTAGAAGTGTCGGACAAACAGATACACATTACTATATATGAAATAAACACCAAGAACGTACTGAATAGCACAGGGAACTATACTCAATATCTTGTAATAACCTGTAATGAAAAAGAACCTGAAAAAGAGTATATATAGTAGCTGAATCACTTTCTGCATACCTTAAACTGACATATTATAAGTCAACTATACTTCAATTAAAATAATTGATATTCTTTTAATTATTAATATTAATACATTAATAGCTGTGTTGAAATTTCCTATTAAGACAGATCGATTTCTTAAGAGTTCAAAATTTCACAATTCTTAGCAGAAGTCCCTCACTCCAGATATCTCCAAAGCCTTTGTCTCACACCCACCTGGCTCTCTTGTGTCTTATCAATCCTCTTCCACACAGAGCTTCTCACTGTAAATTTCCTCCTATGTACCATTATATCCTTTCCCTCAATTTCCTCATTCATAATCCCATCTAGGTTTGGTGTGAACATAAGGATTTTCTTTACAACTCACCTTAGCAAAAAGAGGGGAGGAGTTTACAATATTTGTTCTGTTCACTTTTATTTGGGGGGAAACTTGTTTATGTTGTCACTTAAAGATATACCAACATATACATTATACAGATACATGTATACATCTTTATCCAGTAGGACTGGGATCTAAGGGCTTCCCAGGTGGCTCAGTGGTAAAGAATCTGCCTGCAAATATGGAAGCCGTAGGAGACGTGGTTTCAATCCCTGGGTGGGAAAGATCTCCTGGAGGAGGAAATGGCAACCCACTCCAGTGTTATTGCTGGGCTAATTCCACGGACAGAGGAGCCTGATGGGCTATAGTCTATGGTGTCACAACTGAGCAACTGAGAACACACTCATGCACACTGGGGTGTAAATACCTACAAGGAATAGGCAGGTTAACTCTGTGAAACAGGCAGAGTTGACTGCTCCAGGGTAAAGGGCTTGGTCTGAGCCTGGGGCTGGAGAGGCCATGGCTGTGGATATTCACCCGGAATAGATAATGTGTCAATTCTTCCGTCTTGTTCCACATCTATCACACTGCTTTGTGGTGGTAAGAATAGTTTTAGTAACTGAAATAGCAGGAACACAGCGCCTATCTATTTATTGGCAACTATTTAAAAATTCAGATAAACGTTTTCAGTAAACAGTATGTCTATGTATCAAAATTACAATTATATTTGTACTCAATGAGCATCCAGTAATAAGCCCTTTTTACTAGCCATCATCTCAGTGTGTGGCACTTATTAGCTGCTAACATGTAAAAAAAAAAAAGTGTCTTCCAATCTTGATGACACCATTTTGAGATCCCTTTGAGCCTATTACTGGTTGCCAAGTACAGTCTTGTGTAGCATTTTGAGTCCTTTTTACTAGCTGTCACAGTCAACTTTAATTGATTTTGAAACATAAGGAATATAAGTTTGTGCTTTTTTTTATCCTGGCTGTGTATAGTTAAATCAAGGTTTTAGAAGGGTTACAGCAGTTGTTCTCACATTGGGGCAACTTGGGCCCACAGGAGACATCTGACAATGCATGACACTAGGCATGGGTGTCACTAGCATCTGAGACCAGGGAAGATGCTAAATATCCCACAATTCACAGCTGCCAGAAACAAGAATTATCTGGTCCAACCTATCAAGTGCCGAGGTTTTAGTGCTGAGGTTCAGAAATCTTGGGTTTTGTAAGGAAAGACATATAAATGTGCTGTTAGGAAGAAAAATATTTCTCTGAGTGTCATGATAAAAGTGATTCAGCTTTTCTACCCTTTTCTGCATATGTCCCTTTGACTTGCTATCCTGATTTCTATTTCATCCTAAAATGAATTTTGCATACTAATTCAGATTCACCAGGTCTGACTGCACGTCATTTAAAAATTAGAAAGACAAAGGCAGTCTCTCGATAAAAAGAAGGAAAATCTTCCTTCAAATGCAAAAGATTAGATTTAACACTTCAACTGTTGCAGAGGAGGAAGGTGGAAAGAGGGTACCAGAAGAACAGTTGTTAGAGATGAGCATGCTCTCTTTTTCTCATTAGGAAAGAAAACATGTCTGCCTAATAAAATGAAACAATCCAAAAAATAAAGCTCCTTACAAAGATCAAGAATTGCTACACCATGGTACAACTCAATCCATCACCAAAATCAGATAGATACATTAAATATTTATAAGGTAAGATTAGTGTCTCAGTCGTGTCCAACTTTTGAGTGTAGCCCACCAGGCTCCTTTGTCCATGGAATTCTCCAGGCAAGAATACTGGAGTGGGTAGCCATTCCCTTCTCCAAGGGATCTTCCCAACCCAGGAATTGAACCCTGGTCTCCTGCATTGTAGGCAGATTCTTTGCCATCTGAGCCACCAGGAAAGCTCTAAATATTTATATCAAGCAGTGTTGTTATACCAAGAATAGCAAATCAACTGACATTTCCCTGTATCTAAATGCATATGGAAGGCGTTGAAGGAGATGTGCTATGTTACGATGAAAATGGGTGAGAATTTGAACTAGGCTCTTAAATTCTAGTTTTCTAAGTAGTAGACCAGGCTGAATAACAATATAATACAGAAATAAGCAACTGATGATTATAACATTATCAGCAAAATTACAAACTTATCAAATTGGTATGTAGTCCCATAATAGAAGTCAAAATGTCCAGGTGCATCAAAGAAGCAGCAAATTAGTTTTACTAAACATTTATTATTTCTATGCCTAAAAATGTCTGAATAATTTAAGAGCGGCTGTAGGAATTTAAGAGATATTATACATGTCAAAATTATACTGTGGATTGCCCTCTCCATTTAAACAAAAGTTTCTTGGAAGCAATTATAATGAATGTGGAGTCCCAGTTACACCAACTAATTCTAAAACCTATACTCTGTAAATATACTTTATGTTTTCAAGTACCTCATTTACAGATCTATTTTCAAAATTCTAATTTTTTAATAATCAAACATTTATTAGAATAACCATATGAAACTATCATTTTTATAGGCCAAAAACTATTCAACTTTATAGGCCAGCAATTTCAGTTGGTTGCATCTATATTTCCATATTGCTAATAATCCTGTTCTGCTTCTCCTATTATTTTTATGTACATTTGATGCTAGCAAATGGGTTACTGATTAAAATATGACTATTGGATACTCTCAAATTGTAACCAGATATTTCGTCTTTATTTGGCGAAGGAGATAAATGGTGTCATAGATTGTGGTGTGTGAGAAACAGTGGCCCAGTTTTCTGTCTTGACATTTGCATGAGAAAATGCCTCTGTGAACTACTGTAATCTACTTTTTAAAACAGTTTGAAGGTGCTAACATTTATTTTTTCTTACTAAAGGCTGGTTTAATCAAAATCTCCATTGTTTTCTACTGTGTACTATCTTATTCATTTGTATGTAATACATATTATAGAGTTTTGAACATATATTCATTTGATTTGTTAAAGATTTATAATAACATTGTTTTCCTATTTTTTGATTGTGATGAAATATAGAATTGAACTACCTTAAAACTAGTTTTAAGTGACAGCTAAGTGGTATTGTTTATAATGTTCTGCAACCATTAGCACCATCCATCTCCAGAACATTTTTCATCTTATAAAACTGAAACTCTATACCCTTTCAACAACAGTCCCTTATTCCTACTCCTGGAAACCCCCTTTCTCTTTTCTCTATGATTTTTGACTACTCAAGTGCTCCATATAGGTGGAATCATATACTATTTGTCTTTTTGTGACTGGCTTAATTCACTTACTCATGTTCTCAAGGTTCATTTCTGTTGTAGTACATGCCAGAATTTTCTTCACTTTTAAGTATGAATAATATTCTGCTTTATATATGAAACACATTTTGTTGGTTCATTCATCAGTTGCTGGACCACTTGGCTTGCTTCCACATTTTAGCTATTGTGAATAATGTTGCTTTAACCCTGGTTGTACAGATACCTCTTGAGACCCTGATTTCAATTCTTTTTGGGTTTATAACCCCAGAAGCAGAATAACTGGGAAATATGGTAGTTTTATTTTTAATTTTTTTGAGGAATCATTGTCCTGTTTTCCACACTTGACAGTACCATTTTACAATCCTATCAATAGTGCACAAGAGTTCCTATTTCTCCACATCCTCACCTATACCTGTTATTTTTGGTTTTGTATTATTCTCTATTTTTTTGTTGTTTATTCCTTGATAGATGCCAATCTAGTGGGTGTGATGTGTAATTAGAGTGCAGCTCTGATTTCCATTCCCTGATGGTTAGTGATGTCAAGCATCTTTTCATGTGCTTATTGGTTACAGGGGTATCTTCTTTGGAGAAATGTATGTACAACCCCTTTGCTCATTTTTTGCATTGAGTTGTTTTTGTGGTTTTTCAGTTTTAAGAGTTCTTTATGTATTAATCCCTTATCAAATACAAGACTTGCAAATGTTTTCTCTCATTCTGTGGCCTGCCTTTTTACTCTCTGATATTATCTTTTGATGCATAATTTTTAAAATTTTCATGAAGTCAAATTTGTTTTATTTTTCTTTTGTTGCCTATAACTCTGGTGTTCTATTCAGAACATTATTTCTAAATCTGATATTGTGAAGCCCTGCCCCATGTCTCCTTCTAAGCATTTTGAAGTTGTAGGTCTTACATTTAGATCTTAGATCTATTCTGAGTTACTTTTTGGATATGGAGTTAGGGGGTCTTATAGCTTTTTATTATTTTTCTTTTATGTGTTTCACTAAGTATAATCTGTTTACTCACTCAGAATACTTTTCTCTCTTTTAGATTCTAAGTTCTAGTGGGATAGAGAACATAATTGTTTTATCTTTATATCATCTTCAACCATCATAAAAAGAAATTAATAGTTATCAAAATATATTTTTAATTTACAAAGGAATGAATTAAATACTTCTAAGATAGCTGATCTCAGATTTTAAACTCCTATTCTTTTAAAGCTATTTAGGCTTATCTCCTCTTCTCTGGACCTATTCCTGGACTTATTTGTGGATGAAAGTAATGGGCAAGTGTGTAAAGCAACACTTTAGTATGTGTGATTCTAAAGAGTGCATCTATTATGGATGATATTGGGATATTTTTAAAACTTGATGGAGAGAAATTTATACCAGGGGAAGCTTTTCTCACTCCCCTCCCTCTGACCCTAAAATCTAAGAGAAGAGGAATAGTGAATTAAGAGAAAAGTTCTAAGGTACAGAGCTAAGAACTTGTTCTCTGTGAATAAAAATGTTTAGCTGTCTAAGAGACACAAAATAGGTTACAGATTTGTTAATGTCTAACAAGCCACATTTTCTCATACATGCAGAATCTTTCAAGTCATGATTCTAATTGAATTTAAAATCATTTTCCTGATGTCTGCTCATGACGTGCAATTAAGAAAACACAAATTATAAGAATAGAAATGACAAACACATATAATCACAACAAAAACACTGCTTACACATGGTTGCAATTTCTTATCTTTTTATGTAGTTGCATGTGTATATTTTGCCAGCAAAGGTCCACATAGTCAAAGCTATGGTTGTTCCAGTAGCTGTGTACAGATGTGAGAGTGGGACCAAAAAGAAAGCTGAGTGACAAAGAATTGATGCTTTTGAAATGTGGTGTCGAAGACTCTTGAGAGTCCCTTGGACAGCAAAGAGATCAAACCAGTCAATCCTAAAGGAAATCGACTCTCAATATTCATCGGAAGAATTGATGCTGAAGCTCCAATACTTTGGCCTTCTGATGCAAAGAGCTGACTCACTGGAAAAGACCCTGATGAGGGGAAAGATTGAGGGCAGAAAGCAGAAGGGGATGACAGAGGATGAGATGGTTGGATGGCATCACTGACTCAATGGACATGAGTTTGAGCAAACTCCAGGAGATAGTGAAGGACAGGGAGGGAAGCCTGGTGTGCTGCAATCCATGGGGTCACAGAGAGTCAGTCATGACCTAGCTACCAAACAACAACAATGAGTATCTATGAAAAACATGGAGAGAAATAGATTTAGAAAGATCATGTTTGAGAGTGCAATCACAATAGAAGAAAAACCCAAGTTAAAGCAAGGGCACAAAACGATTCAAGGTAAAAGCAGACTCGATTCCCACCACAGACCTGTGTTCTGCTTTTTTCATTTAAGCATTCCCTTGTTACTGAAAAAGTTTCTGAGTGGTTTCAAGACATTTCTTTTCAAGAATATATCATAATTTAGTCATTTGTCTATTGTTGGATATCTGCTTATTTCTAATTTTTTCATATTAAGCTCATGTTACAGTGGACTCTTTATACACAAAGCTTTGTTTTCATGGTGATTTTTTTGTAAGAAAATTTCCGACAAGCAGAATAAATGGATTAAAGCATATGAAGCCTTCAAATGCTTTATATATAATACTAAATTTTTATGTTTTAAATGGTGATGATTTACACTTCTACAAGTAATAGGACAACCTTACTATATTCTTACCAACACTGAATATTATTATACTCTTAAAATATATTTGCTAGTTGACTAATGTAAAGCTCTATCTCAGGATTTTGGTAATGGTTATGTTTTTGATGACAGCTCATTACATTTAGGCGCAGCACACCATTCCTAGGAAAGAAGACACGAAGAGTAAGCCTTTGTCCACAAGCCCCAGACACCTTTCGCTTGTTGTCCCATTGGTTTCTGGAAGTTATACTTTTTCATTGGATAGAGAACGTGCGTGTCTTTTATTTTTTTCCCCTGGGTGGGAGAAAGTAGAGACATAAAAAGAACCCAGATCATCACAGGAAGAGTATCCATGCTATAAAAATAGAGTTGTCTGGTTTTATGATTTACCTAGATTGTCTGGGATAGGGGCAGGCAGATGAATAAACACAAAATATCTTTTGATCTTGTTCCTGGGAGACAATGCTTCTATTTTTTGAAGAAGAAAATGTCTGAGTGAGACATTGCTTTTTTAGTGAAACTCTTCGGAAAGGTTTCTTTTAATTTTCTGTACTGTGAATTTCAACATTTCTTATCTTCACACTAGTGGGAAACTTGGAGATATTGTATATAGGTTTTGGATAAACAATAGTTTCAGCTACAAGTAAGAAACCCCAACTACAATGACTTAACCAAAGGCACCTTTATTTCCCTCCCCATAACAAGGAGTCTAGACTTGACAGTTGCTGACACTTGTTCAGCTGCTAAAAGATATAAAGCAGGAATGGGCAGACTATATCCATCGACCAAATCCGGTTCACCATCTATTTTCTAAGTGAAGTTTTACTGACACATGGCCATATCCATTTATTCAAATATTGTGTATGAATACTTTCACAACAGGACAAAGAAGAACTGAGTGTTTGTGACAGAGATGGCATAGCCTATAAAACCTAAAACCTGGCATTTTATAGAAAATCTTGCCAATCACTGATATAAGTTTTGGAATCTCTGTGATTTCTCAACATTTTCCAAGGTTGCAAGATGGAAGCTATGGCCATCTGACCCCATCAGAGAGAAAAACAGAAAACAAATAATTGATAAAACTAACTATATCTGGCCTCTATCATCAATAAAATCTAAAGCCTTCTCAGAAGATCGCATCAATACTTACATCACATTAGCCAGACTTAGCTATAAGGGGGGTTGAAACAGTGAGTATCTAAATTTTAAATGAGGAAGGGAGGTTGGGAATTTCTGTTGTCTCAGTCCATAAACAATGGCTTTCATAAGCTATTTTTAATTTTTTTAAGTTACTGAATATCTTAGTTGGGCTTCTGTTCACTTGTTTTTTCCTTCTCTGGGTGATTATATGGGCAACATTATTAGCAAAGAGAAACAAGAAATACTTTAAATGACAGAGATGATCATAATTCTCTGGCTGTTATTTTCTGGATTGTTAATAATTCATATACATCCTGTTAAGACTTCTGCTTCCCTCTTGGTACAGTTTAAATCCCTGGACATTACCTATAAAACATACAGAAGATTACAAAAAAAAAAATGAAAACAACAGACAGGCTAGGGACCTGGGAATTCACGGAAGAACATAGCAGTGAATTCTGTTTCCTTTTTGCCTCGAATGTCTGAGACCAAATGTTGGAGAAACAAGCAACCAGAAATGCCAACAGGCACAGACAAAAGAAGCCCAAAGAAAGCTTGTTTTCTCTGTTCAAAGACCAGTAAAAAGGCAACTTAGCATAACTGAAAACTTTAGACAAAAATACTTTATTTCAACCAAATTTGTTCAGATTTGTTTTGAGGCATAACATGTAATGTATTCTAGGGAGTATTCCATGTAGGCTTAAGAAGGTGTACTCTATTGCTTTAGGTCGGAAATATTCCGTATACATCAGGCTTATTTGCTCTAAATATAAAGTTCAATATTTCCTTACTGTTTGTTTTTTTTTTTTCCTAGATGACCTAGTCATTATTGAAAGTGAGGTACTGAGGTCCTCTTTATTGTTACATCACTATCTATTTTCACTCCAGATCTATTAATACTTGCTTAGTATATTTAGGTGCTCCCATGTTGTATGTGGCTTCCCTGGTGGCTCAGAGGTTAAAGCGTCTGTCTGCAATGCGGGAGACCCAAGTTTGATCCCTGGGTGGGGAAGATCCCCTGGAGAAGGAAATGGCAACCCACTCCAGTATATTAACATTTGCTATATTTGCTTGATAAACTGACCTCTTTACCATTATATAATGACCTTCTTTGTCTCGTTACAGATTTTTTATTTAAGTCTATTTTTTCTGATATAAGTATGGCTACCCCTGCTAGTTTTTTATTTCCATTTGCCTGGGATATCTTTTTCCATCCCTTCACTTTCAGCCTATGTGTGTCCTTAATGCTAAAGTTAGTCTCTTATAAACAGAATATAGCTAGGTCTTGATTTTTTATCCATTCATGTATTATATGTCTTTTGATTGGAGAATTTAATCCACTTACATTAAAAGTAATTATTCTTTGGTAAGAACTTACTATCACCATCATCTTAACTTTTTTCCAGGTTGGCTTTCAGTTCCTTTTTTCCTCTTTTGCTATCTTCTTTTGTGATTTGATGATTGCCCATGGTGGTGTCCTTCGATTTCTTTTATCTTTTGTGTATCTACTGTAAGTTTTTGCTTTGTAGTTACAATGAGGTTTACATAAAACTGAACTACTGAGTGAAATTAGCAATGTCACATGTTCATTTATAAGATCAACATACAAAACATCAATTGTGTCTATTTACTAGCAATGGAAATCGAAAAGGCACCATTTATAATAGCTAAAAAAAGACAGAAGAAAAGAAAGAAAAAGTGTACATCTAACAGAAAATGTACAAAGCTTATATGCTGAAAATCACAAATTTTTAATGAAATCAAAGAAGATTTAAACAAATAGAAAGACATAGTATGTTCATAGATTGGAAGATTCAAATAGTAAAGATGTCAATTCTCCCCGAATAGATAAACAGATTTGCTTCAGTTTCTATCAAAATATCAGCAAGATTTTTTGGGGGTATATGCAAGATTATTCTAAAATGTACAGAAGGGAAGAGGAACTAGATAGAATAGCTAAAACAATTTTAAAAAAGAAAAAGTAAATGGTAAAAATTGGTCCACCCAATTTCAAGACGTATTAGCCACACTCATCAAGATGGTGAGATTATTAGCAGAGGAACAGGCATTTAGATCAATGGAACAGAGTAGAGAACTCTGAAATAATAAAAAAAATACAGTCAACTAACTTTTAAGAAAAATACACAAAATTCAATGGAGGAAGGTATTCTTTTCAACAAACAGGAGTAGAGCAGCTGAACGTTCATAGCCAAAAGTATAAACCTTAATCTAAAACTTACACCTTATACAAGAATTAACCTGAATGAATCATAGATTTAAAAATTAAATATAAAATTACATATTTTCTAAAAGAAAAACATAGGAGAAAATGTTCAGGACCTAGGACTTGGTGAAAAATTCTTAGACTACACACCAAAAACATTAGTAAATTGTACACTATCAAAATTAAAATATTTTTGCATTGTAAAAGACTCTTTTAAAGAGTTAAAGGTGTAGTTTGTAACAACAAACCACAATCTGGGAGAAAATGTGTATGAACCACATTTCTAACAAAGGACTCATACCTAAAAATTTTTAAGTACTCTCAAGACTCAAAAATAAAAATAAAAATAATCCAGTTAGAAAACAGACAAAAGATATAAAGAGACATTTTCCAGATCAAGACTTATGGATAGAAATATGAGCACATGAAAAATTGTACAACATCCCCAGCTATCAGAGAAATGCAAAGTGAATATGAGATATGACTATACTCCTTTCAGAACAGTCAAAATAAAAAATAGTGACAATACTGCATATTGGCAAGGATATTGGATAAGGAAACTGGATTCCTCATCACTTGTAGGAATGTAGTACGACAAACAGTTAAGTTTCCTTAAAAATAAAAATAAATTTAAACATACACTTATCATGTAACACAGCAATCTCACTCCTGGGCATTTATCCCAGAGAAATGAAAACATATCCACACAAAACCTGTATATGACTGTATATAGCAACTTTATTGGAGAAGGCAATGGCACCCCACTCCAGTACTGTTGCCTGGAAAATCCCATGGATGGAGGAGCCTGATAGGCTGCAGTCCATGGGGTCGCTAAGAGTCAGACATGACTGGGCGACTTCACTTTCACTTTCCACTTTCATGCATTGGAGAAGGAAATGGCAACCCACTCCCGTGTTCTTGCCTGGAGAATCCCATGGACGGAGAAGCCTAGTAGGCTGCAGTCCATGGGGTCACACAGAGTCGGACATGACTGAAGTGACTTAGCAGCAGCAGCAGCAGCAGCAACTTTATTTGCATAGCCACTAAACTGGAACAACCAAGATGTCCTTCAATAGATGAATGGTCAAACAAACTATGGTACATCTATACCATGGGATTAAAAGAGGCATACCAAGGAAAATCAAATAAATAAAAAAGAACTTTTGATACATGTGACAACTTGGATCATTCCTAAGTGCTGAGTTTAAAAAGCAATCTGAACAAGCCACATTCCACATGAATCCATTTGAAAATATGCTTAAAATGATAAAATTATGGATATGGAGAGCAGATTAGGGGTGACAGAGCTTAGGCATGGTTAGAGAGATGGTAGGGTGAGAAGGAGGCTGAGTGATCAAGGTAGATCATTGTTGCAAGGGAATAGTTCATTCTTGACTGCAGTGGTTGTTATACAAGTCTGCACACATGATAAAATGGCAAAGAAATAGTACCACACAGTGTGCTAATGTTAATTTCCAGGCTTTGTTATTTTACCATGGTTATGCCAGAAGTAGCCATTGGAGAAAACTGGTTGAAAGATGTAGGGGATTTGTCTATACTATCTTTGCAAGTTCTTTTGACTCTATAATTTTTTTTTTTAATTAAACTATGTAGCCCAAATAGTTCCAGGCCCCTGTTTATCTAATTAAATACTATTCAATACTCAAAGTCATCTATATCTGGATAAAAAAAGAAAGTTTATTTTCTTTTATGGTTTATAAAAACCATTTTCTGAAACCATTTTTATGGTTTATCATTTTATAAACCATAAAAAAATCTGTTCATAGCAACTTTAAACTCGTCTGAGTGAGATTTGGGTAAAATCTTTTGCTCTCAAGGCTCTCTAACTTTTTTTTTCCCTCTAGTTGCGGAGAATAGGGGCTACTCTCTAGCTGCGGTGCATGGACTTGTGGCTTCTCTTGCTACAGAGCATGGCCTCTCAGCGTATGGGCTTCAGCAGTTGCAGCACGTGGGCTCAGTAGTTGGAACTTGCTGGTTCTAAGACTCACGGGCTTCAGTAGTTGCGACACAGGGACTCATTAGCTGTGGCTGCGGGCCCTAGAGCATAGGCTCAGAAGTCGTGGCACATGGGCTTAGTTGCTCTGCGGCATGTGTAATCTTCCTGGATCAGGGATCAAGCCCGTGTCCCCTGCACTGGCAGGCAGATTCTTATCCACTGCACTACCAGGGAAGTCCAGGGCTCTCTAATTTTAAATGAAATGTTTTGATTACATCTTATGAATATAAAATATTTAAAGATGAGATACTTGAACAGATCTCTATGTAACTGTAGACCACATTAACTTATGTAATGATGAGTCTTGAGTATATTTTTTTAATGTAGACATATTACATACACTTAAAACATCAGCCAAATGTATGTGGTGGTTTTGCATGTCTACTTAATTTTTAATAAGTTCTTTACAAAATTTCATTATATTGTATTAAACCACATAATAATTATTACTTACTCTTTAGTTTAATTGGGTATTAGCAGATAGTTAGGAACTGCAAGCTTACCAGCACATGAGTGCTAATTCATGTAATTTTTAAAACAGACCCTCAGTGAAGCATGGACTAATTTTTTCAGAAAGCCATAAGTTGGCTATCCAGGGACTCAATGATCTTTTAGGACCTACTAGCTGTAAAACAGTGTAATAAAGACTGTGCAACATCAGGCGACATTTTTGTCTCAGCAGGACAGTTGAGAATAGCTTAATTAGTGAATAGAAATAGTCATAGTTTAATACAATTCCACTTGTCAGAGGCTCTCACATTAGACTTTTTAATGCAGCTGTATGTTGTTAACAAAAGATATAACTAATGCAAAATTTAAAAATTACAAGTTCACATGGTAGCCTAAATACTTGCATTTATTCCAACTGCTTACTCCAAATCCAACTGCAATACAAGGAAGATATAAAGGAGATAATAAACTTGTAACAATACTGAAAATGAGAAGAGCCCTTTAGCAAACAGGATATTTTGACAAATATCTGGGTGACAGAACAATTGAAACCACATTGACAAAGAGGCTAAAACAGGCACAGGAGAAAATGAAGTGGAAGAGACTTCTGTTTTGAAGTCTATCTCCATTTTGGTAGTTTTTCATATATTGTGTTTTCTTTGGTTCTATTGTTACATTTATCTTTCTTAAACTTTTTGCTGAATTTATTGATATGTAGAGATACATCTTTAATCTTTTTCCCATTGGAAGGACTGATGCTAAAGTTCAAACTCCCAATATTTTGGCCACCTGATGCAAAGAACTGACTCATTGGAAAAGACCCTGATGCTGGGAAAGATTGAAGGCAGGAGGAGAAGGGGACAACAGAGGATGAGATGGTTGGATGGCATCACTGACTCCATGGACATGAGTTTGAGCAAGCTTTGGGAGTTGGTGATAGACAGGGAAGCTTGGCATGTTGCAGTCCATGGGGTCACAAAGAGTCAGACACAACTGAGTGACTGAACTGAACTTAACTGAGCTGACTACATGGCCCATCTGACTTAGTCTGAGTTCCTCCCCAAAGGAGAGTCTGGTACACAGGTTATCTACTTTTGGGGAGTATCTGCTCAAGGTGCAAGAGTGACAGATGAGGGTCAACACAGACAGACTAATAGTCAATTCAAGCATTATCCAGTGTGCCATAGCTTCCGGGGACTAGGTATCAGTGAGGGACACAGAGATGACTTCAGCATGTGACTCAACTGAATCCAAAACAGAGAAGCACTTTTCATCCATTATCTTCCCATTTCTCTGCATGTGGTATGGATCAAGGATAAGTATACTCAAGTAAGATTATCAGAAAAGCCCCAGCACAGAAAATGTCTCTTGAAACTCAGCACATACTTATGATGGGGAGCTGATAGCAAGGAGGTCAAACTTGTGCAGAACAATGACCCAGTGAGGCCTGGAATCAGAGGTCATGCCAAGAGGATGTAGGACAGCACTCTGGTGCTGTCAGACACACCTTCCATTCAGCACTGACTTGAAGCACTCAACCACATATTGGGTTTGATACCTGGGTCAGGAGGACCCCCTTGAGAAAGAAATGGCAACCCACTCCAGTGCTCTGGCCTGGGAAATTCCATGGACAAAGGAGCCTGGCGGGCTATAGTCCATGGGGTCACAAGAGTCGGACATGACTTAGAGACTTAAACCACCAACAACCACACATTAAGTTTCCATAGATATATGAAGTCTTGATCATGTTCCACTGGTCAATTTTATTATTCCTGGGCCAATAAAGCCGTTTTCTTTTTCTAGTCCCTTCACTGTATAAGTTGATATATGGTAGGAATAAATCTCATGGTTATACTATTTCAAATATGCAATGGCTATTTTCTGTATTTTATATTTCAAATGTACTTCAAAATCACTGTCAGAAAAACACACCAAAAAAATCCTGTTAGGAGTTGGTCTTGTATTGCTTTGAACCCACAGATTAATTTAAAAAGACTTGAGAACTTTATGACATTATGTTTACCCATCCAAGAATATAGTTCTTTTGCCCCATTCAGTCTAGTCTTCTTTTAAGTCCTTTCAGTTAAATTGTATATATCCCTTTGTACATGTTTTGCATATCTCTTGCTAGGCTTATATATAGGTACTAGGAAGCTGATTTTTTTAAATCACATTTTATAATTGGCATTGTTGCATTAAAAAGCTGTAGAATGTTTTTATGTTGATTTTTTTGTGTGTGACGATCTTATTAAACAAACAAGTCATCTGTTTTGATCATTTTCCATGTTGTTAATTCAGTGGAGATTCTAGGTATTCAACCTGACACTACAATTTCTTTACATTTAAACAGGTAACTAAGTTGATAAAGAATCCATCTGCAATGCAGAAGACCCCAGTTTGATTCCTGGGTTGGGAAGTTCCCCTGGAGGAGGGCATGGCAATCCACTCCAGTATTCTTGCCTGGAAAATCCTATGGACAGAGGAGCCTGGCGGGATACAGTCCATGGGGTCAAAGAATAGAACAGGACTGAGCGACTAAGCATAACAACAAACTCATTTTAATTCCAATAAGCTTATAAACCTATTCTTCCTAAAGTCATCAATTGCTTCCCTGTTTCAAATTCATGGTTACTTCTTCAACTGTCCTCCTATTTGCTTTTTCATCTGAATCTCACAGAAATGACCACTTCTTCCTTCTTGAAATATTCTTTTCTTGATTTCAGTGATAACAGTCTCTTTTGATATTTCTTTTTTATTTTCCCAGTCACTCTTTTCCAATCTCCTTCTCCATCTTGCAACTGAACTTTGAGATCCTCCTGATTTTGTTGCAGGCTTTTGTTCTCACAAAGCTTCCCCTTATAAAATTTCTATCAACCCATAAGTTTAAATACTATCTATTGTATGTTAACCCCTAAACTTACATTAGCAATTCAGTGACAAAGTAAAATTGTGGCAGCACAGAACTTCCCCCAGTGTAGGTAAGAAATAGATGTTTTGCCCGAAGATAATTTAAAATAATAACTAAACAGACTAATAGTTTGTTAGGGGAAGCATGATGACTGAAACTGCCCACCATGGGCAGGTACCATAGTAACCATTTGCATGAGTTACTTTACAATAGGAGGTACTGGTAAGAAACACAGAACTAGCAAGCCACCATCAACCAGAAGAGTTTGGGGAAGGGCAAAAGGAGATGCCACATGACTTACCATCTCCCAGAATCCTTCTCACTGGCATCCATCTTGGTTGAGCAATGGGTCTGCCACCAGGAAGAAGCCTGTGTCAAAACCATTGGCCAAAGACAACACAGAAATTAATCCCATCACCATAAAACCCAACTGTGAGCCACATGGCAGAGCAGTCCTCCTGGTTTCCCTGACCCTACTGCCGTCTGCCTGGGCACCCCTTCCCAATAAAGTCTCTTCTTTTGTCAGCACAGGTGTCTCCTTAGACAATTCACTTCCTAGTGTTAAGTTAAGAGCCCACTTTTGGGCCCTGGAAGGGGGTCCCCCTTCCTGCAACGTCTGTTATTTATCACCATTCACTGAAATTTTTAAACATCAGTGATAAAATACTTCTTTCTGAAAGAGTTTAACAACAAAACTTGATGGGTTAAGTTCTAAACAATTGCTGTAATTATTGTTGAGTTTCAATAATGTATATGTAAGCATCAAACTACCACGTCTTAATTTCATACCCTTTAATAAAGATTATATTCTACTGGAAATTAACTGGGTCAGGCCCTGGTTTACCTGGAGTCACCTAGACATATTGCTTTCGAGATTGATTTCATAAAGGTTAAAAACAGTTTGAACTTGATTCATGCATTCTCCAAATCCAATGGTACAGTAAACATATTCTCACTTTTAAAGAGCAGATTCCAAATAGCCAGTGATAGCACAGTAATTATAAACATGAAGAAACAGAACTTGAGTTATTTCAGTTCTGTCTTTCTATGCGACCACTTGATATTTTAATTCAGGTTTGCAGGTTTTCAACTGCAGAAATATTTCAAAACCTCTATAATCAATCCTGAAGAAACAAAGACATGAACATTATTTTAATGTTTAGAATTTATCATGAAATGGGATTTTTATGAATCTACCCCAAACTTAACATTACAGTCAAAGTTCTCTTTGTGCATCTTTTGCTTCATGGGAAAGAAACTTTGTGACAATAAAATGAATAAAAAGAATTCTTCAACTATCCAGGAGGAACATATATTACCAAATTTTGCTGCTCCACTTACTGAATGAAGCGTGTATGATAAATACACATATTTTCAGAAAACCTTTGATAAATTTACAGAAAGTTCAAAACCAGAAACTGTAATGTCATTATCCATTATGTTTGCAAAACAATGAGTAGGTAACTCATTCCACTTTTCTCATGATACTTTAATTAAAAGTATTGTTATATTACTTTTTCTTTCTGTGAACCAGAAATACAAATACTCAATAAAAAATTTTCCCTGTAATCTTTCTGGCTATTTTTATTATCTGTTTCATACCAGAATTAGTACTGAAACTAATTTGGTCATATAGAGAAGAGGATCATTTTAAAATATTATCCCTCCATCTTGGTATATGGTGGTCAGAACCAGACCTTAGTATTCAACCTCTTTTTCTTGACATTTCCATTCTAAGTCATTTCAAGTCTAACATATCTTAAACTGGACATTTGATATTCTTGCCAAAATCCACCCCTCCTGTGTTTTTTCTAATCTCAGTAAATGATATTTCTGTCCCTCCCTCTGTCTATTTTAGAAAGTGAAGAGGCGTATCTGATTCCTCTCCTTCCCTCACAACTCCTCATTTAACATCCATCACTAACTTCTGTGGCTTCTTCCTCCAAAATAGACCTGTGCTCCAGTCCTAACTCTAATAAATCTAGACTAAAGAATGTTAGTGGTGACCTAAAATAAGGAGAAAAGAGTTAAAAAAAAAAAAGTGAAACCAAAGTCATTTTTTTTCTTAATATTTTCTGAGATCCATAGTGATGAGAGGCCTTAAGGGCACACAAGGTAAGACTGAGTGTGAGTGGGAGGGAAAAAGTAAATGTCCTTCCCAAGATGCCTCACCCTCCTCCTCTCCAGCAGATCCCTCTAATTATACTGAAAGCTTAGAACTCTTCAGATATCAACATAAAGCCCTTTGGAAAAGTACAATTCAAGTGACATAAAGAATTATAAAGGGAAGAAGAAATAAGCAGAAACAAGGACATGAAGAACAGATGTGACAAAGGAGAATATAGTCCACTATATTGTTGTGGGGAAATAAAAGTTTTTAGAATGAATAATTTGTATAAGTGATTTGCACAGCGAGCCTAGATATTGCATTTAGCTTCAGAGCACTTCAGCTGTATGTGTTTGCTTTAGTGTTATGGTCCCATGACTTAAGGAAAAAGATTAATTTTGATCATCTTTGCCTTTTGGTATATCAAAGAAATAAAACACTGCTAATTGCTCCTACAAAAACCTAATGTATACCCCACTGTAAGCCTCAGTTCTCCTTGCTGAGCTTTTTATTCTCAGGTATTTTGATGCTCCGATATGCAGATGACACCACCCTTACAGCAGAAAGGTAAGAGGAACTAAAGAGCCTCTTGATAAAGGTGAAGGCTGAGAGTGAAAAAGCTGGCTTAAAACTCAACATTCAAAAAACAAAGATCATGGCATCTGGTACCACATCACTTTATGGTAAATGGATGAAGAAAAAAATGGAAACAGTGACAGACTTTATTTTCTTGGGCTCCAAAATCACTGAGGACGGTGTCTGCAGCCATGAAATTAAAAGACACTTGCTCCTTGGAAGAAAAGCTACGACAAACCTAGAGAGCATATTAAAAAGCAAAGACATCACTTTACTGACAAAGGTTTGTAAAGTCAAAGCTATGGTTTTTCCAGTAGTCGTGTACAGATCTTGAGAGCTGGACCTTAAAGAAGGCTGAGTGCCAAAGAATTGATGCTTTTGAACTGTGGTGTTGGAGAAGACTCTTGAGAGTCCCTTCGACTGCGAGGAGATCCAACCAGTCAATCTAAAGGAAATCAGTCCTGAATATTCACTGGAAGGACTGATGCTGAAGCTCTAATACTTTGGCCACCTAATGCCAAGAGGCGACTCATTGGAAAAGACCCTGATGCTGGAAAATATTGAAGGCAGGAGGAGACAGAGATGACTGATGAGGAGATGGTTGTATGGCACCACCAAGGCAATGGACATGAGTTTGAACAAGCTCCAGGAGATGGTGAAGGATAGGGAAGTCTGGCATGCTGCAGTCCATGGGGTAGCAAAGAGTCAGACACGACTGAGCAGCTGAACAACAATTTTGATGTTGCTTAGAATTTAACCTCATAAATTTCCACTGGACCAAACCCAGGTTGAGAATGTTGATCATAAGTCTCTTAAAATTCATGAACAATTATCAAGACTAACTTTGTTACACTTCTGACCCAGACATTAAGCTGGGGGCTGACTTTGAGGGATCTGGGATGGCTTTCAGAAGCTTTATGTGTTTATCCACCTCTCCCCATGGAGCTTCACTCAGAAAGAACAGCTGCATCGAATTCCAAAAAATAAACTTCTAAACCATGAAATCACTAGACGCTAGGTGAGTTGGGCCAACATTCTTATTTGAAAGAATTATAAATTCAAGCAGCATCACTTTGGCACTACTCAAATGTGATGTGTATTTTATGGTTCATAATTAAGAGTATGAATGCATTGATGTCACCAGAGACCACACGTTCAATTTTTACTAAATTGGATTCATAGAACTTGGATATTTGAGGGTTGTATTAAAGCTGGGCAATAAAACAAAGAAAATCTTACTTCTTTAAAGTGTAATTTGCTTGAAGAGAGAGCCTCAGAGGACATTGGTTCCTTTTCTGTTTTTGTTTAAAATTTACTAGACCTTGGTGATAGTTTGCAAAAAAAACTGACACAATTCTTCACCCTTCCATGTACCTCCTATGACCTGCACTGTAAAAAAATTTTTTTAGATTTTTTTTATATGGACCATTTTAAAAGTCTTTATTATTTATTGTTACAATACTGCTTCTGTTTTAATGCTTTATACTTCTGGATCTTTTTTTTTTTTTTTTTGCCACAAGGCATGTGGGATCTTAGCTCCCTAACCAGGGATCGAACCCTCACCATCCGCATTGGAAGGTAAAGTTTTAACCACTGGACCACTGGGAAAGTTTCATCACTGTGAACTTTGTAGGGTTCTCCTACTCTGATGCTGCATCTGGCCATGTGATTCCGTTTGGCCAATGGATCTTAGCAAACATAACACAAACAGAAGCTTGAAAAGTGCTTGCATGACTGGGCTTCTCTACTCCTTGCTGCTGTAAGATTTCCTGGAGAATATTCCAAGGTTAGAATAATGAGAGTAACTGTAGTCATTCCAGACTATCTAGGTCTGCCAGCAGCCAGCCAATCTCCAGACACATGAACTAGCCACATCAGGATGAGCACAGTTTGACCCACAGCTGACTGCAGACAAGGAAGCCAACCCAGCCCAGATCAGCTAAGCCCCTCCAACACATAAGCTAAATGAACAGTTGTTGCCTGGGTATAACTGAAGCTTCATAACTGGGTGTTATACAGCATTATTGTGGCATTAGATATATGACACACCCTTCTCATCTTTTAAACAGATTTCAAAGTACCTTAATAGGTTCCACAAGGTTAATATATGATGTAATAAAGACAGAAATATCACAGAAGAATCCAAAGTATCTTAAGTCAGAGGATTCACTTCGAGTGCCTGCTCTGCTACTTACTAGTTTTGTGACACATGGAAAAGTATTTAAATTCTCTGCACCAGCCAACTGGGTAATTGTGAGGATTAAAAGCTATGTTATGCCAAACTTGTATGACCCTGGGCAAATTACTTAATCGCTTAATCTTACTTTTCATTAGTAAAATGAGGTTTAGAATGGTTGTTTTCCCTCTAGAGTAATTGTAAAGGCTTTAAAAAAAAGGGGGGGTGGGGATATAAAGCACTTAACAGAGCTTAGCATTTAGAAAGTGCTCAATATATATTAAAATTTATCATTTTATTATTATTGTTTTACTATTTATTTAACCAGTGAAAATGCTGACTTTGCATTAAAAAAACTAAAATACTTTAACTTTGCACTGTAAGATTTGAGTTTTATGCTGCCAAAATTAATGCTAAGCTGATCAGCCCTGAAAAATATTTTATTTACACAATCCTGTTAAATAATATAACTTTTATATAAATTCTTTTTCATCTCTCTTGTAGCTGTGTAAATCTTTTTAAAATGCAATTTTTTAAAGTTTTTCTGACAAAATTCTCCCCCAAAACAGCATTTCCAATGGTGAAAAATTGTGTATTCATATATTCCCTATATCTGAACACTTTTTGCTATCTCATAGGAAAATAGATCTTTCATGTTAAAAATAAAGTCTGTTATTTTATTGTATCTATCAACTATACTTTTCATTTTGACAACAAAAGCAGGGCATGGTGACTGAAAGATTTCCACTAGAATGCATTTGTTACTCAAGGAGGTCTTCAGGGCCCCAAGTGTAAGAATCTGTCTCCCATGGCCTCCCATTATTAGCACGATGAATTGTTTGACAACAAATTAGCTAACTGTCGCTTTGGAAGCTGAAAAAGTCTCCATAGCATGAATGAACTTTAAAACCTGGTGGTTTAACCCAAGAAAGCAGAGAGGTACACTGTCTTTGTCAGCCAGAGGACCCATATGAAATACCTTGCAGGAAACCTGAGGTGCTGAGACCCCTGTGGGTGAGACCTAGGACAGAAAAGGCCACCCTGAGTATTAGGATGCTGAAGAGGGAAATGGGAGGTGAAATTAAATAATCCTGGTGAATCATTTGAATGAAGGTTTTTCATATTTATTTATCTATTATTTATCTGGCTGCACTGGGTCCCAGTTGCATCATGTGGGATCTTTGTTGCAGGCTCAGTGGTGCCCAGGCTTAGCTGCTCTGAGGTATGTGGGATCTTGGGGCTCCCCAGGTGGTGCGAGAAGTAAAGGAGACATAGAAGACAGGGATTCTTTCCCGGGTCAGGAAGATCCCCTGGAGGAGGGCACAGCAACCCACTGCAGTATTCTTGCCTGGAAAATCCTACAGACAGAGGATCCTGATGGTCTATGGTCCACAGAGTCGCAAAGAGTCAGACACAACTGAATCAACTTAACACACACACACACACACACACACACACGTGGGATCTTAGGTCCCCAACCAGGGATGGAACCCACATCCCCTGCATTAGAAGGCAGATTCCAAAACACTGGACTGCCAGGGAAGTTCCTAATGAAAGTTTTAAAGTCAATATTTCCGAAATTTTTGTGACTTTCTTTTACCCTGTGTAAAACAAAGCAAGTTGTGTGAGGGTTCCTATGAGATGGCAGATTGCTGCTTCAAGTGATAGAATTTGGGCCTCTAGAAAGTCTATGCTGGTAGTGATGTAGGGTGGCAAAGATGAGTGTCCCAAATCAAATGTAACAGAGAAGGAAGAATGAAAAAGTCTACAGAGCTCAGTAGAACCAGAAACAGACAGGAATCCTTTTCAGCCTAGAGGCAGATAAGTGTTATAATAGTCAACAGCTCTAGTATCTGAAGCCGGGCAAAATAAAAACAGTTGGCAATCAAATGCCTGGGGCTAACTGAGCCCTGAAAGACCTATAGAAAGGATTTCTCCATTTTTGTATTCTGGAGATAATGATTAGAAATATTTTAGGATTTTATTTTTTACTAATGTGTGGCAATATGAGGAATAATGTCATTGGGGAGAAATAAATACCCAAGAGAACAACTTTTCTACCTCTGAAAGTGAACTGGAGCTAGGGAGATCCCTCCAGCAAACTGTGCCCCAAGCTCCAAGACCTTCCAAGATGAAAAGCAGGAGAGATAGTTCTAGAGGGCAAGAAGCTGCCTCTGATTTAATGCACACAAACACAAGTGGTCCAGAAGTGAGGACGAGGACAACAGGGCTAATGAGAAAAATTCTGTAAACAACAGAAGAGCAAATTATAAGGAAAGCATCACAACAAGACATATGATTTAAGAAATAAACAGTCACTCTTATAAGTTCTGTTTGGCTTGTGTAATTAAAAGCCTTTATCTGCTACTGCTGATCAGCGACTCCGTAGATCAGAATCACGTTATTCCCACTCCATACCTAAATAGGGATGAGCCATCATCACCTACTCACTTCCTCTAAGACTTGATTTTTTGGTCTGCCTTTAGAGTTCCAAGATGAATGGGTCTAACTTTTCTTAAATGTGATGGGGGGAATCAATTACAATCAAAACATCTAAAAAGAAACAGTAAGAGGTTTTGAATACTAGTCCCAGAGCTGTGAGCAGCCTGAACATGGGCATTTAATTTCTCCTGGGTGAAAGCAAGGAGGCTCAATTAAAGAGATGTTATTTGTTAGTAAGTTTATGACCAGAAACATAGCTCTATAAAAATGCTGCAAGGCAAGAATCAAAAGCAGCACAGAAATTATCACAGGAGTTTCTTTTTATAAAAGTACAGAAAATCCAGAAGTTTTTTCCGTGCCTTCAACAACAAGGTGGCCCTAAAATTTTAACATGGATTTCCATCCATCCATCTGGTTGCCATAGAGCTAAATTAACACTGTCAAACTTATTTTTTTCCAAAAGGGCTATAATGTTTAAAATACCATTTTCCCCACAATCATATATACACTAACATTAGAACTGAACTTATTGATTAGTTAATTAGTTCAATAAACATTTTGGAGCACCTGTTATATGTATTATTTTAGGTGTTGGGGATAGATCACTGAAACCAGACAAATACACAAAAAAGAAAAATCCTAATTCTCATAGAACTGAACAAATACAAATAAGTAATTATTACTTAATAAACAGACGTAAACAAACATATTGGAAGATATAAGTGTTTTGGAGAAAAATAGAGGGTCAAGGGGTCATGAGATATGTGAGGAGAATCCAAACTGCTCAAGGTGAGTTTCACTGACCTTCAAAGAGCCACCTACAACAGGATGAGGGAACAAACCTTCCATGCAAAAGGAACAAGAGGCTGTAATGATGCTGAGTCCATAGAATCACAGAGTCAAACACGACTGAGGCGACTTACCATGCACACATGACAAGCCCACAGCTAACACCATACTCAATGGTGAAAAGCCAAAAGTCTTCCTTTTAAGATCAGTAACAAGATAAGTCAAGTGAAGAGAGGGCTTCAAGGAGAAGGGATTTAGCTGGATCACCTGAGAAATGGCCATCAGATTTAGGGACACGAAGGAGGTAGAGTGTTGAAGGAGTGCTGTTCTCTCATTGCAGAGAGAAAAGCTATCAGCTGAGAGACAGGGAAGGGAAGAGGGGCTGGGGGTTTGTGGAGACAGGAAAATATACAGCTGTTTCCCAGGAAAGACGAAGAGGGAATGGGCAAGTGGTATACAGTGTGGCTCCTGGTTTCAGGATTCCACCTGTGCCAGCAACCAAGAATTTCAAGCAGGGACTTCCCTCATGGTCCAGTGGCTAAGAGTCTGCCTGCCAATTCAGAGGACATGGGTTCAATCCCTGGTCCAGGAAGATTCTACATGCCCTGGGGGCAAGTAAGTCCGTGTGCGCCACAACTGCTGAGACTGAGTGCCATAACTATTGAAGCCCGCACACACCTAGAGCCCATGCTCTGCAAAAAGAGAAGCCATCACAATGAGAAGGCCGCACACAACTAGAGAAAAACCATGTGCAGCAACAAAGACCCAGCACAGCCAAAATAATAAATTAATTAAATTTTTTTAAAGTATTTCAAGTGGGATGAGTCAGCCAAACTATATCTTTTCCTCCAAACACACTGAGCCATGGAAAGTACCCTGGGAGTAAGCAGACAGTGGGATTTAACCAGCATTGAGATGAAAGTGAGGAAACAAGAGAAGAAAGAGGAAATGAGAGAAGGCCAAGGATGTCAAACATCTGCACAAGGGCATGATGACCAGTGCGCACAGAATGGAAGGCGGAAAAGAGAAATGAAGATGAGAAGGGAAGGAAGTCAAGTGAAAATCAATGTGTTTTTAAGCCCCAATGAGATAAAAGGAAAGACTGCTGACATAAGGGCAACAGAAGTGAAAACGAAAACCAGGTGGTAGTTTGAATGTTAGAAGTATGGAGTCATATTTATGGGAAATGCCAAGACCAAGGGTATAAGCATGAGTGTGAGGGGTGGAAGGAAGTTGTTGGGCAAGATCTTAGGAGGAGAGAAAGTCAAAGAAGTCCAGGGGATTGGAGAAACAATTTACATGGATATGGAAATCATGACAGATTGTGCCAAGAGCAAGTGCCATGTTAGGGGGAAGAAAAACACACGAAGTTCTTGAAATTTATTTTTTTTAATGGGTGTCCAACAATTTGTAAAATGACTTAAGGGACTAGATTAATAAGGAGCACACGTCATACTTTTCTTTGAATTGATTTAGGGGAGAAGCTTTGTGTTCATATCCCTCATATTGTTAAGCACTTGACTCTCTCTGTTGCTTTTCTCCATGTGCTCTGGGCAACGTGTTTTATTTTATTGACAAAAATCTCATTTACAGTTCAATTAATGCAGTGGAGAAAACATGGTACATGCCAAGCCAGTCCATTCTTTATAGTCTGCACCATGATTCTGGCAAGCCAAAGCCAATTAATTCATAAGAGAGGGCAAAGGAGAGAAGAGATTTAGTTCATTCTTATTAAGAGCCAGTAATTCCTCCTCCTCATAAGAAAATCCATGGAAATATTGACACCAAAGTTATTGTATCTTAGAGTTCAGACCCTTTTGAAATTTTAGTATTCTTCTAACTTGAGATTTATTAAAAATACCAGCCACAAAACTTAAACTTGTATACATGCATGCAAACACAGATAGGAAGCACAATGAATAAAATATGTCATATTTTATTCTCATCATTGAATAAGTTTTCATTCATATGCTCGTCACTTGCTAATATTTCTTTTCACAGTGACTAGGACAATTTACTGTGCTGTTCTGTTGCTAACCGGTACATATACCTAAATCAGTTGTGCTAAAAGTATAGATGTAAAATAGGGTCCTTGATATCATTCAGCATACAGCATCCTTTGAATATTATTTGATTTTACCCGTATTTCCTTCATTAGAGATTATATCTACTATACACAGTGTGCTATCAATTCTAGTGCAAAATTTCTTGTCAAGAGACTTCTTACAAATAAGATATAGTAATATAACTGATGTGTTTTCTCTCTACTAACAACTGTATAAAATAATTGATTGTTTTGCTTCCCCTCCGTATGAAGGAAAAAGATGAGGTTTGGGATAAACAACCGTTATTTTTATTAATGCATACCCACTTAAAACCAACATAAGCTGTGGATAAATAAATATGCTAAGCTGTATGTCCTTGAATTGTTAAAAATGGTTTGACATTCTATAATAAAATCTTACTTTCAAATATTTCTTTGTGATATAGACAGGATCACATAAATTTTTTAAAGTGACTTAAAAATAAATGGTAGTGTATCAGATTCAGGGTCAAGTTGTAAGACATTTTCTTAATTTATTTTTATTTGTCAGAAAGAAGGGCTATTTAACATCCAGATAAAGTTGCTGATGTGAAAAGCCTATGAAATTATAAAAAGGATATGAGTTGGTCAATAATACCAAAAGAAAAAAATCAGTATTGAATTTTATTATATAAAGCATAACAGTGAAAATTTGAACAAACTTTGCTGCTGCTAAGTCGCTTCAGTTGTGTCTGACTCTCTGCAACCCCATAGACGGCAGCCCACCAGGCTCCCCTGTCCCTGGGATTCTCCAGGCAAGAATACTGGAGTGGGTTGCCACTTCCTTCTCCAATTCATGAAGGTGAAAAGTGAAAGTGAAGTCGCTCAGTCGTGTCCGACTCTGAGCGACTCCATGGACTGCAGCCTACCGGGCTCCTCCATCCATGGGATTTTCCAGGCAAGAGTACTGGAGTGGGGTGCCATCACCTTCTCCGTGAACAGACTTTAGAGGAAACTAAATTGTATTTAACTGTAAAAGGGATTTATAATATTATATGAGATTTAAAGATAATGAGTAAATTAAATAGTAATTGAAAAATAAGAATTATTTATTTTTGCTTAACCCCTCTAATTAGAACAAAGTTAATGGAGGTGATGGAATTCCAGATGAGTTATTTCAAATCCTAATAGACGATGCTGTTAAAGTGCTGCATTCAATATGTCAGCAAACTTGGAAAACACAGCAGAGGCCACAGGACTGGAAAAGGTCAGTTTTCATTCCAATCCCAAAGAAGGGCAATGCCAAAGACTGTTTAAACTACTGCACAATTGTGCTCATTTCACATGTTAACAAGGTAATACTCAAAATCTTTCAATCTAGGCTTCAACAGTATGTGAACCAAGAACTTCCAGATGTACAAGCTGGATTTAGAAAAGGCAGCAGAATCAGAGATCAAATTTCCAACATCCATTGGATCACAGAGAAAGCAAGGGAATTCCAGAAAAATACCTCCTTCTGCTTCATAGAATACACCAAAGCTTTTAAATGTGTGGATCACAACAAAATATGGAAAATTCTTACAGATATAGGAATACTAGATCACCTTACCTGCCTCATCGCCTTAACCTGTATGCAGGTCAAGAAGCAACAGTTAAAATGGGACATGGAGCAATGGACTGGTTCAAAATTGGGAAAGGCGCATCAAGGCTGTATATTGCCACCCTGCTTATTTAACTTATATGCAGGGTACATCACGTGAAATGTCAGGCTGGATGAAGCGCAAGCTGGAATCAAGATTGCAGGGAGAAACAGCAATAACTTCAAATATGCATATGACACCACCCTTATAGCAGAAAGCTAAGAGGAACTGAAGAGCCTCCTGATGAAGGTGAAAGACGAGAATGAAAAAGCTGGCTTAAAACTCAACATTCAAAAAATGAAGATCATGGCATCTGGGCCTCTCACTTCATGGCAAATAGGTGGAGAAAAAATGGAAACACTGACAGACTTTATTTTCTTGGGCTCCAAAATCACTGCAGGTGATGACTGCAGCTATGAAATTAAAAGACACTTGCTCCTTGGAAGAAAAGCTATGACCAACCTAGACAGCATATTAAAAAGCAGAGACAGCAATTACTTTTCCTACAAAGGTCTGTAATGTCAAAGATATGGTTTTTGAAATGGCAACCCACTCCAGTACTCTTGCCTGGAAAATCCCATGGATGGAGAAGCCTGTTAGGCTACAGTCCATGGGGCTGCAAAGAGTCGGACACAACTGAGCAACTTCACTTTCATGTACAGATGGGAGAGTTGGACCATAAAAAGGCTGAGAACCGAAGAATTTATGCTTTTGAACTGTGGTGCTGGAGAAGACTCTTGAGAGTCCCTTGGATGGCAAGGGGATTAAACCAGTCAATCCCAAATGAAATTAGTCCTGAATATTCATTGGAAGGACTGATGCTGAAGCTGAAGCTCCAATACTTTGGCCACCTGCTGCGAAGAGCTGTCTCATTGGAAAAGACCCTGATGCTGGGAAAGATTGAGCACAGGAGAAGAAGGTATACAGGACAACATGGTTGGATGGCATCACTGAGTTAATGGACAAGAATTTGAGTAAGCTCCAGGAAATGGTGAAAGACAGAGAAGCCTGGTGTACTGCAGTCCATGGGGTCACAAAAAGTTGGACCTACACTTAGCATCAATTTAAATACACCTTTTACTATCTTATGACTTAAATAAGACTATATGATTCAATTCCTAATAGATGTAAATCTTCAGGTTTATTTTTTTTTCTGCTGTCCATCATTATTCTATTGTAAAGTACAAAACAACAGATGGGAAACCTATATTCTCAGTAATCTGAGCCATCACAATTTCCTAATCACCCTGTTGGCCTGACTCAGAACTCCATCAAGCCGTGGGCTACTGGATGTTTAATTCATACATATTTGGCAAGGTTTATCTCATCTGCAACTTGAATAATACATTCTCCTATAATTCAAATTTGTGTTACTACTACCAACATAACAATAATGTAAGTGCAACATCTGGTGTATGAAGAGGAAAGGCTCTAAAAAGGAGCACTTGAAAAACAAAAGTATAAAGCCAAACATCTCAACTGTTTCCTGAAATCTGTGCCAGGTCTAACACTGGGTCAAATGCAGCTGCCAACCTCTCCTGCTTTTGAAGTTCCACATGCTTCATCTCTTCTTTCTTTGGGCTACAAAATCCGTTCCATCTTACATCTCCCATAATGGGAGTGAAGCAAAAATGCAGAATCTCTACCACTCTCCAAATCTCACTAACTCTTTGGAGTTCTACAGCAGGGAGTCCACATGGAATGCAGTTCTGTTCAGGACATTGTCAGTTAAACTCATAGGCAACAAAAAATACTGGCCGATTTTATTCAATTCCGCTATCACGTCCCACCATGAGTTGTGAATTATGTAAAGGTAGGAAGTGACTGCTTTCACTTTTCACTTTCAGGCATTGGAGAAGGAAATGGCAACCCACTCCAGTGTTCTTGCCTGGAGAATCCCAGGGATGGGGGAGCCTGGTGGGCTGCTGTCTATGGGGTTGCACAGAGTCAGACATGACTGAAGCGACTTAGCCACAGCACCAGCAGCAGAAAGTGACTGACCATAAAATCGCACCAAAGCCTATACTGATGCTCATTCACTCTCAAAGTGCTGTTCCAACTCTGAGTAAGAGGCTAGGGAAGTATTCTGGTTCTAACAGTGTATCCCCACTGAGTTGTCCCCTTTCTGATGTGAAATGTGGAGTCTTGGATTCCAGGCTATGATAAGAACTGCTAGAAACCAGAGGAAACCTCAAATCAAAAAAGAGGAACCTTCACACAGGCATGGTGAAGTGTGTAAAATGGACAGTCATGTGCTATTAATTTCCTTTTCTTACTTAGAAGTTGAACCCCCAAAAGGTAATAGAGTGCATGGGCCCCCAGAATCAAGACCACATAGACCAGCCTTCGTTGTGAGTCTCTTAAGTTCTAGTCAATGCAGTACATCCAGAACGGGGGTGAAACTTTTAGGAAGTGCTCTGCCGCCAAAGGCAATGGCACCCCACTCCAGTACTTTTGCCTAGAAAATCCCATGGATGGAGGAGCCTTGTAGGCTACAATCCATGGGGTCGCTAGAGTCTGATATGACTGAGCGACTTCACTTTCACTTTTCACTTTCATGCACTGGAGAAGGAAATGGCAACCCACTCCAGCATTCTTGCCTGGAGAATCCCGGGTATGGGGGAGCCTGGTGGGCTGCCGTCTCTGGGGTCGCACAGAGTTGGACACGACTGAAGCGACTTAGTAGCAGCAACAGCTGCTGCCAAAATAAAGATGAAATGGCTCAAGCTGAAAGAGGCATTTTGGACCACAAAATGGAAATCAAAATGGAAGTTGATGAAGAAACCAGGTAGATGAAGGAGTACAGATACATGTATATGTATGGCTGTATCCCTTTCGCTGTCCATCTGAAACTATCACAGCATTTTTAATCAGCTATACTTCAATACAAGATTCCTAAGTGGCTCAGTGGTAAAGAATCCACCTGCCAATGCAGGAGACATGAGAGATGCAGGTTTGATCCCTGGGTCAGGAAGATTCCCTGGAGGAGGGCATGGCAACCCACTCCAGTATTCTAGCCTGGAGAATTCCATGGACAGAGGAGCCTGGCAGGCTACAGTCCATAGGGTCACAAAGAGTCAGACAGGACTGAAGTGACTTAGCAGACACGCAATACACCAATACAAAATAAAAGTTAAAGAAGAAACTAGGTAGAAGAAATCTCGACCTGAATGATCATGGAAGTCCTGGATCTCTTATCCAGACTTTTACATAAGAGAGAAATGATTGTGTCTTATTTCAGCCACTGCTATATATGTTGCTTGTCACAGGCAGATGAAACTAATCATAACTAATACATTAGAGAAGGCTAATTGTCTCATTTTATTAGACGCATTCAGAAACAATTATGAAAAACTCTTTCACAGGTGTTCCTATGAGATGATTTCAACATTATACACATTTCAAGGAGCATAATAACATTGGAGAATGTAATTAATTCAACCCATTTTGCTCCCTCATCCATCTTCTCTGAATCCTACCGTTCCCTTTTAAGCTTCTAATGCAGTGTGGTAATCACTGCAAATGTTCACAGCATTTCTGCTTCACCTTCCAGCCATCTGTGGGCTTGCCCTTCCCTGACCACTTGAATCAGGTGGCTCTATGGCTAGGTTGGCGAATGAAATATGAGCAGAAGTAACACATTTCTCTTCCATGAGAATGCTTTAAGAACCTGTGTGTCTTTCACAATGCCCACTTTCTCCCACAGTAGCGATTATAAGAGTATTTACCAAGATTGTGCCTGTCACTTTGAATCCCTAAATAAATGTTATGATTGCCTTTGGCAACACACAGAAAAGAATGACGCAAAACAAGAATTAACCTTTATTTCACTGAAACACTAATATGGGGGTGGGGATGTTGTTCTTGCAGCAAAAATTAGCTTATCCTGACTGATATATGCAATTCTTTGAGCAGATATTATGATGCAAAAATCATCCTGTGCATGACTGTATTGGAGGAGCAGGCAGAGAACTTAATTTAACACTTTCTTAAAGATTGAACCAACTGAAATGTCCAATTTCTTTCCTAAGGGTTTTCTGTCTCCACTGGACTCTCCAGTACGACCATGCAAACACTTTCAGGTCTCTCTTCCAATATGTGCCTTTTCAAGACCTTGACTCATGAATCTTCTTAGTTTTGTTTCAAAATACCCATGAAGGTAACTCTCTACTACCTCCTGCCACCTACTCAAAGCTCTCATCATTTATATCCAGATCATTCCCAAATCCCCTGCAAGTCTTATCCCCTCCACTCTGCTGAAAATGCTGTATGTAAAAATATCAATGACTTCATACTCACCAAAACTACACGCTTCCTCCTCCTCAACTACTCTGATCCTTGGGCCCCTGATGACATTTCTCCATAGTTTAATGATAAAGCGCCTCTAGAGAGGCTTTTCCTGGTCCTCTTATCTCTCTAACCACTTTTCTCCACCTCCTTCCTGATTGCTTTTTCTAACCTCAGCCACCACCAAGATTCTCCCATCAATCTCCTTTATATTTACTCCTTTTTTAAAAAACCTCTCCAGATGTGCTCATTAACCCAATCATTTATGAACTGATGTCTCAAAATCTGTATCTATAGCCCCCAAATCACTCAGCAATTATTCACAAATTTCACAGAGCTCTAGGTTCTCATAACTAAAGCAGAAATCATTATCTTCTGCCTCAACTGAGGGCTTCTTCTTCTATTTTCTGGGCTTCCCTTGTGGCTCAGCTGGTAAAGAATCCACCTGCAATGAGGGAGACCTGGGTTTTATCCTTGGGTTGGGAAGATCCCCTGGAGAAAGGAATGACTGCTCACTCCAGTATTCTGGCCTGGAGAATTCCATGGACTGTATAGTCCATGGGGTCGCAAAGGGTTGGACCCGACTGAGCAACTTTCACTTTCACGTTCTTCTATTTTCTATCATATCTTAACCTAATGTGCTAAAAACCCCAGTGATTCTGGACTCCTCTTTCTCCCATCTCCAATCAGGTCCTTCAACCTATTTCTTTCTCTGAATTATAACTGGTAATTCTTTTGTTCATTTTTGTTTCATCTCTACTTGCCCTCTGCATAGCCTCCTTACTTATCTCTCTGCCTCTGTTTACTTATGTGAACTCATTTATGAGATCACCTAATTCTCCCTCAATTTTTGGTTATATATTCCCTATAAAAGGAAATGCATACCATTGCATTACAAAACTCTTTAAAACTGACTTTGTAACATTTTTATTTTATGTCCTACACTACCTAACAAAGAGTTGGACACGACTAACTGAATATCACCACCCATCTAATGCTATAATCCTAAACCTCAGATAACTCTATGCTTCAAATTCCTATATAATTCTTAAGGTTCCTCTTTTTTGTTGCATGTCTTTAGTAGCCTTTATGTTTCCATCTCCCTGTCTCATCAACTAGACCATGAACTACTCTCTGTCTCATTAAACTTGGTATTTGCAATATGTGATCGATCTATCTATCCATCTATCTATTCTAAGCAATAAAAAATTCTAAGCTTCTATCATTTTTGTAACAAAACAAAACAAACAACAACAAAAAAAAGCCTGCCATAATTTCTTCCAACTTTTACCACTATTTTTTTTTCTTTCAGTCATGCTCAATGTAAAAACTAGTTTTCACTCTTTATGAAAGTTCATATAATTAAAAAGTAATTATTTCAAGTAGGCAAAATGTATTTTATGATCTTTTATAAAAGAGGAGAGTCAGTGCTGAATTACTTAGAAATGATTTCAGAATAATGTAAAGTAAGAGCTGTAATGAATTTGTCCATACTTTGTATGCTGAGACATTTTTGAGCAAATCTTAAAAAGCAATGCATAGGAATTTAGTCGTGAGACTTTCAGCAAGATTAATGGAAGCAATGCTTCTTAAATCCCCTGACACAGCTCTGAAAACTCCCCAAGTGCTTCAGGGATGTCTTTGTGACTTAAAATTCTGGCTTTAGTTTCAGGTTGAAAATTTCAGGAAGCAATGATTGTGTTTGATATTGACAACCTTGTGGCCTCAATTATATAATAACAGGATATCAGGTTTTGATGATAACCTAGAGGCTATTCTGTTTGATACTTGAATTCTTTTTAAAACACTAGTCAAGTAATCAGGCTATTTCTATTTGAGCAGGAAAATCATTGCCTCCCAAATGTCCATTTCATTTAGACAAACCAGAGACAAAGATGAAAGTAATTTATGATGATGAAATATATAATTTTTAAGACGCTGAAGAAAGAAAAAAATTTTTTTCTTCCAAATACCCAAGCTTCCCAAATACCCCAGTAAAGCTTCTAGTGATAGTTGCAGAACACATGAAAATGATAGTTGCAGGACACAGATTTATTTAGTGTGGGCTCATTAATGTTAGAACAGTCTTGGAAGAGATCTCTCCACAGTTAACTGGCATGGGATAGCTCTTGTTCACAGATATCCTTGTTGTTATTGTTGTTCAGTCGCTAAGTTGTGTCCGACTCTCTGTGATCCCCTGGACTGAAATGCATCAAGCTTCCCTGTCCTTCACTATCTCCTGGAGTTTGCTCAAACTCATGTCCATTGAGTCGGTGATGCCATCCAACCATCTCATCCTCTGCTGTTCTTTTCTCCTCTTGCTCTCAATCTTTCCCAGCGTCAGGGGCTTTTCTGATGAGTTGGCTCTTTGCATCAGGTGGCCAAAGTATTGGAGCTTCAGCTTCAGCATCAGTCCTTCCAATGAATATTCAGGGTTGATTTACTTAAGGATTGACTAGTTTGATCTCCCTGCTGTCCAAGGGTCTGTCAAGAGTCTTCTCTAACACCACAGTTATCAGATATCCTTAAGATAAGACATTTGTAAAAATTTCTCCCCAGATAGCACATCTTCATCTGTTTCTAGTTGGTAGGAATATTCAGGAAATTTAACATAAAAATTCTTTATTTTGAAGAGCCAACATGCTCTGGAGTTTTTTAAAACTAATATTTTCCTTTCAGGGATCTTCCACATAACCAAAATCATTCTTAGATTCAATAGAAAATTCTGCACACTCTATGTGAGTCCCGTCTTGATTTATATCTGCAGAGAGGTCCAGCGATTGTGTAAAACTTAACAACCAGTATTCCAGAATTCCCCATTCTTTTACCTTGGTAGTCAAGAACTGAAATACATTAATGCTTGAAAAAATGTTTCTTTCTAATCATATTTATGGCACCATTTTTCTCTTGTCAAAATCATCTTAAGAAACTTCTGTAACACTAAACTTCCACTAAATGTGCCACCAATTTAAGCCAAAAGCATGTCAACAGCAAACATATTTTAACTTGAACTATAATCTATATCTCCATAGAGATGGCTGTTTCTAATGCAAGATTCTGCCAGAGTGCCAACCTAAGAAAAAGCAAACCAAATCTATTTTAAGTGGAAGAAAAAAGCTAGAGTTCAAAGAATGGCAGCTACAATCTGAGCATTTTATAGTTTGATTCATAAAGTAACTACAGAGTGTGATTTTGAAGTATTATTGCTTCCCTTAGCAATAAGCAGAATCTTTGTATCTTAAAGGCAATCATAATCATAGTCTAAATTATCTTAACCTGAAGTTGTCCTTTACACAAAGGTCATTATCGCTTAGATATCTAAATTTTCAATAAAACCTTCTTGAGAATGAAACAGGAAACTCTCAGATTGAAAGTCTGGGCCTTTGTAGGGAAAACTCACCATGATAATAATGTAGATTAAGAATGTTCTTTTGTTTTAAGAGAAACAAGTTCCAAGTTCTGTTGACCCAATAGGTCAGGCAGAATAACAAATAATGCCACCAGGAACACACAGGAAAGAAGATGATAGAGGAAGTTCTCTGGATTTCTGGAATATTTAGGGCATGAGAGACAAGGAAGACAGATGAAGGAGAAGATAGAATAACCTCTCTAAGACATTTCTCCTGAGGAGTGAATGAAGAAAGGGAAACACATGTGACTATAAGGTATTAAAATAGACCCACAATTGGACTTCAAATGCCTGTGAGGAGAAGTTTGTGTCTAACATCGAAAGAGTGAACAGTGTGAGACACAGAAGATGCCCCACCTTTAGGAACCAAAGTAACCTAGACCTGGAATGCTTTTAGTCACATTCTCTGGAAACAGATTTGACCCAGACTCATAGCAGCCAAAATACATTACAAAATCTTTAACCAGAATAGCTCGTGATGGGATAGTTAAAGCATAGACAGGCATTGTGGGAGAAACTGACATACAGGTACAAGGATGACAAAGGATGCAGTGAAATTAAAGGTAAAAGTCAATGAGATTAGTTTTGTTAATTTACGCCCACCCTACTTGAATACAAAAGAAATAAAATTTTATTTATTCTTCCTTGACATATATATGTCTATTGTTGTTGTTATATAAGTGTTATCATATGTTTTAGTGTTCAGTTGGATGACACACGTGTTTGTCTTGGTGACAAGCTAAGTGAACGTGGGGAAAGTATTTTAGGCAAACCCTCCAAAGAGGGGAGGTGGAGCAACATCATTTGAATATTGGTGACTTAAATGGAAGCTGAACATTGGTACCCCAGATTATGTGGGAAATTTTTTTTTTCAAACATAACTTATAACCTTTGGGCAAATGATTAATTCACCTTCAATGTTGGAATGCTGTGTCTATGTCATTGTGTGCACTTAGATATGTGTATCTGTTTTACCAAGTGACCACTCTAAAGAAATTTGTAGAACAAAACATGAGCAAGTTATTATTTGTCCATAACCTCAACACACTGTTGTAGCCTTTACGAGCTACCTAGTTTTAGCAAAACCAAAGCACAGAGGTTCAGAGAAACTTCTAACATGTATAATTATCTTTGTCTGAGATTATTATACTTGTAATTATATAATTGAGATCACAGGGCCATGGTGGAGGGGAATTCCATCTAAGTTCAGTTCAGTTCAGTCGCTCAGTCGTGTCCGACTCTTTGCCATCCCATGAATCGCAGCACACCAGGCCTCCCTGTCCATCACCAACTCCTGGAGTTCACTGGGACTCACGTAAATCGAGTCAGTGATGCCATCCAGCCATCTCATCCTCTGTCGTCCCCTTCTCCTCCTGCCCCCAATCCCTCCCAGCATCAGAGTCTTTTCCAATGAGTCAACTCTTCGCATGAGGTGGCCAAAGTACTGGAGTTTCAGCTTCAGCATCATTCCTTCCAAAGAAATCCCAGGGCTGATCTCCTTCAGAATGGACTGGTTGGATCTCCTTGCAGCAAACACCCTCTTCCAACAACACAAGAGAAGACTCTACACATGGACATCACCAGATGGTCAACACTGAAATTAGATTGATATGTTCTTTGCAGCCAAAGATGGAGAAGCTCTGTACAGTCAACAAAAACAAGACCAGGAGCTGACTGTGGCTCAGATCATGAACTCCTTATTACCAAATTCAGATTTAAATTGACGAAAGGAGGGAAAACCAATAGACCATTCAGGTATGACCTAAATCAAATCCCTTATGATTCCATCTAAAACTTATCCCAAATCACTCTTCTGTGTGCAAGCTTTCTCTAGCCACTCTTCACAATCCAGCCGGAAGGTTGTCTAATTTAGTCTAGATTGTAGTGTTCTCAAGTAAAAATAAAGTTCTTTAAACCACAGCAATGGAGGAAAAATTCTTCCTAATTTATACAAGCACCAGAATTTTAAACTTTACAGTTGATCAGGTTAGGTATCAATAATAAATAGTACCTAGAGTGGGTCTCTAGGAGAAGGCAATGGCACCCCACTCCAGTACTCTTACCTGGAAAATCCCATGGACGGAGGAGCCTGCTAGGCTGTAGTCCATAGGGTCGCTAAGAATCGGAAACGACTGAGCGACTTCACTTTCACTTTTCACTTTCATGCATTGGAGAAGGAAATGGCAACCCACCCCAGTGTGCTTGCCTGGAGAATCCCAGGAATGGCGGAGCCTGGTGGGCTGCCGTCTATGGGGTCGCACAGAGTCAGACACGACTGCAGTGACTTAGCAGTAGCAGCAGAGTGGATCTTCAAATTGTGTTCTGAGTATTGCAAAACAAAAGTTTCACTCTCACACTCTTTTGAGAACCATATGCATTTTTATGCCTACTTACACAAAGTGAACTGTATGGTTTTTATAACAACTTCTAGCTCCTCTTGCTAAAAATAGAAAGTAAAATGTTCCATCATGTGGTTACATTCTAAACCACCTGGATGTTCTTCTTTCTTCATTAGTTCTGGTCTTCTTCCTTAGGGTCCAGTCTTCTCTGAAATACAGACTTTGCTTGTCACTAACTGTAGGCTTCATGGGAGTTGATTGTAAATGCAGGAATCAATGCATATGACTTGCACCTCTTAGTTGCTTTCCTGTGTGTTTCTTTGCTCTGTTGGCTACTATTATTTTCCATTGTTTTCAATGAGAAGGGAAATATTTCTGTCCATAGAGTCACTTTAAACTTGATGGGGGAAATGAAAATGAACTCCTTTGTAAGGCTATCATACTCTTTATATAACATATCCCTGGCAGGGGTAGGTATCACTTTTCTTAAAGAGAATACAATGAGGTGACTCATCTTTATCTAAAGAATATTGTGAGATGGAAAGTACAGCAGATGCCAATTCTTTTCCTCCAATTCTTTTCCTTCTTCACATGTGCCTATGGGAATTTCATTCACACAGATACACATGCAGTCTGATTCTTGTGGGAGCTTGCATACCTTCTGTGACTTCATGCTATGGTGACAGTTCATTGATTCAGAGATGAACACCAGATCCCAGATGGTCCTGTATGAGTACTTAACTGGAAATTTCACAACAGGGACTGAAGAACTCAAATTTAGCTTATATGATAAAAAGGAAGGGAGTTGGTCATAGGCTGGTGCCATTGACTAAAGAAGTAGAGTAAAAGAATTTGTGATGAAAAGGAAAGAATGAGTCAAACAAAACACAGTAAGGCAAGGGTATTAGAATAATGTTTGATTGTTTTAAATATCTAGCCGCATTCCTCTCCCCAGGTTTGGCAACACTTGGGTTTTCCTATCCCCCCTATTTTGAACTGGTTGAATGTTACTAGCAAACAAAACAGCCCGAAATGAAACACTAGCATATAGCTCATGTGACCTTAAAAGGTAGGATGGATGTCTTACTTTCAGGAAAATGGTACCCACTAGTGTATTAGATTCTAACTATCTGGACCTCCTTCTCCTTAACTCAGGCGATGCAGCTGACTTTAATGAACAGGATACCATGAGCCTCTGTCACCCCCAGGAGCTTAACTGTACTGTTCACCAAGAGCCAGATGGTTCATGGTCCTATTACATTCAGTGCTTCACTCTCAGGATGATAGTGCTTAACATGGACTAATTTATAGTTCTTAGCAAGGTAGCCTGAGCCAAGCAGCTAAGCGAATTCTCTAAAAGAGCCTCCAGATAAGCCTGATATAAGATAGACTGATATAATAAATTTCAGGTAAAAGGTATACGTGAAAGACACTGAGTAGCAAAAGCAAGTTTTACTAATAAACACAGGATAATATTTTTAACCTCTTAATACCAAATATTATGTAGATAACACTGGCTTGGCCTTTTCTAAATTTTCTCTCCTTACAGTTGCTTCTGGTTGCCTAGCTACTAGTTACAGGGTTCTCTGCAGTGCTACCCTATAAAATTTTCTACTCTGAGAGGTTTAAGGTGGATCTGTGCTTTATAAGGCAGGGCCCACAGCAAAATCCACTCAATCCCAAGACTTAAGTTAATGAAAATCAATTTAGAATACATGCCAAGAGGGGTAGGATTGACTTACACATCAAAGAAAGTGCTTACATGATGTGACTCTAGGCGGCCCTCTTCAACCCCCTTCCTCACCCATTGATTCATAAAGAAATTCCATCATTCTCTTAAAAAGTTAATCCATTATGAATGAAAATCCCCAACAAAAGGCAATGTATCACACTATTTTCTATAATGCACACCTTGATGGAAATGAACAATCTGAACATTTATTGAGGAGTGAAGGGAGGGGAACCATGTATTTCCCAGACCTGTGGGTTGATAAAACAGTACCAAACAGGGAGACTGAATTTGCCAAAAGTAAATTCTTTAAATTGATGACTTTTACTTATTTTCCACCTTACTGGAAGGGCTTAAATGACATTTGTGAATGTTTTATAGACATGAATGGAGATCATCTACAAAATTATATTTGCTTTAAATACTCTGCCAAAAGTTTCAAGAAACTGATATCTAGGTGACAACAGTGACTGAATTACTGGTCACTGTAGACCAAAAACCATTTTTAACGTAGGTACGATTTAATGAACATATATTCTAATAAATGTTACAAAATGATGCTGCTCTTGATCATCTTAATCACATACACATAAAATTATTGCTAAACTATTAAAGTGCAACCTCCTTCAAAGGGGAACCATGTAACAGTTGATTTCTATTTTTCTGACGTGACTAGAACAGAAGCTGGGAAACATGAGAAATACTTAAACACTCCAACTCGTCAAAATTATTTAAAACAAGATAGTAAAAAATCTAAAAACTCTAGGTTCAATGAGGTTATTTTATATTTAGTCTTCTTAATCATAATCTTAGATTTTCTTTTCCCTAATTATGAGACATGGGACATTATGCCACCCACTGGAAATATAACCTTTTTTGAATGTTATAATATTTTGTGAAAGTCAAATAGTTAATATGTATGCTTTCATCTTGACCCTAACACACAGAATACTAGGGAAGATTTTCTTGACCTTAGATACAGCTATAAACCCTTTGAACACAGAACATGCATTAATCACTCACAAAATACATGTTCTCAGAAATATAGTTTTGAAAATACTGGTTTAAATTTCTCCACATTTTTTCACCAAGAAATGCATCCAGCTATCTCAACACTTTCCTGCCTACTGTTCAAGGCTTAATTTTCTTAACTGGAACAAAAATGATCATAACCTCCCTCCTCCCTTCTCACAATGGCTGTGCTTGCAACATGGAGAAAGATTTTCTTCTGGCTTTCTGTTCGGGAGTGATACCTCTCAATAAAGAGCTTACCAAAAACCTAAGTAAATGTTTTAACACTTCAATGTTGAGATAGATGACTTTATTAAGGGTTATAATTTAAAAACCCACTTTTAATTTTTGAAACTGTTATGTTTCAAAACATATTATGATAATTCCTAATCTGAGTCTCTCACAATCTCACAAGGACTCCGCCATCAGGGCTGCCTATATTCAAGCCCCTCACTCTCACTCTTTTAGAATAACCTCACTTCCAAATATTTGTTGGAAGTCTTTTATGAGTCCAGAAATATTTTCTGTACTTGAAGATATACAAGGAGGAAGGCAAGGTAGAAGATAAGAAGGAGGTAGGCACGAAGAGTCAGACACGACTGAGCCACTTCACTTTCACTTCTCACTTTCATGCACTGGAGAAGGAAATGGCAACCCACTCCAGTGTTCTTGCCTGGAGAATCCCAGGGACAGGGGAGCCTGGTGGGCTGCTGTCTAACAGAGTTGGACATGACTGAAGTGACTTAGCAGCAGCAGCAGGCAATTCCCTGCCCCCGTGTTTTTTTTTTTTTTTTTTAATTTTATTTTATTTTTAAACTTTACAATATTGTATTAGTTTTGCCAAATACCGAAATGAATCCGCCACAGGTATACCTGTGTTCCCCATCCTGAACCCTCCTCCCTCCTCCCTCCCCATACCATCCCTCTGGGTCATCCCAGTGCACCAGCCCCAAGCATCCAGTATCGTACATCGAACCTGGACTGGCAACTCGTTTCATACCTGATATTATACATGTTTCAATGCCATTCTCCCAAATCTCCCCACCCTCTCCCTCTCCCACAGAGTCCATAAGACTGATCTATACATCAGTGTCTCTTTTGCCGTCTTGTACACAGGTTATTGTTACCATCTTTCTAAATTCCATATATATGTGTTAGTATTCTGTATTGGTGTTTTTCTTTCCGGCTTACTTCACTCTGTATAATAGGCTCCAGTTTCATCCACCTCATTAGAACTGATTCAAATGTATTCTTTTTAATGGCTAAGTAATACTCCATTGTGTATATGTACCACAGCTTTCTTATCCATTCATCTGCTGATGGGCATCTAGGTTGCTTCCATGTCCTGGCTATTATAAACAGTGCTGTGATGAACATTGGGGCACACGTGTCTCTTTCCCTTCTGGTTTCCTCAGTGTGTATGCCCAGCAGTGGGATTGCTGGATCATAAGGCAGTTCTAATAAGGGCTTCCCTAATGGCTAAGATGGTAAAGAATCTGCCTGCCAATGCAGGAGACACAGGTTCTGTCCCTGATTGGGGATGATCCCCTGGAAAAGGAAAGGGCAACCCATTCCAATATTCTTGCCTGGAAAATCCCATGGACAGAGGAGCCTAGTGGGCTACAGTCCATGGGATAGCAAAAGAGTTGGGCATGACTTAGTGACTAAAGAACAGTAAAAGTATCTTATAATACACTAACGAATAGACAATTAGCAAAGAAATAAACGTTCTAAACTAAATTTTCCATCTCCAAATCTATTACCAGTGAAACCTTGCCTCTGATGGTTACACGCTGTCACTGGGCCTCTGTTATTTTGGGATCTGATGACTTCCTTTGCTGTCGGCGAGCCCAGTTCTGTAAGATTGTCCCCTCCTCTCAGTCCTGGCTTATAGATGACAGCTGCCCCTTCTTGATGATGCAGGTGGCCCTTGGACTAATGCATTCCAGTGATTCTGGCAGACAGTGTCCTCTGCCTTTGAACATGACCATCTGGAGAGATTCCCGGCCTCACTTATGTGAGTTTTTTAAGCCTTCTTCTACCATTTTCGGCAGCAGTTCTGGCATTTTTATTGCATTTAGAAAGGGCCAATGCTCTCTTCAAAATTTCAAGAGTTAGAGCAGCGTCATGTCAGTTCCACGGCCTTTGCAGGTAATTAAATCTTCTAGTATGGGAGAATGCTTTGTATCAACAAACTCTTCTTTATCTGGCCTTCAGTAATGGTTCTCTTGTTTCAGTACTCTCATAATCCAGTCTGAGAGATACCATCAGATCCCTGCCCGGGGGTTTTGGCTAGGACTTTCAGCTGTTTATTTCCTCCCTTTTCAGGCTCAGCACCACTTCTCTCTAGCCAGTTCATTCTATGACTTCACTCTAGTGACCTAAAGGAGAGAGGAAGGGTTATATTCTAAAGGTCGGGGTGGGAATCTGTCCCATTTTGTGAAGCAGAGGCTTTTCATCATCTTCAATCAAGTAGAAATAGGAGGCATGAACCACTACTATAAGCACAGATGGTTCACAAAAAGCTTGAATTATCATGTTTTCCAGTATATACTTACCTGGCAGGGGAGGTACGATGATCAAGAAGGTGGTTCTCCCAGGGAGAGGCTTAGTCATTGCACTGCAGGTGTGTTGACCTCTGGGATTTCCGCAAATGTGGGAAACTTGATGGCATAACTTCTGGTAGTGGGGGACTGCATTCAAGTTCTTTTTATTTTTTTTTTTTTAAGGGCTTCCCTGATAGCTCAGTTGGTAAAGAATCCACCTGCAATATAGGAGACCCCAGTTTGATTCTTTAGTTGGGAAGATCCGCTAAAGAAGGGATAGGCTACCCACTCCAGTATTCTTGGGCTTCCCTGGTGGCTCAGCTTGTAAAGAATCCGCCTGCAGTGCTGGAGACCTGGGTTTGATCCCTGGGTTGGGAAGATCCCCTAGAGAAGGGAAAGGTTACCCACTCCAGTATTCTGGCCTGGAGAATTCCATGGACTGTACAGGCCATGGGGTGCAGAGTCGGACATGATTGAGCAACTTTAACTTTCACTTTCCAGTATATCAGTCCAGACTTTATTGTTGTTCAGCTGCTAAATTGTAACTGACTCTCTGTGACCCCATGGATTGTAGCACGCCAGGCTCCTCTTTCCTCCACTATCTCCCAGAGTTTGCTCAAATTCATGTTCATCATCTTTTCTCTTTGGTGACTGAGACATCAGTTACTGGAGCCATGTCCCCTGCTAAGTCTGTCTGCTGAGGAGAGAATGGACGCCCCAGAGAGAGGAGCAGAGAAGAAAGAGGAAAAGTAGACTTTACACATTTCCCTCTCTGGATTTATTTGTCTCTAACACCAACATGGAACTCTTTTCTAAGTGGGTCATACATTGTACTTTTTCTATTACTCTGATTCAAGTTGGATGTGTGTCCCTTGCAGCAAACATATTCAACCTGGACATATATTTAAAGTAAACCCATTTCAAGCAGTGGGACAGTTCCAGAGCATATTCTTGAATATTTAAGAAGAATGTCCTTGAAAGGTCGGCTAAGTCATTCCTTTGCCTTCAAGCAGAATGACACAAACTATCCAAGAACGCATGTGGATTTTTAATAAATGCCATCTGTTGGTGACATATGCCTGTGGGATTTGTATGTATAAATTATAATATGAGACACTCAAAAAAAAAAAAGACAACTATACATTTCTCTTTCTCTGCAAAGTGATGAGTCATGTTAAACAGTGCCTACTTTGTTTCTCTTTCTGAAAGGGCATCACCAATTACTTTAGTGAATGATGTAAAACAACGCTGAAAGTATCTTAATGAGACAATGTCAAAATTCCTGCTTTTTAAAAATATATTCAACTATCAAAAAATTTTCAGTTTTACAAAGTTTGTCAAATTTACAAACTTTGTCAAAGTTTGTCAAATTTTCAGTTTGACAAAGACTTGTTTTCTGCCATTATCAGTGCCTTATGGAAGAAGAAACAAAAGTTTACGAAAAACACTGTCTTCCCAGAACAGTATGACCTCATTTCTGACATTATCAAAGATGCTTCCAGAAAACACTTCACACGCCAGAGCAATGTTGACGTTTTTTCCATGAGAGCCAGGATCAGTGATCAACGCTCAACAAATAAGAAAGGATTTTCTAAAAGGTAAAGAGAAAGGTTTGTTTAAGATCTCAAAAGAGAACCACCAATAACAGAGGGAAAAGGATGAAATCACATCAAACTATAACACGTGAAGTAATTTACTATTCCATTGTTGGTAATACCACAGGAAATTGTAAGTGTCTTAACCATATTTCAAATTAGACTGAGTCTATCTTAAGGATTGCATATCCAGACACAAATAAATGCCTATTTCAGGCTTCATTCTGCGAGGAGGGCATATATGGAGACTAGTCATTCCACAAGTTGAAACAGACCAAGAAATCAGTGGAATCAGCCCCGTTCAAATCCTTTCTATAATGCACGATGTTGCCTGAGAGAGAGCTCTTTGGGATTTTATACATTTAAAAAAAAAAAAGAGGGGAGGGGTTAAATGAAACTTAATGTCCTCTTTCTGTATAATACATAATTTATGTAGCAAATTTTAAAATACGTCTGTTTCAAATTAAGTGTAGGCTTGTATATGTATAGTTGTCTGTTTGCATATTGTGTATGTTTGTCTCCCTGAGACTGTCTCACTATTTTCAAAAAATATCACAGTGGGAAGAGTGTTATAGACTATTTTTCTCAGAATTCTCCAGATCAGAAAGGCACTGTGGCACTTCAGCTGTAACAGACACAAGCCACTGAAATGACTTAGTAAAAATAAAATGTGATATCCAAATCAAATAAGAAAACTCATTTCTTTGTGCCATTTACATCTTTCTATATAATAAAAGGAATCATATTTTCTTCACTAGTCTTAATTCAATAAGCAATTGTCTCCTACTTCTGGTCAAAAGTGAAGCCAAGTTATTTCACAGTCAATAGTTCTAAGAAATAACATTTTACATTTTCTTTTTCTATAAAATATATGTCATTTGTTAAAAAATTAAATAAAAATGATATTTTGTATACTTCAAATTTTCCGCTATTACATGTACTACATTACGATGCGAACAATTTATGAGGAATTTTAATTTAAATGTACCTTTACCTATATTTTCCAAAGTGAATTTCATAGAATTCTAGTCACAGGAAATACTTTGCAGAGTTTTCATGAAAAACACATTTGGAAAATGCTCTTATGTTCTTACTCCCAGCCCCACTGGTTGAATGTTACTAGCAAACAAAACAGCCTGAAATAAAACACTAGAGTCTAGCTCATGTGATCTTAAAAGGTAGGATGATGTATATCTTGCTTTCAGGAAAATGGTACCCACTAGTGTATTAGATTCTAAATATCTGGACCTCCTTCTCCTTAACTCAGAAGATGCAGCTGACTTCAATGAACAGGGTGCCATGAGCCTCTGTCACCCCCAGGAGCTTAACTGCACTTTCCACCAAGATGCAGATGTTTCATGGTCTTAGTACATCCAGTGCTCCACTATCAGCTTGACAGATATTGAAATCCCTAAGATCTGCACTCTCATGCACACATTTATATAACTCCATATAATCCAAGATTCCCCAAATTTATGTTACCATAGAGCACTCTAAGTAAATAAGCATTAATCGCTCAGTTGTGTCCAACTCTTGTGACCCCCATGGACTGAAGCCTGCCAGGCACCTCTGTCCATGGAGTTCTCCAGGCAAGAATACTGTAATGAGTAGCCATTCCCTTTTCTAGGGGATCTTCCTGACCCAGGGATCAAACCCAGGTCTTCCACATTGCAGGCAGATTTTTTACTGTCTGAATCACTAAGAGAAATACCATAGACTACCTTGAGGGAAACACCATTTCTATTAACTTTTATTTATTTTCTTTAATATATTGTTTTGGCCATGCCACAGAGCATGTGAAATCTTAGTTCCCCAAATGGGGACTGAACCCATGCTCCCTATACTGGAAGCACAGAGTCCTAACCACTGGTTCACTGGGGAACTCCCTCTATTGACTTAACTTTGAAATGGACAAGTCTACTATTCATAGAAATAAACTGCATGGAAAAGTGATAAAACAAACAAACAACCAGAAAGACCCTTCACTTTACATAAATGATTGTGTGAACACTCCGTCCTCCCTGGAGAAACCCTTGGCCAAGGATGCCTGGGGACGTGACCCTCCTCATCTTGCAGTTCCCCCTCACGCCTGTGGCCCACACTGCTCCCCATGCCCCACCATGGTTACTTCTGTGTATCAGCCCTAGTATGCCAACTGCAAAGAAGTCTCAAACTTGAAATTTCTCATTGCCCTGAATTCAGTCTGTCTTGGACCTACGTACCTGTGCTCAGTCACTCAGTTATGTCCAACTCTTTGCAACCCCATGGACTGTCGCCCATCAGGCTCCTCTGTCTATGGAAATCTGCCAGGCAAGAATACTGGAGTGGGTTGTCATTTCCTACTCCAGGGGATCTTCCCAGCCAGGGATCGAACCCACCTCTCTTGCGGCCTCCTGCGCTGGCAGATGGAAACTTTACCACTGCACCACCTGGGAAGTCCCATCTTGGAGGTACATTTTCATTAATTTAAGTTAATACCAATAAGAGGAGAACAAAAAGGAATCAGAGAGAACACAGGCTGTGTTTTAGGCAAGACGTTCAGTGTAGGATCTGCCCTGATGAAAGAGGCAGCTTTTATGTACTCAGAGGTCTTTGTGATTGAGAAGACAAAAATGTAAGTTGAATTTTCTTCTTGTTCCAAACAGACCTTAAATGTACATTTTATATTTTTCTTAGCATTTTTCTAAAGCATTTCCTGGCTCTGTCTGGACCTGCTGATAGTCTTCTCAGATATCACAGGTGTATGCCACACTCGTATCTTCATCCCATGTTCTTCTAACTAACATTCAAATACAAAGTTTTCAAATACCTGATCATCTGAGAGCAAACGAGACAGCCAAAAGACCTCATCAAATACTGCACCTTTGCCTTCTCATCAAGTCGTTTGTGACAACATCCCTCTCCTGATTACTTCTAACTGGATCATTTCATCTTCACTAACTTCTGCAATTTTGAATGCTCACCCATCAAACTTTTTTCTTAAACCTTTGGTTTTTCAGCAATGCAAAATCCAAATAAGTGAGAAAATAAATACTACTAAAGAAATAAAATCATCATCATAGTCTCAAAAGACATTATTAAAGGAGAAATGTCCCATAACAGAACCCAGAAGCTTCAAAGTTAATTTCCAGGTTCTACATTACTTCGCTCCTTTATATTTTCATAAGTTCTTCCAACAGATAGAACAATAAAGAGAGATAAAGCCATGAGTCAATAAATAATGATTACAAAAAAATTACTTCACTATGCTCTAACAGGTAAATAAATTATATCTTGGAAGTGGTTTGATTTGATTGGCTCAGATCTTCAGTGCTTTGCTAAAAAAAAAGAAAACACAGAATATTTTAGGTTCAAGACTTCTAAGGGATCAAGAGACTATGGACAGTTTCCTAATCAGAAGCAACATACATAATCCAAGCCAGTCGGCTCATGACTGTCTGGTCAGCTGGTTGCCTGGATAAGAGAATCCTCACAAAAGAAAAACAAAACAGCTATAATAAACATCTCACTGAGGAAATGTCATTTTCATACATATTTGCAGAGATTTTATTCATTCAAATTAGATGCTTCCAAAATGTTTCTGTTGATTCAAACCCAATGGAATTTGTACATGCAAATTCCTTCTCCTAGTTAAGTCATTTACGCTTCTTTCTTTGAAAAAGGTTAAATGCAGCTTCCTTCAAGAACATACTCATGACCTTCTCTCTACCTTCAGGAAGAGTTAAGGGCGTCTTCTTCTTGGGGAGCTCTCACTGACTTGCCCATGTTTCCCACCCAACTATGGAATATGAATGTTTACCTACCCAGTGGCTCAGCGGTAAAGAATTTGCCTGTAATGCAAGAGATGTGGGTTCGATCCATGGGTTGGGAAGATCCCCTGGAGGAGGGCATGGAAACACTCCAGTATTCTTTCATGGAGAATCCCAAGGACAGAGGAGCCTGGTGGGCTACAGTCTACAGGTTGCAAAGCGTAGGACACGACTGAAGCAACTGAGCACATGTACTCTACACATAATTTTTGAAATGCCATTTAAAAATAGCATCCTCATGAACCCAATGACATACATAACTATTTGTATTTTGTCCCCAGAAGACAGTGCTTTCCTGAATGGCAGAACTAGGGATTTCCCTCTATGTTTTCATTTCATAAGAAGTTTTCTCCACAGAATTGAGACAAAGATCTTTACACTGAGATTCAAAATCAACAAAAGAAGGAAAAGAATATATCTTTTTAGTTTGTAAAATCATATCAACCAACTCTGAGTCTTCATATACATATCTGGTGGTCTGAAAATTAGCCCTATTAATGGAGAAGGAAATGGCAACCCACTCCAGTGTTCTTGCCTGGAGAATCCCAGGGATGGGGGAGCCTGATGGGCTGCCGTCTATGGGGTCACATAGAGTCGGACACGACTGAAGCGACTTAGCAGCAGCAGTAGCAATAGTCCGTTATGGGAGTAGGCTCCAAAATCACTGCAGATGGTGACTGCAGCCATGAAATTAAAAGACACTTACTCCTTGGAAGGAAAGTTATGACCAACCTAGACAGCATATTAAAAAGCAGAGACATTACTTTGCCAACAAAGGTCCATCTCGTCAAGGCTATGATTTTTCCAGTAGTCATGTATGGTTGTGAGAATTGAACTATAAAGAAAGCTGAGTACCAAAGAATTGATGCTTTTGAACTATGGTGTTGAAGAAGACTCTTGAGAGTCCCTTGAACAGCAGGGAGATCCAACCAGTACATCCTAAACGAGATCAGTCCTGAGTGTTGATTTGAAGGACGATGTTGAAGCTGAAACTCTAATACTTTGGCCACCTGATGCAAAGATCTGGCTCATTTGAAAAGACCCTGATGCTGGGAAAGATTGAGGATGGAAGGAAAAGGAGATGACAGAGGATGAGATGGCTGAATGGCATCACTGACTCAATGGAGATGAGTTTGAGTAGACTCCAGGAGTTGGTGATGGACAGGGAGGCCTGGCATGCTGTGGTCCATGGGGTCGCAAAGAGTCTGACATAAGTGAGCGACTGAACTGAACTGATGGGAGAAGGCATTTCTCCAGTTCTCTAAGATCATGCAAGAAGAGTCCCAGGGGTTTTAGACAGACCAAAACAGTCAGGTATGTCCTGCTTTCCAATCTACTTAGAACACAGTTGATACCATCTGAGCTTACAGAGAAGCCCTCTGTTCCCCTGCTAAGCCTGGACACAGAAAACCTTTATGAACAGTCTCGAGGTCTCAATGGTTTAATGTTCAGGCCATCAGCATCCCTGTGTCAAAAATCATAAGCTCTTTGTACTCTTAGAATGCTGTATGAGAGCCCATTCCAGGTACCCCACATGCGTGCACGCAGGCATACTAAGTCCCTTTAGTTGTGTCCGACTCTTTGCAACCCTGTGGACTGTAACTGCCAGGTTCCTCTTTCCATGGGATTCTCCAGGCAAGAACACTGGAGTGGGTTCCCATGTCCTCCTCCAGGGGATCTTCCTGACGCAGGGATCAAACCCTCATCTCTTACATCTCCTACATTGGCAGGCGGGTTCTTTACCACTCGTGCCACCTGGGAAATCCATAGGTACCCCACATGTCCTCCTAATTGTCCACCTAGCATCTAGGGTTTCTTTTTGTTTGCTTGTTCATTTTTGTGTTTTTGGCCACAGTGTGCAGCATGTAGGATCTCTATTCCCTGACCAGGTGTCAGAACTATACTCCCTGCAGTGGTAGCACAGAATCCTAACCACTGGACCACTAGGGGCCTTCTGATATGGCACTAGTGGTAAAGAACTCGCCTACCAATGCAGGAGACTTGAGAGACACAGGTTTGATCCCAGTGTCAGGAAGATTCCCTGGAGAAGGAAATGGCAACACACTCCAGTATTCTTGACTGGAGAATGCCATGGACAGTTAGACTGGCGGGCTACAGCCCATAGAGTCGGACACAACTGAAGTGACTTTAGCATGATGCATGGACTGCCAGGGAAGTCTCTCACCTCAGTTCAGTTCAGTTGCTCAGTCCTGTCTGACTCTTTGTGACCCCATGGACTGCAGCATGCCAGGCTTCCCTGTCCATCACCAACTCCCAGAGCTAGCACAAACTCATGTCCATCGAGTCAGTGATGCCATACAACCATCTAGTCCTCAGGTGTCCCCTTCTCCTCCCACCTTCAGTCTTTCCCAGCATCAAGGTCTTTTCCAGTGAGTCAGTTCTTTGCATCAGGTGGCCAAAGTATAGGAGTTTAAGCTTCAGCATCAGTTCTTCCAATGAATATTCAGACTGATTTCCTTTAGGATAGACTGGTTGGATCTCCTTGCAGAAAAAAAGGACTCTCAAGAATCTTGTCCAACACCACAGTTTAAAAGCATCAATTCTTTGGCACTCAGCTTTCTTTATAGTCCAACTCTCACATCCATACACGGCTACTGGAAAAACATAGCTTTGACTAGACGGACCTTTGTTGGCACAGTAATGTCTGCTTCTTAATATGCTGTCTAGGTGGGTCAGGGCTTCCTTTGTGGCTCAGTTGGTAAAGAATCTGCCTGTAATGAGGGAGACCTGAGTTCGATCCCTGGGTTGGGAAGATCCCCTGGAGAAGGGAAAAGCTACCCACTGCAGTATTCTGGCCTAGAGAACTCCATGGACTATATAGTCCATGGGATCGTGAAGAGTTGGACACAACTGAGCTACTTTCACTTTAGGTTGGTCACAGCTTTTCTTCCAAGGAGCAAGCATCTTTTAATTTCATGGCTGCAGTCACCATCTGCAGTGATTTTGGAGCCCCAAAAAATAAGGTCTCACTGTTTACATTGTTTCCCATCTATTTGCCACGAAGTGATTGGACCAAATGCCATGATTTTAATTTTCTGAATGTTGAGTTTTAAGCCAATTTTTTCACTCTCCTCTTTCACTTTCATCAAGGGGATCTTTATTTCTTCTTCACTTTCTGCCATAAAGGTGGTGTCAACTGCATCTGAGGTTATTGATATTCCTCCCAGCAATCTTGATTCCAGTTTGTGCTTCATCCAGCCCGGCATTTCACATAATGTACTCTGCATATAAGTTAAATAAGCAGGGTGACAATATGCAGCCTTGACATATTCCTTTCGCAATTTGGAACCAGTCTGTTGTTCCATATCCAGTTCTAACTGTTGCTTCTTGACCTGCATACAGATTTCTCAGGAGGCAGGTCAGGTGGTCTAGTAGCCATCTCTTTAAGAATTTTCCACAGTTTGTTGTTATCCACACAGTAAGGCTTTGGCGTAGTCAATAAAGCAGATGTTTTTCTGGAAATCTCTTGCTTTTTCAATGATCCAATGGATGTTGGCAATTTGATCTCTGGTTCCTCTGCGTTTTCTAAAACCAGCTTGAATATCTGGAAGTTCACGGTTCATGTGCTGTTGAAGCCTATCTTGGAGAATTTTGAGCATTACTTTGCTAGCGTGTGAGATGAGTATAATTGTGCAATAGATTGAACATTCTTTGGCTTTGCCTTTTGGATTGGAATGAAAAACTGACCTTTTCCAGTCCTGTGGCCACTGCTGAGTTTTCCAAATTTGCTGGCATATTGAGTGCAGCACTTTCATAGCATCATCTTTTAGGATTTGAAATAACTCAACTGGAATTCCATCACCTCCACTAGCTTTTGTAACTCTTGTAAGTCTCCACTAGGTTTTGTAAGTCTTCTATTTCCTGTGATTCGAGTTCCAGATTTACCCCCAAAACCCTTCTCACTGTAGCTTGGCTTCCTCTGTAGTTCTGCTGATGAGGATAAAATGTGACAGGCATGCCTGAGTGCTGATTCCAACCTGCATGACGGTTCATTTTTTATGGTGAAGTAATAAGTTGGCATTCCGGTTCTGTAATAAGTTGGCATTTCACTAGGGAAGTCTCTCCCTTCCCTCTTTTTCCCTTCAGCCTAGATCTCCCTTGTCTCTCCTCAAGGTGAACTTTCCCCTGGGGAGAGGAAGTAGCGTAAGGACAGTTTACCTGATACAACGCTGGCTGCTCTTTCCCGATGTGTAAGTGGCAGAGGAGAGGTTAACCACAAATAGTTTCTTTTTATTTTCTATTAGCTCACTTGTTAAGCATCCTTCAGAGGAAACGACTAGTCAGTCATGTCAGCAAAAACAAAAACAAGGGCTCACTGAGGCAAGCGCTGGAAGCACTAATTCAAAAACACACCGGAGAAGAGGCAACCTTAGCTGAGCGTCTTCAGGTGTTGTAGCTCCTCTGCGGCGCTGACACATTTGTGAAGAGTCACCGTGTTAGGTCAGCATTCAAAGACTTCTATTTCCTGTGAATGAATTCCAGATTTACCCCCAAAACCTTTCTCACTGTAGCCTGGGTTTCTCTGTAGTTCTGCTGATGAGGATAAAATGTGACAGGCATGCCTGAGTGCTGATTCCAGCTGCATGACCGTTGTTTTCTTACAGTGGAGTAATAAGTTGGCATTCCAGTTTTGTAAATTAGTCTCAGGAGCTTTGATAATGTGCACCTTCAGCTAGAGAAATGGATTCCCTATGTACGGCTGACAATACGTGGGAGGTGGAAGACCAGATCGGGGTCATGCTACCACAGAACCCTTGGGAGACCACTGGGAAGCTGTCCCCACAGGCTCTCCCAGAGTCCTCAGAGGTTCTTGCTTCATCTCTTTTTCAGTCTGAACCTATACAGGAGCTCTGTACCTTGAATTGTTGAATGATTAACCCTTTTCCACCCTGGTGGCTCAGCAGTAAAGAATCTACCTGCAATGCAGGAGAAACAGGAGATATGGGTTCAATCCCTGGGTCACAAAGTTCCCCTGGAGAAGGAAATGGCAACCCACTTCAGCATCCTCGCCTTGAAAATCCCATGGACAGGGAACCTTGTTGCTGTTATTAAGTCACTTCAGTCATATTCAACTCTTTGCAACCCCATGGATTGTAGCTCACCAGGCTCCTCTGTCCAAGGGATTTCCTAGGCAAGAATACTGGAGTGGGTTGCCATTCCCTTCTCCAGGAGAACTTCTCAACCCAGGGGTCAAACCAGCACCGCCTGCAGTGGGAGGCAGGTCCTTTACCACTGAGCCACCTGGGAAGCCCACAGAGGAACCTGGCAGGCCACAGTTCGTGGGGTCCCAAAAGAGTCGGATACAACTAAACAACAACAACAGCACTGTTTAGGTTACAAAACAAGTCCTCAAGCATTATCTTATTTTTTAAAAAAGCCTGCATTTGCTCAACTGCAGTTCAATGCAAGATCTCTGCGATGATCTCTGAAATTTTATTTTTTTTAATATTTATTTATTTATTTATTTGGTTGTGCTGGGTCTTAATTGTAGCATACGGTATCTTAGACCTTCGTTGTGGCCTGCAGGCTCTAGTTCCCTGATCAGGGATCAAACCTTGGGCCCCCTGCATTGGAAGTGCAGAGTCTTAGCTATTGGACCACCAAGGAACTTTCAAGCATTATCCTTTTTGATTCTTGACAATATTAAGGGGGCATATGAAAGTTTATATATCCATTTTATAGATGAAACAACTGTGCCATAGTGTTTTGTTGATTTGTGGTCACAATGCAAGCAATCAACCAAGCCACCACACACTCAAAAATGTGACTGCGGATATTTTTAACCTGGACATATCACTAATGCCTTGTTACCAAAAAGGTGCCACTCAAAACACATGTAAATAAATAGTAATACAATAACTAACAGTTATGCAGCTTTTACTAAGTGAAAGGTACTAGGCTAGGCAATTTACATACATTAATCTGTCCAGTCCTTATGAAGTTAGTAGGAATTATTATTCTCAATGGACAAGTGATAGAAAATAGACAAGTGAGAAAATAGAGAAATTATGCAGGTTGTTCAAGGTCATATGGTTAGGAAGTAGGAAAGCCAGAAATTAAACCTGAACACCCAAAGCCTATGGTTTTACCCTATGTTATACTAGAAATCTATGAAAACCCTTGCCTGGCTAGACACCATAAAGCTTGAATTCTTCTTCCAGCTTGATTTGTCATGTGCAAAAGGCGTCTTTTCCACTTGGTTTAGTAGCCAAGTTTGAGATTTGGTTTCTATGCTCACAACTCATCATGCTTGTGCTAGGAAATCTGTCACTTCCTCCAACTCCACCACATGTGCCAATTTATACTTTCTAAGATAAGGACAATCCCAAGAATTGACACCTAAACTCCCAATTCTAGATTTCCTTATTCTGATTCAAACTGCTTCTGAGAAATCCCAGTTATGACAGACAACATGAGATGAAATTTTATGCTATTGAAAGACAATTCTATCAGAATATCAAGCACTGAATAATGCCCCACCTTCACATTTCTCAGATTTCAGATCTACTTATTAGATGTCATGCTGTATTTCAATTGAAATAGGTATCTCGTGTAATGGAAACTTTTGTGATATATTTTAGAATATTCTCTCCCTCAGGCCACCCACCACAATCATCCACATTACTCTTTCATTCAATAAATATTTATTATTTAAATTTATTTATAGATATTTATATTTATTGAACCACTAATTCAATAAATATTTATTGAACCACAAGTTTAGCTGATTCCTTTGAGAAACAAGGGAAAGGCATAGTCATTGTTGTCAACCTCTTACTACTTAAAATGAGTATTAAAAGCATTATTAATTGTGGGGCTTCCCTGGTGGCTCAGCAGCAAAGAATTCACCTGCAATGTAGGAGATATAGGAGACATGGGTTCGATCTCTGGGTTGGGAAGTTCCCCTAGGGAAGGGCATGGCAACCCACTCCAGTATTCTTGCCTGGAAAATTCCATGGACAAAGGAGCTTGGTGGGGTACAGTCTGTGGGGTCATGAAGAGTTGGACACAACTAAGCAATGGAGCACATTATTAATTGCAGAAGGTTAAGGGAATGGCAACCCACTCCGATATTCTTGCCTGGAGAAAATCCCATGGACAGAGGAGCCTGGAGGGCTACAATCCATGGGATCACAAGAGTCAAACACGACTTAGCAACTAAACACCCATGAATTTAAAAACTATAGACATTTAGAGGAGGGATTGCGCTGTGTAAAGAAAGCTGCATTTAAGTTAGAGTACCAAGGAAAGACGCTATTCCAGGTTAAGCAAAAATCAAGATCAAAAGATGGGCTAAGACAAAGCAGAACATTCAACTAGCTTGGTTGGAGCAGTGGATGGGTTGAAAGATGCAGCAAGGAATCATCCGGAAGCCACTGCACCTTGAATGTACAGCCCTGCATTTTACTCGGCATTGCACAGTGGAAGGGAATGGCATTCTTTTTGTTACATAGCAAGTGATTAAAAAAGAAACGCTGGAGTCAGACAGATTTCCAGCTTCACCAGAGTATTTCAGTGACTCTGAGAAAGTCACATAACCATTCTAAATCTGTGTTTCCTCATGTGTGAAATGATAATAGATATAAAAACTATATGTCAAGAGGTGATGATTAAATAAAGCAATGATTACAAAAGGAGACTTGACATTGAGGTTGGTGATACTAGGTGCTAGGAAATGTTGTTATTTAGTCACCAAATTGTGTTTGACTCTTTTGCAATCCCATGGACTGTAGCCTGCCAGCATCCTCTGTCTGTGGGATTTTCCAGGCAAGAATGCTGGAGTGGGTTGTCAGTTCCTTCTCCAGACTAGGAGACAATATTAGTGTTAAATCAGTAAATAGTCAAAGACTTTTACATTTCTTATAACTGACTCTGTGCGCACTGGAACAATTTCTAACTTGTTTTTGCCCCTTCGCTTGTGACAAAAGGGCTTCCATGTCTGTTCAGTTGAGCGTCTATGAACACTTCTGTCCCTTCAGCTCCCTTCCTATTTCTGTGATTGCACTGGCCTTACTGGCAAACACGCCACACTGGTATTTTATATTACTCTTCTATTTAGGTAAAAACTAAGGGACTTTTTATAAATACTATATCTGCCATGGCCAGCCTCCTGAATCCTGTCCTCGTGTGATTATTTTTTTTCCTAAATGTAGAAATTTACACCATCAACGTTCATTTAATTTTATTAATTTCAATCAAACTTTTCCTTACAGAACTCTTCCTAAAAGTACTAATATTATCTAATATTTTAACTATATATCACCTGAACATTTGATAAGCATTGGAAAAAACAGTGAGAGTGTTAGTCATCCAGTCATGTCCGACTCTTTGTGACCCCATGGAATACTGCCTGCCAGGCTCCTCTGTCCATGGGATTCTCCAGGCAAGAATATTGGAGGGGGTAACCCAAGGAATCTTTCCGACTCAGGGCTCAAACAGATCAATCCCTGAGTCTCCTGTATTGCAGGCGGATTCTTTACCGTCTGAGCTACTAGAGAAGCATTGAACTTATCACTAAAAACAGGTTAAAGCAAAAAAAAAAGACTTCTGAACTAGACGGCTTTATGGGTCCCCTCTGTTTTATTAACCCATTAATCAGCACTATTAGGCTATAATCATTCAATTGGCTAGACTTTTCTTAATGTTTGCATATCTTTTTTGTTCAAAAGGCTATCTGGGCACTGGGATCATATACGCCACCCAACTAGGATGTAATTTACCTGCCCCATTATCTATAATAAAAAGGTAAACAGATGTTGTTTCCGTGACTTGTTCTTTGTTAACATGAGCTGCGTTTCTGTGATCACTGTTTTCTTATCTAAACATTTCTCAAATATTTGTTTCATATCCATGCTTTTCACAAAGTTCCCAATGTACACACAGAAGAAGCCTTGCTCACCAGGAAGGATCTGACCAAATGTCCTTACGGGAGCTTTTCCAGGGAAGTCAGTATGGATTCTTGAATTTATAAATTACTGTGTGGGGAGGTAGCATGGAGTTGGCTCAGGAGACAGTGCAAGGCTTTTAGCTATATCTATTTAGCACAATATGAAAAATGTTAATCTATAAAACCCTTTATGAAGCAGACTGAGTAACTTAGGTATTATTTGTTTTATTTTTAAGGCATATTTGCAGGTATTCTGCAAGGAAGAGAACATATTCTAAGACCTTAATTTTTATGTGCAACCATCATATATGCAAAGGGAGAATACTACAATCATTTCTGTTTTAGAGGTCATTTCATTCAAAGACAACAGCTGGAAATTCTGCTATTTTAAAAAGACTTTAACAATGAACAATATACTTAAAACAAAAAACAAAAAAAAACACACCAAATGCAAAGACTTTATTTTACCCAGCAACCAAAAGGAGTTGCTCTATCAAAAGGAGTCAAAAGAGACTTCTTTTGACCCTGACCACGGGTTCCATTTGTACTTCATTGTCCCAAATCTCTTGTCCTAAAAAGTCTTCACAGAGCGAACACCTTTGGTAGCTTGTTCTGTCACCTCTATTGCACTTTGTCCCATAAATTGGGTCAATATACTTCCTATTCTCAGCCTTTTCTTCTGACTCCACAGGATGCTGGCATCACTCCAAACCTGCTGGGTCCCAATCCTGGTTTTATAGATATTAAAAAAAAAATCAATGAGAGAAAAAAAAAAATGTTTCTCGATAGCTCAGCTGACATAGCCACAGGCAGGACCTGGCTGGTGCAAGTCGGTATCATTCACATGACCAGGCAGACAGAGACTTTGTTATTTCACAGCACACCTTGCCATCCACGTCTCTCAATTGTTGCAATCAGTGCTAGTGCTTCAGGGCGAAAATACATAAATAACAAATGTGGGCTAGCGCAGGTTCTGGCTGATGCTGGGAATATATACACAACAGCAGTACAGCCTGCCGGGGTCTACATCGACTAATCAATTCTTGATTTTTTTTTTTTTTTCGCCTTCTCTTTCTTTTTTTGTTTATACTTTGTCAGCTAATAGATTGTGACCCATGAAATTACTTCTTTGAAAAGGAACTTGCTCTAGGTAATACTTTTCTCTCTGAAAAGAAAATCTACTGACTATGGCATCATTGGGTGAGAGCCCCTAGCATGGGTTACTGCAAGGCGAGAGACAAAAGGGTAGGGTTATCTACAAAGTAAGAAGGAGAGACTCCTTACTTTGAAGTAGGTGGACTCTTAAAAGGATGTTAGAGGCTACCTTCCCATGCAGTACCCTAGGGAGGCTATAATGCATCCAAAGAGCCTCATTCAGAATGGAAAAAATAAAAATACGAACCTATCCAACTTGGCAAGAAAAACATAAATGGTTTTGAATAATTGAAAGCAAGCAGACTTTACCATATTGCAGCCAAAACTCAAAACAGCATGCTGGCTCCTGCTACATAGAAAAGCGATCTAGGGCATTATCTCCTATGTCATTCTTTCTCCTTTCCTAAGAAACTCTAGCAAGAGGATTTGTGTTTTAAAGATCAATGCCAGATATGAGCACCATGAAGAATGAGTAGGCATATCTTAAAGTGTTGAAGAGGCAGGTTTTGATGAGAAAATAAACCTATTCATAATTTGAAATCCTGTCTTTCCTCCGTTTGTGCCAAGTAACAGGCTTTGTCATCCATTACAGAAGCACAGGATGTTTAAATGTTAAAGGACTAAGAGGAAAAGGAGGTTGCTAGAGGCAATTCCGTTTTTATAATCTGTTGTAAAAGTAAGAAGAGCATCATTTTAATAACAGAATGAAATACCTGTTTTCACCAAAAACAGCAGAGTTTTATGGCTTTGTTTCTCTATGCTAACCTCTCCCAAATCAGTTCTTATTTCCTACCACTGCACTGCAGCACAATCCAGACTTTGTATCAAATATAACATATATTTTCCTCGTGCATGATGTCCAAATTAGAGTCACAATTTGACAGCAGTTTAAGTCATGCAACCAAGTAGGTTTCCTTTCTAAACGGAAATTTTGTCAGCTTCGTAAGGTAAGAAGAAAACTATAAAAACAATTGGTGAAGAAATAACAAGAGCTGATGGATTGTCACTAGGACACAGATTGTTTGGAACAAAAGGTTAATTCCATCAACAGAAAAATTGCAATCAGAGCAGAAATGGCTGTAATCATACAGAATTAGGTAGTAGGGACAACACATACTGGAAAGCAATAGGACACTGAATAGAAGTGGAACAACTTCTTCTAGCAGATAAAAACTTGTTATTGAGTAAGACCAGAGAAGAGAATGTATGACCAATAAATTCCAATTTGATTAAGAAAGTTATAAGCCTCTGGGGAAGAGAAAGAAGATGGCTCTTTACTGATTGTGGAAGGGGTGCTTGTTGATTGCGTAGCCTCTGAGCCTGTCAAGTGCTCCAGGCTAAACAAAACACTTCATCACACCTCCTTTTTCTCTCTTACGTGTCAAAGCGCCATCCACTTCCACTTTCTGTAGGTGCTTCCTCTACAAAGAGTGACATGGCTCATGTTGAAAGCTAAGCAGATGGAATCTAGGTATAGAAAAGTCCATCATGAGTGGAAATAAACCAGGTGTTCTCTTTGATTAATCACTTGTTTCATCTATTTACTGAAATGGAGTCACCTCTCAACACTTCCCCTAGAGCAGGAGGGTGCCCACTGGCCTGGGCCCAACACTATCTAACAATGCAACTAGGGTCACTCCCTACAGTGGAAGCAAAGTGTCCCAGTGCAAGGTGGGGCCACATCTAAATCACTGAAGATGACAGTTCAAACCTTACAGGCCTACCACACAATTGCACCCTAAGGATATGGCTGTTCCATAGGTTGATAAAGTTCAGCTAGCATCTATAATTCGGAGAAGGCAATGGCACCCCACTCCAGTACTCTTGCCTAGAAAATCCCATGGACAGAGGAGCCTGGAAGGCTGCAGTCCATGGGGTCGCTGAGGGTCGGACACGACTGAGCGACTTCACTTTCACTTTTTACTTTTATGCATTGGAGAAGGAAGTGGCAACGCACTCCAGTCTTCTTGCCTGGAGAATCCCAGGGACAGGGGAGCCTGGTGGGCTGCCATCTATGGGGTCGCACAGGGTTGGACACGACTGAAGTGACTTAGCAGCATCTATAATTAGCTCCATCACATCTAATTTTCACCTTCATTCCATGAGTAGAAGCCATCCAAGACTGAAGTCCAGAAAGGATAAAGATTATAAGGAAATTCATATTTATTGTGGCTTATTTTTACAGTTTCAAAAGTTGAATTTACACAATTAATGGATCTAAAGGAGTTATCTTATTTGTTTTATAGGATTCTTAAAATTTGATGAGTTGGTTTCCTTTTTATATAAATAATGCCAAGTGAAAAAAAAGTGAAAGAAAAGAATATTTAATATGAATTTACAGCTTTTTTTTTTCGGCTGGACATAGCAGAAAAGTCACAATCTATAAAAAACAAATTTTACTGTAGATTTTAGTTGTTGTTAATCTCATTATTCTCTTTAAAATCAACTAATTTCATTAAGAATTTAGAAGGTCTATTAAATGCGGTCATTCTACTTCAGACTAGATCAGTTGGTTTCATAATATGGTATTTGGAAAAATACCTTTTAATTAACTAACTAATTAACTGGTCACTCCATGAAGCCTCAGGATTTCTGCTACTTACATAATTTTCTATGAACTCATTTTTCTTATTCTAAAGCTTCAGTTCAGTTCAGTTGCTCAGTCGTGTCAGACTCTTTGTGACCCCATGGACAGCAGCATGCCAGGCCTCCCCGTCCATCACCAACTCCCGGAGTGATGCCATCCAAGTATCTCATCCTCTGTTGTCCCCTTTTCCTCCCGCCTTCAATCTTTCCCAGCATCAGGGTCTTTTCAGTGAATCAGTTCTTCACATCAGGTGGCCAAAGTATTGGAGTTTCAGCTTCAACATCAGTCCTTCCAATGAGTAATCAGGACTGATTTCCTTTAGGATGGACTGGTTGGATCTCCTTGTAGTCCAAGGGACTCTCAAGAGTCTTCTCCAGCACCACAGTTCAAAAGCATCAATTCTTTGGCACTCAGCTTTCTTTACAGTCCAACTCTCACATACATACATGACTACTGAAAAAACCATAGCTTTGACTAGATGGACCTTTGTTGGCAAAGTAATGTCTCTGCTTTTTAATATGTTATCTAGTTTGGTCATAACTTTGCCTCCAAGGAGCAAGTGTCTTTTAATTTCATGGCTGCAGTCACAATCTGCAGTAATTTGGGAGCCCAAAAAAGATAAAGTCTGTCACTGTTTCCATTGTTTCCCCATCTATCTGCCATGAAGTGAATGCCATGATCTTAGTTTTCTGAATGCTGAGTTTTAAGCCAACTTTTTCACTCTCCTCTTTCACTTTCATCAAGAGGCTCTTTAGTTCTTCTAAAGCTTAAGCCCTTCCAATTTCACCTAGAAGTAGTGAACCACAATTATAATATTTGACGAGGTAAATGGATTGACATTTCCATTTTTTACCAATATTTCCATCAAAGGTAGTATACTGGTGTCAGGGATGATTAAAACACAGATATTATCTTTCCCACTGTCATTCCTCTGTGATTATTTGATTTGACGTGAGCTGTAAACCAGATAACAATGGATCTAAGATCAATATCAGTTTGTGTCTCAAATGTGCGTTATGCGGTATATTTGTGTGACCCATCTAGGAACCTGAAGAGAAAAAAAAGTGAGAATTCTGTGTGAATTCAGATGTACAGACAAGATGGACTGAGATGTGCAAAAGATTTATTGGGAGAGAGAGAATATGATGCAGGTCCGACACGTGCGAAAGGAGAAAGATAACAGAAGGTGATCGGATAGAAAGAGTTTCCAACTGTGACAGCATTTCAAAAGTTTCAGCAAGGTTGATGAGAACTCCTCAAGTCAAAGTTACTCATAAAAGCAGTCCTATATCTCATAGGAAGGGGCTGCCATAGTAACTTCATTCTGCTCAGTCATTGGCTTGGAGCAGCCCACCAGGAAGTACAGTCTCAAGGCAAACATCATGAGGGAGCCAAGGGGCAGCTGCTAGTGCTGTCAGTCAATTATGCTCTGAGATTATGCAATGAGATTTGATGGGTATATTTTCATGGCCACCATAGTTAGTGTAACTTTGAAACATTTCATTTTAGCTCAAATAAGAGACTGGCTAAATCACTGACTTCAATCCATTTAAAACATAAGTAATACCAAGGATGTATAATGGAGATTCATTTCTTTCATAAACTTTTAATAAGCACATACAATAAACAGTTACTAAGCCAGTTGCCATGGATAGAAAAGTTATTAAAACACAAGACCAGCCTCAAGGAACCTGCACATACAGTTTTACATGACAGAAAACAAGCAACAGATGTGCATGCATGCTAAAAACAAATAAGATATATCCTATCATAACATGGGAATCTTTTAACATACTTAGGACACATTCACCCAATGAAACATTTAATAAAACACGTGAGTAAGAAGAAAAGAAAACAGTTATGTCAGCCATTTTCTAAAACCAGGCAGTAAAGCAAATGATACCACATAGAAAAATTAGTAGATTCATTTTTAAACTTAGAGCATTTCTATTAAAATAACTTAACATTCTGCAAATGATACCAAAATTTTTTATAGTTAATGAGTTATTTTCTGTTAATTAGATCTGCTTATAACAAATATGTGATCTCAGCTTTCTTTTTCCCTTAATTTCAGCCATGTTTCTGAAAAGCTAGAAATTCCATGATTTCAAATGATAATACCTCACACTTGTAAGAAGAAGGATTATAAAAAAATTATTCATAAAGATGAAAGTCACCCCAAGAATTATTTATTGAATATTAACTCTTTGCCAGATACTTCTTAAGATATTAGCGATATAGCAGTGAAGAAAACAGGTAAAATTCCTACCTTCATGAAGCTTACATTCCTGTTGGGGGTGACAATAGAGGACACAATAAACAAGATAAATAAACTTTAACATGATAGGAATATCCCTGCTCAGGAGAAAAAGAAAGCAGAAAAAGGGAGGGTAGAAATTTAGAGGTGCAAAGATGTAAGTACTAGAATTTTACATAGATGGACCAAGAATGAAAACTTTACTGAATTACAGTAATAATAATGAATTATAAAATGTTTATTCATTTTTTCCAACAAGCATTTTTGGTAGGTACCAGGTGATGTGAACCCAGAAATAAATAAGTCAGTATCACCTTCACATTGACCATTAAGTAGAGACAGAATATCAACAATCAGCAATTACTTTCCAAAAAAAGCTAATACATGAGCTAAAAATAAAATATCAAAGTTCTTTATTTTCATATTTCTAAATAAACTGGTGATGACAATGTTGATATATTTCACCTTATAAACAAAAGCTGAAGCCTTCTGATATCAAATAAACCAGTAATTGGCAAAGTGATGATGCCAGCAGTATACTTTTTAAAATATTTCCCCAAAACTTTCCTAAATAATAAATCAGGAGTATTAATGAAAACAAACAAAACTTTGGAGAATATCCTCTAAATGACGAGGTACAAGGGATTCTCATGAATTTCAGGATAGGCATGACTGAGGCCCTTGCACCAACAGCTGTGTGCCCTGGACAGCATAATAATCGTGTGGTTGGAGAACTGAAGAGTGAAAGAGTGAGACCCACTTATACCACAAGCCATGGGAGCCAAATCTTACTCCAAAATAATCACAACCAAAATGAGACAACCCTACAGAAGCAGCGACTAACGGATCTGGGAAAAACCTAAATGTCCTTACACGATACAAGATTCACAGAGAACAAATACAGCTTATGAACATGAGCAGACCAAACACAGCTTTGTCAAGGTAAGCCCTTGAGAAATATGGGACAAACACTCGTTTTCAGAAGTGAAAATGCTTCCTCTCAAGGAACACTATTGGAAATACATGCTAAAGTAAGTGCAAGAGGAATCTTGAGGATAAAAAAGAGAGTGAAGCTTCAGAAAGAGGGTGGGGGCAACCCAAAGGAGGAAGCTGGTCCTGAAAAGCAGTATAAAAAGGCAAAATTATGAGACTAAATCTGACAGGCATACATAGCTCAGGGTTGAAGGATGCCGCTGAAGACAGAAAATACTTCTGATGAGCACACACCTATAAAAGACAGAAAAGCAGCTACAAAAAGCACCCCCCTTTTTTTCTTCTTAAACTATTTCACATAACAACCAATAAAAAATTCTCAACCCAAGCAGCTCTTCACAAGAATATCTTCCCAACAGCCTATGAAAATCCAAAACACTGAAATATGGGTGGGGGAAGCTTACAGGCTATATAGTCTTTCAATCTGAAAAACAAATAGACATGACAACAAATGTTCACACAAAAATGACCCTTCATGGCGGAGGATTTTAAAAGGCAAATTGTAAGGAACTCAAAGTTGAATGACAGAGGAATATTACCTTAATATTAGGCAGTAATTTTAAATTAAATGCACAAACTTGGGAAAATAGATCACAGCTTTCAGTTCAGTTCAGTTCAGTCGCTCAGTCGTGTCCGACTCTTTGCGACCCCATGAATCGCAGCACGCCAGGCCTCCCTGTCTATCACCAACTCCCGGAGTTCACTCAAACTCACATCTGTCTATCGAGTCGGTAATGCCATCCAGCCATCTCATCCTCTGTCGTCCCCTTCTCCTCCTGCCCCCAATCCCTCACAGCATCAGAGTCTTTTCCAATGAGTCAACTCTTCGCATGAGGTAGCCAAAGTACTGGAGTTTCAGCTTTAGCATCATTCCTTCCAAAGAAATCCCAGGGCTGATCTCCTTCAGAATGGACTGGTTGGATCTCCTTGCAGTCCAAGGGACCCTCAAGGGTTTTCTCCAAAACCACAGTTCAAAAGCATCAATTCTTCGGCGCTCAGCCTTCTTCACATTCCAACTCTCACATCCATACATGATCACAGGAAAAACCATAGCCTTACTAGACGGACCTTTGTTGGCAAAGTAAATGTCTCTGCTTTTCAATATGCTATCTAGGTTGGTCATAACTTTCCTTCCAAGGAGTAAGCGTCTTTTAATTTCATGGCTGCAGTCACCATCTGCAGTGATTTTGGAGCCCCCAAAAATAAAGTCTGACACTGTTTCTACTGTTTCCCCATCTATTTCCCGTGAAGTGATGGGACCAGATGCCATGATCTTTGTTTTCTCAATGTTGAGCTGTAAGCCAACATTTTCACTCTCCTCTTTCACTTTCATCAAGAGGCTTTTGAGTTCCTCTTCACTGTCTGCCATAAGGGTGGTATCATCTGCATATCTGAGGTTATTGATATTTCTCCAGGCAATCTTGATTCCAGCTTGTGCTTCTTCCAGCCCAGCGTTTCTCATGATGTACTCTGCATATAAGTTAAATAAGCAGGGTGACAATATACAGCTTTGACGTACTCCTTTTCCTATTTGGAACCAGTCTGTTGTTCCATGTCCAGTTGCTTCCTGACCTGCATACAGATTTCTCAAGAGGCAGGTCAGGTGGTCTGATATTCCCATCTCTTTCAGAATTTTCCACAGTTTATTGTGATCCACAGTCAAAGGCTTTGGTATGGTCAATAAAGCAGAAGTCGATGTTTTTCTGGAACTCTCTTGCTTTTTCCATGATCCAGCGGATGTTGGCAATTTGATCTCTGGTTCCTCTGCCTTTTCTAAAACCAGCTTGAACATCTGGAAGTTCATGGTTCACGTATTGCTGAAGCCTGGCTTGGAGAATTTTGAGCATTACTTTACTAGCGTGTGAGATGAGTGCAATTGTGCGGTAGTTTGAGCTTTCTTTGGCATTGCCTTTCTTTGGGATTGGAATGAAAACTGACCTTTTCCAGTCCTGTGGCCACTGCTGAGTTTTCCAACTTTGCTGGCATATTGAGTGCAGCACTTTCACAGCATCATCTTTCCGGATTTGAAATAGCTCAACTGGAATTCCATCACCTCCACTAGCTTTGTTCTTAGTGATGCCTTCTAAGGCCCACTTGACTTCACATTCCAGGATGTCTGGCTCTAGGTCAGTGATCACATCATCATGATTATCTGGGTCATGAAGATCTTTTTTGTACAGTTCTTCTGTGTATTCTTGCCACCTCTTCTTAATATCTTCTGCTTCTGTTAGGTCCATACCATTTCTGTCCTTTATCGAGCCCATCTTTGCATGAAATGTTCCCTTTGTATCTCTAATTTTCTTGAAGAGATCTCTAGTCTTTCCCATTCTGTTGTTTTCCTCTATTTCTTTGCATTGATCACTGAGGAAGGCTTTCTTATGTCTCCTTGCTATTCTTTGGAACTCTGCATTCAGATGTTTATATCTTTCCTTTTCTCCTTTGCTTTTCGCTTCTCTTCTTTTCACAGCTATTTGTAAGGCCTCCCCAGACAGCTTTAGGCTCTTTCAAATTTTCATGAGACAGTTGTAAAATGTTTATTCTGCTAACCAATTTTATTAATATATAATATTCCACAGTTCTCTATTACATAAACAAAATATCCATTGGGGTGTCCCTGAGAGTGTCTCTGTGCCCTTCCTCAAAATATAAATCATCTCCACTCATTCTTTTTCAAAAATTTGTATTTTTACTTAAGTAATAAACTATATTCTCTTTGCTAAAAACACAACAGGCCAGGACAATACCCAGCATATGAAGCATAACATAAAGCCTCATTTGCCACCACACCAGCCCCTATTCCTTTTCTTAGAGGAAATCAGAGGGTGAATCCTTCTATTCTACTTTCCTAAAATTCATATAAACGCAAAATACACACATGCAGATGTATGTTTGCATGTTACATGAGAATGGTACATATGAGACCTATCTGTATACTCATATATATATATGTATACATGTATACACAACAATATGTATATATGACACACTCACACACATAAGACAGGCAAATATATTTACACCAATCCAATGATATCTTCATGTAAAACTTCTGTACATTTTCAAAGACTTCACTAATTTATATCCCATCAACAGTGTTTGCTCACTTTCTGGCCACACATAGTTCTCATCAATTATTTCAAATTTGTCAACTTTATGAAAGAAAAGTGTCTTCAGTATTTTAATTTGCATTTAGAAGGATATTCAGTTTCCTATGTTTATCATCCATTTGTGTACCTTCAACAATAAATTGCCTGTCCATATCCATTATTCATCTTCCTATTTGTTTATCTTTTACTTTAAATCCATAGTAGCCCTTTATATTTATACTAATTTACCCATTATCTATTAATGTGGTGCCAACATTTTTTCCTTTTTTTAATTTTTGAGATATTTTTAATAGAAGTTTTAAATTTTATATCAAAAAACTGCCATTTTTAAGGCTTCTGTGTTTTGTGGTTTTTAATGAAGAAATTTTATTATTATGTTAAAAAAATAATTGAATTATCTTCTCTTATTTTTTTCTTGTTTATGTACATTATCTTTTCAACTCCTGCATACAGTTTCTAGGGAAATACCTATTTTTTTCTGGATTTTTCCACTTGTTGCCACACAGTTTATCCAATATTGTTAGATAGTGATTCAATCACATCAATATTGATAAATAAAACCATTCCAGTTTCTAATTTTAAAAAGGATTTATTCCATGTTTCACCAGATCAGGTTTGCCAACGTTAAATGTATTTTATCGATTTTTTTTTTAAAGCATCAGATTTTAGTTTCAAGGGTAAAATAACTAAAAACAGTTCAGGGGCTGGCCCTGCGCAGTGGAGTAAAAGCCGGGCCGCAGCGCCTTTTCCCGGAAGCAGACCGGGGGGAAGCGGCGCCAGGAAGGAGATGGTCCCCAGGATCCTGAATTTAAGTCTGGACCAGAGTTACCGCATGGGGGAGGTCTAGGGCCTTTCCGCAATGGCTCACCAGATCAGGTGCCTCTCTGGCTGAAGATCACTCGAAACCACGAAAAGTCGAGTGGACGGACGCAGAAAAGCTGGAGAAGATGAGGGATCACGAACGAAAGGAAGAAACATTGCCCCCTGGCCTAGCTCTTACTCCCAGAAACTTACCAAACCCCTGCTAAATTAGCCTTCAGACACCATGCAGATGGCACATAAGATCCAGGACACTCACGTAGCAAACTCCGGGCAGCACGAGCCAGGCTGGATAACTTGACCTTGATGGAGGGCGACACCCGTGGGCTGTCTTCCCACCAGCGCGCCATCCCAGCGACAAACTCCGCACACACCTGCAGCCTTCTGAAACAACCCCTTCTCGAGACTTCGAGGGAGAGGCTGGCCTGTCCAGGCCGGTGTCTGGGGCAGGAGGCTCCCAGGTGGTGTGTGAGCTCTCAGGACCGGAAACGGAGACTCACACTTCTGGAGTTCTCCAGCTGCTATGGAACGTCTGAAAAAAGAGCCGTGACTCAAGGAGAAGCTTTACAGCGTTGTTGGAAAGCAGCCGATAGCAGCCGGCTTGTGCTTAGTCCTCGACACCTTCTGTAATTCCACACTTGCCCCTAGGAGCCGACTGACCTTTTATGCGGAAAGAAAAACGCTTTGGCAGACCAAGGGATTTCCCCAGCAGAGCCTCTGGTCTCCTGGCAACTGTCATGGGCAGGTGAGTGTTCCCACTTCGGAACTGCCTTACGCAAGTGAATGTTAGATGAAGTCACTTGTTGCTTCCACAAGCAGCCAGAGTAGTGATGTTGCCAAGACCATTTTTGGGTTTTTTTTTTTTTTTCTGCTTAATCCTGATCTTGAGATAAATTTAGAATCGCCTACACAGGATAATCACAAAGAGAAGAGTAGATGAGTGGCTGGTGATGGTTGACCCGTGTTTATCATCTAAGCCCTGATACCCAGTGAAGCTATAATTTTTTTTAAAAGTTCAGAAATACTTTAAATTTTGTCATTAATTTTATTACTGATTTCATTCTATTTTCTTTAGTTTTATTATTTTCCTAGCATCTGAATTCATGTTAATTTCTTCTTTATATTCAGTTTTTCTTATTTTTAAACATATATATGTTTTTATTTAAATGGTATATTTAAAACTTTATCTTTCTTCTGAATAGATTTTGAGCTATTTTGATATGAAAATGATCCTGCCAGTGGCATCTGTGTTTTGATATTTGCACACAGTCTGAGAGTTGCCTATTAATAGAAAATGTCAAAGTATTTAAATATATTTTCATGATTAATATGTCTGGTCTTCTTTAATCTAGTTTTATACTTTAGATTTATTGCACTTCCTTTATATTATGCTTTATTTAATTTTTCCTTTTTATTTTAAAGGTAAACATCCTGGTTTTGCTTTATAACTATTAAGCTTACATTTTAGAAATATTAGACTTCAAATGTCTTTATTTATGAATATTAATGATTTGAGGGCCTATCCTAACCTCCTCTATGGAGAAGGAGAAAATTACCATTTTATTCCACTTTTACCTTTCTATTCTTTAAAATTTTTGTTATAATCTCTATTTAAACCTTGATTATCATTTTTAAGCTATCTTATTACTAGAACTTTGATATAATTTTGCAGTTTTCCATCATTTTTTCTGAACATCACAAATTCTTTGTTAAATGTTAACTTAATTGTGTGCCACTTGACTTAAACAGGACTTTAAATTCCTAATAGTTGTTTTCAGAATAGAATGACTGCTGGCTTTTTAGTCTTTCCCTTTACTTTTCCCAATATAAATGGAAACTTGATTGGGTTCAGATCTCTTACATCACAACCTGTTCTTTTAAAATCCCTCATAACAAACCTTTCAACCTGGTGTGTCAAGAACGGGTTTAGGGATCCACTCAGCCTGAAGGTGGCTGAGCGAACACCTAGGCAGTTGGGACACCATGCTAGTCACCCGACTGCAAACGGCCCTGAACACTGAGCAGGTGACATTTCATTCTTCTGATGCCATGTTGCAAAAATGTTGGAAAACTCTATTGTAGGTCTTGAACTGTTGCTTTCTTTATAGTTTTGGAGAAGTTTGAAACCCAAGTAGTTTTTCTTTCATTCTATTTAAGTTTTTTCTTCATCCTAGATGCTTGTGGTATCTTTTTAATGGTTAAGTGCCCCAACTTTATCAACGTGTGCTTATATTCAGTCCCTTTTAGTTTGAATCTGACACCTTATGGGCCATTTGAGTTTACATAGTAAGTTTATTCTTCAGTTTGAGTGTTTTCTCTCATAATAGTTTTACATATTTCTCTTAGGTCATTTATTCTAATTCTTCTTTGGAAACAAACAAGTTTCCATATTTTTTGATCTTCTGTGCTTATCATTTTTCCATTTATCATTTGCACCTCTTTTTGCTTTCCCCTGCCTAAAATGCACCACCTTAAGTTAATCTTTTAGATAATTCTTGATCTTCTGCCACGTCCGTCCTATTCTTTACTTTGTCGACAGTAGGTAAAACATTTATTTGCACTTTTTAATTTTATGACATTTTTATTTATTGTACTTAATCTTTACATTGATTTATTTCTCTTGGTCCACACATTTTTTATCCCTATCATCTTATGTCATATCTTTTTTATATTGCCATAGATAAATGCAATATTTTATAAAACTTGCTTGGTTTTGAAGTTTTATATTGACTAAACTATAACAAAATATGTATTTATTATGTATGTGTTATTTATTTTTTCTTTTTGTTACCAAATCTCTTCATAGGCATAAAGTGACTTTATTTTGTTTTTCCTTCATATTTGCCAGAATGGTGATATTTCTAAACAGGCATCTATTTTTTTGCAAAACTGAGAACTATATGATTTGTGGAACTTTCATTCTTTGATTGAACACCAACAGTTTCCTCTCATTTGATCGAAAGTTGGACAATTAGTTGATTGGTTGTTTTCTCAGTTATCTGAAAGCCTGAGGAATACAGACAAAGAATTATGGCCAGTGGGAAAACTGTCTTTCAGTGTTTCTATAAATAGAAAAGATAAAAATCTCTTATACTGCACATCAGATCCAACATCTTAGTGTTATTACCAACTGCCTCAAGAAAGAATTTCTGTGTTTCTAAAAAGGAAAAATAAAAGAAGAAACCCGTCAAAACTTGCTTACCCTCTATCTCTACCCTCCACCTAAGCTCAGGCCTTCTGGCATATATATATATATATATATATGCTCAATTCCATCTGGTTGCCATCAATCTCACCACAGAAGAGCCCTGAAGGTTTGTCAGTTGCCTTTTCCTTTCCAAAGTAAAAACTTTAGAGCACATATTTCAGTTTGTATAGAACTTAATTCCATGTTTTGGGGTTTTTTTTTTTTCCCCTACTCAGGTAAACTGCTCCTCAGACTGATATGAGGGATACCTTTAGAATAAAGGTCAAACCTTGTTTTCTGTCTCCATTGTACCCAAACATTACTCAACAGATAACTGTTGAGTATCTGTTTGCTTACTTACTCTCATGACTGATAGGTTGATCAGAGAAGCTTCTATTACTACCAGCAGCCTGGTGTATGGGATGCCCATTTCAAATGTAGATGCATACTGCTGATTTTAAGGAGTCCTGAAGCTTATAACCTGTGTTGATTATATTTCAAAACACTAGTAAAAGAAAGAACATGGAACTCATATCTCAGTACACATCCCTATGCTTTGTTCTGTCTGATCTGCTATATTTCACTTTATCTCCTTCAAGGCGATAAGATAAGTAACCAGTAAGGAATCTGTAGATACAGTTGTAACATTACTTTAAAAAGAAAGCTAACCGACATACATCACAGCAGGATCCTCTACGACCCACCTCCCAGAATATTGGAAATGAAAGCAAAAATAAACAAATGGGATCTAATTAAAATTAAAAGCTTCTGCACAACAAAAGAAACTATAAGCAAGGTGAAAAGACAGCCTTCAGAATGGGAGAAAATAAAAGCAAATGAAGCAACTGACAAACAACTAATCTCAAAAATATACAAGCGACTCCTGCAGCTCAATTCCAGAAAAATAAACGACCCAATGAAAAAATGGGCCAAAGAACTAAATAGACATTTCTCCAAAGAAGACATACAGATGGCTAACAAACACATGAAAACATGCTCAACATCACTTATTATCAGAGAAATGCAAATCAAAACCACAATGAGGTACCATTTCATGCCAGTCAGAATGGCTGTGATCCAAAAGTCTACAAGGAATAAATGCTGGAGAGGGTGTGGAGAAAAGGGAACCCTCTTGCACTGTTGGTGGGAATGCAAACTAGTACAGCCACGATGGAGAACAGTGTGGAGATTCCTTAAAAAACTGGAAATAGAACTGCCATACGACCCAGCAATCCCACTGCTGGGCATACACACCAAGGAAACCAAAATTGAAAGAGACACATGTACCCCAATGTTCATCACAGCACTGTTTATAATAGCCAGGACATGGAAGCAGCCTAGATGTCCATCAGCAGATGAATGGATAAGAAAGCTGTGGTACATATACACAATGGAGTATTACTCAGCCATTAAAAAGAATACATTTGAATCAGTTCTAATGAGGTGGATGAAACTGGAGCCTATTATACAGAGTGAGGTAAGCCAGAAAGAAAAACACCAGTACAGTATACTAACGCATATGTATGGAATTTAGAAAGATGGTAACGACAACCCTGTATGCAAGACAGCAAAAGAGACACAGATGTATAGAACAGTCTTTTGGACTCTGTGGGAGAGGGAGGGGGGGATGATTTGGGAGAATGGCATTAAAACATGTACAATATCATATAAGAAATGAATCGCCAGTCCAGGTTTGATGCAGGATACAGGAAGCTTGGGGCTGGTGGCTGGTGCACTGGGATGACCCAGAGGGATGATATGGGGACAGAGGTGGGAGCGGGGTTCAGGATGGGGAACACGTGTACACCCGTGGCAGATGCATGTTGATGTACGGCAAAACCAGTACAATAAAGAAATTTAATTAAAAAATAATAATAATAAAAATAAAAAGAAAGCTAAGTATGGGTACTAGGTCAGAGGTAAGCTCTGTTCAGAGCCAGGACCTTTCCTGGTGGGCTATTTATTTGGTCAATGAAAATCTAGTCCAGTGCTGGCTTATATAACTTTGGGCAGTGATGCATATGTTTCATATCTATAAATATGATACAGTAGCCATTGGCCACACGTGGCTGTTGAGCCCTTGGAATGTGCCAGAATGACTGAGAAACTGTATTTTAAATTTTATTTTAATTAGCCACATGTATTGACCAGCAAACCCCTGGGCAAATCCTTGACTTGTCTTTAGTCAACTTGCCTCTCATAAAATCCAGTCCTCCAGCAATCCCCAATTTATGTCAAGGAGACTTGAAGCAAGTTATTAACTTTCTCACAGTTTTGTGGTTTTTGTTTGGTTTTGGTTTTTTGTTTGTTTGTTTAGATAGGTAGATCACTCTAGATTTTAAAAGACCAAGTGAGTTAGGTCTGGAAGGTTGAAGGAAGGAAGTGTCAACCTCTTTCCTTCAGGAATTCTGGGTCTTGTCTCCCAGCTACACCACAATTTATGGTCAAATATGAGTTAGTAGGCTGATTTGAGGACACTGTAAGTTTGACAAAGACTTTAGGAAGAAACTGGGCTCTTTTACCTTCACATTGTCTTTTATTCTCTCAAGTCCCTTCCATTCGTGGAAAAATTCTAGAGTCAGCCATCAGGTGATCTCGGTAGTCGTCATCATCCCTTCCCCAAAACTAGCAATATCTGCTCTCATAAAAACAAACAGCTAAACCTCAAGCTGTTTGTTAAATGTGTGAGTTTTGCAGTTGCAGATATTCAATTTCTAATCTCATTGTGTCTCTAAAATACTGCATTTTCACTCCTACTTATATTCTACTTTTAAGTTAAAAATTGTTCTACCTAATGACCTATTTTATGCAAAGCATGTGGTTAAAATTAAAGTAATACTGTTCATTCTACATACAAAATATTTTTCATCTGGGGAAAAACATTGATTATTCCCAGAGAACGCTGCTGTGCAGTAACTATTACTTTACCATTTTGCAGATGAAGAGGGAGAAGAGGAAATGAATAGTGACTAAAAAGGAGAATGACTGTATGTGGAGCCCTAGCTGGAATCAAAGTTGGACTTTTAAGGTCTGTGATTTTTCATTTCAACCTCAGACCTGTCCTCACTGTATTTAAAATTATAACTATAATTCACTCTCAATTAACTGTGAGTATATTTTATATAACAAACAGGCTTCCAAAAGAAGAAAAGAAGAAGGAAGGGAGGAGAAGGAAAGAAGGAAAGGAGGGAGGAAGAAGGAAAGAAAGAAACTTATAAGACATTATTAATAGCCACATTGTGCTATTAATTCCATCAAATATTTTGACTTGTTCAATGGGAGGAACTCAGAAATAAATATGTATGGAACAAGGGGTATTGCTACTTCCTCCATCCTGGTTTAGTCACCTGGAAAATACCATGAAACCACACATCACTTGGTTTATAAATCATCCACACACAGAGATTAGCCTCTGCTCTCAAATCTATTGCCTGTATCACCTGCCTTATCACTATAAAGATAACTATACCTAATGGTGTGTGGATGGATGTGTGTGTGTGTGTGTGTGCGCACGCGCGTGTGTGTAACTATTTCAGGAATCTTTACATTCATAAAAAAGAGAGGAAGTTGTTTCTCTTTTGAGAACCATCTTTGAAGAAGTTATTCCAGAGGAGAGTCACAGATACAAATATCCTGTCCATACAATTTCAGCTACCCCAACGCCTTTTCTTCTTAAACACATTTTCTTCTTTAATATGTCTCGGAAATCCCTTCTCTCTGTTATCATACCTAAAATTCTGCCAAATGGAATTACATTTTAGTTAACAGTAATTCTCTTTTAAAACCCAAATATCTTTGAGAATATTATAGATCTGTCCCTCCACTGACACCCCAACGAGCTTTGTTAAGGAAATTAATTTGTGAGGGCTTCAGAAGAACAATTATGTGCACTACAGCAAGCATGGATAGGCATGCAAAATGTAGACTAGCAGTCCTCATACTTTTTAAAAAACATTTTATTTTATATTGGAGCATAGCCAATTAACAATGTTGTGATAGTTCAGGTGGACAACAAAAGACTCAGTCATAAATATACATATGTGCACTCTCCCCCAAACCCCTCCCATCCAGGCTGCCACAAAACATTGAGCAGAATTCCCCATGCTGTACAGTAGGTCTTTGTTGGTTATCCATTTGAAATATAGCAGAATGTACATATTGATCCCAAACTCCCTAACTGTCCCCCCACCTTTCCACAGGTGACCATAAGTTCATCCTCTAAGTCTGTGAGTCTGGTTCTGGTTTGTAAATCGGTTCATTTGTACCACTTCTTTTTAGAGTCCACATAGAAGGGATATCATATTTCTCTTTCTCTGTCTGACTGACTTCACTCAGTCTGACAATCTCTAGGTCCATCCACGTTGCTGGAAATGGCATTATTTTTCATACTTCAGAATGTGTAACATCAAATTCTAGACTTGGGGAAAATGTAGAATTTTTGGCTCCAACTCAGAGATTAAGTTTGAGGTGTGTACAGGGATTTGCATTCAAACAAGTGTCTCTGTGCGATGCTAATGCGTGTTATTTGGGTCTAGGAAATGGTATGCCCTGCAGGTGTGCACACTACACGGTGCTCTGCGCTTCTCCCATTTTCATAAGGGTTTAGGTGATTTGAATATACAGACCATAGGGGAACCTGAGAAAAGGGCTGAAATGGAGGGAGAGATGAATATTTGAAAATGACTTCAGTGTCGTTTCAAAATTTCATCAAAGGTTGGCTTTGCAACCAGGAGAGCAGCAACCTCCCAGTTTTCTTCCTCCTCTTCTTTCTTCTCCTGCTCCACTCCTACAAAACTCACCACTGTCGCAGTCTAGAGTCTGTCTTGCACAGACTGATAGTCTATAGAATAAATATTTTTTTCTGTTACCTTGGGAACCTGTTGATCATTTTAACATTATTTCAATAAGTAAATTTGTAAAGTATAAGCAATCCAACACACCCTTTCCTAAAAAATAGAAACTTAAATGTATACTAAAAAGGAAATCAGATGGACAAAATGCCAAGAAGAAAAATAAAGCAATTCTACTTTGTTAAGAACCAGCATGTAAATCGATTACTTGAGTGCTCAGTCACTCAAGTCATGTCTCACTCTCTGCACCCCCACCAGGCTCTTCTGTCCATGGGATTCTCCAGGCAAGAATACTGGAGTGGGTTGCCTCCTCCAGAGAATCTTCCCGACCCAGGGATAGAAACCACATCTCCTGTGTCTCCTGCATTGGCAGGTACATTTTTTACCACTGAGCCACCCAGAAAGCCCCCCAAAACTGATTATATTGCCTATCAAAAAAATTGCAGTTATTAGGAGTGTATGAGAAGATTATTGCCACTCTCTGGAGTTTCCGAAGTCTTTGTAGCTATTCCGTAGAATATTTCAATTAAAGTGCTCTAAATTTTTTAAATGTAATATAAATTCACAATCAGATAAGTACAAGAGAATATTCTGAGGCCGTTTAGCAATGATTTTGGACTATTCATCTGCTGCTTTCCATTAGGACAGTCAAACTGTTACATCTTTATTCTTTTGTTATATAAAATATGGAACTCAGGCTTGTAGTTATCACCCAGGAATTTGTTAGGAATGAAGAATTACAGTCCCCACCTCAGATCAACTGAATTCATACCTACATTTCAGCAAGATTTTTAGTGACTTATATGCACATCAACATTTGAGAAGCCCTGTGTTATTTCACAGAATGACTTAACCTCTGAAGGAACTCAGAGCCTGTGTGTATGGATACTCTCCAATGTTGGTGATATTGATTATCTTGAGTCTGGGTCTGAAATATTCAGACATTATGACTTTAGAATTGATTTTTAGAAATAAATCCATTTTTATGAATGCAGACTTCTACCAAAAAAATTAAATTATTGACATTTTAATTCCTACTAAGGAGTCTAAACAAGGAGAATTTCCTCAATTTGGTAGTTGACCAGTAGGGAGAGATAATGGCAGTCCCCGTTTTCTTTGCAAATATTATTTATCTATTTGGCTGTGCCAGGTCTTAGCTGCGGCGCTTGGGATCTTTTATTGTGGTGCACAGGCTTCTCTCTAGTTGTGGTACCTGAGCTCCGGAGCGTGGACCAGCAGTAGCGGTGCTCAGGCTTAGATGCCTCACCCATGTGGGATCTTGGTCCCCAGACCAGGGATCGAACCTGCTTTCCCTGCGTTGGAAGGCAGATTCTTAATCACTGGGCTGCCAGGGAAGTCCCTCAGAGTCTCTTTCAATATAGCGTAGGACCAAGTATCTTACTAATTAGGCTTTTTAAATTACATGTTGCTGCTGCTGCTGCTAAGTCGCTTCAGTCGTGTCCGACTCTGTGTGACCCCAGAGACGGCAGCCCACCAGGCTTCCCCATCCCTGGGATTCTCCAGGCAAGAACACTGGAGTGAGTAAATTACATGTTAAGAAACACACAATACTGTAAAATAAATGCATTTTCCACCCTTACCCATCTACCTGATGGCTGGGCACTTTCAATCAAAATGTAGAAGAGAAAACTGTTACCTTGAGAATCCATAAAGTCCTCTACATGTCTTTGGTTATAGAATCCAGAAAGAAAGAAAATGTAGTCGCTAAGTCATGTCCGACTTTTTGCGACCCTTTTTGTAGCCCCGGCAGGCTCCTCTGTCGATGGAATTCTCCAGGCAAGAATACTGGAATGAGTAGGCATTCCCCTCTCCAGGGCATCTTCCCAACCCAGGGATCAAACTCAGGTCTCCCGCATTGCAGACATATTTTTTTACCGTCTGAGCCACCGGGGAAGCCCCAGAAGCAAAATTAAATTCCTTACTTCATGACTCTTCACCTCAAACATCTTAAATCCTCAATAAAAGACATCAACAAAGTTTGAAAATGCACACAGTAAAATGGAAGGAAAAAAGAGATGAATAAAAGTGACATTTCAAAATTCATAAGTGACATTTTAAAATTTGTCTTTTTAGTTTATAAACTATTTATTTTTGCATTAGCTCCTAGAAAGCAGCCTCCAGATCCTGAAGTCTATATAGTTGGCTTTGCTGGTGAATTAATCCTATTATCAGCTGTGTTAAGTAATTATTGTACCCTGGGTCAAGGACAGAGTTTCTATCCTTTGAGGACTCTTTCCCGTACATAATTCCTGAACAGTTACTGCAGCCCATACCCAAGCCAATTAGCCTGGAAATATATGCATAAATGTTAAAAGCAAGTTGCAACAGAATAGGTAGATGAACACAAAGTCATCAGCATAGTCAAATAATTCAAAGCACATCCCTTTAATGAAATCATGATGCATGGGATGAAAAAGCTTTTTATTCACCATAATAAAACACTAAACAATTTTGATGACCTAATTTTTGCTCACTTAAATTATCTTTAACTTTGATTTCTTGATTTCTTATTGCTAACTTAGCATCATTTCAATTTATGATGGTCTTTATGACAATTTTTCTCATTTTTACAAAGTTTCATCCATTTCAACACTCCCTTTTCCAACATTTTGATGTTTTGTGATCAAGGGCTTTCCTGGTGGCTCAGTCGTAAAGATCCACCTGCCAATACAGGAGATAAGGGTTTGATCCCTGGGTCAGGAAGATGCCCTGGAGAAGGAAATGGAAAACTGCTCCAGTATTCTTGCCTGAGAAATCCCATGGACAGAGGAGTCTGGCGGGCTATAGTCCATAGAGTCACAAAGAGTTGGACATGACTGAGCACCCATACAGGCACTAATCAATTACAGTATTGTAGGTAATCAGCTGTTCAAGGACAGAGCTTGGCCGTATCATTAGCATGGAAATGCTGCTACATCTCTTTGACAGAAAAAAGTCACAATTTAATTAAAATTAATTAATCTTAAATGAGTATGTATACTCTCTTATATGAATAGAATAAAGGGAGACCAATATTTGTGATTTAGCTTATATAATTCAAAATCTTCATTTGTGCTGTTTATCATTACATATATTTGCTGTTACTAATAAATAGAGGGTACAGGCAGCTAGACACAAAATTTAAACAGAAATAGAGCTTGAATTTATATGATTTTGCCTTTATTAGCAGTTGGTAGCTTACCTACCTCTTTAAATACACAAGCAGGCCTATACAGCCATCAGTGTCTATCATGTAGCTTAATGCTATCAAAGTACTCCACCGATAATGAAACTCAAGGCTCAAAGGACAGTAAGAATATTATTCCATATAATGTATTATGCATCAATAGTTTTAGCTGGGCAAATCCTACCAGCCTCTCAGGCCACCACAACAGAGCTAATGCTAATGAAAAGAATATTAACTGATTCAAGAAATGGGAAAGTAGAAAGAAGAAAGGGAGACCAAAGGGAGTAAAAATATAGCAGTAAAAACACAGACTCTTCTTTCTGGCCTTTTTTTTTTTCTTCTAGTCATCTTTGTCTGTCTACCTTTTGTTCCACAAATCTACTCTGTGAATTCTCTGCTATTATCCCTCACTCTCTGTTATGCAAGCCTTCTTTTGCCTCCACTCTTCTCTCTGTTATTCTGTTTTGTTGTTTGTCATCAAGTTCAATTCAAGGTCAAAGTTAAATACATACTTGTTGCCACTCAGCTCCAGATATTTACTTATCAAATGAACACTTCTAATTCAAACCAATTAGTTTACACACCAATTCAAACACACCAATAACCAAGTGTGTTATTATGATCACACACTAATTGTAACCCTAATTAATATGTGTATGCCACGGTCCATGACATTACCTCCACCTGAGAAATATCTTGTATTTTTTTTCTGCATAGAAAAACTGCTCTGTCACAAACAGCAAATTTTATAGAAAATTTTCTGAAGTCCCTTTGCCCTATAATAGTGCCTGTTGTCATTTTCAAGAAAGATAAATTGGATCTATTACCAGGAAATAGTTGCTATTGCCAGTTTTTTTTAACACCAAAACTGTACCCTGATCTTTAAAATCCCTTTCTATTGATCTCTCTCATATCAGGTTGTATTAGAAAGACGTATTTTACACAGTTTAAGATCCTTTCTCATCATTGCATAAGAAATGAAACAGACAGTTTCTACTGATGTTTACTCAGAGATATGTGCTTCATTTCTGGGGTTGTTGTTTTGTTGTTGTTCAGTCACTAAGTTGTGTCCGACTCTGCAACCGCATGGACTGCACCCCTGTCCTTCACTATCTCCCAGAGTTTGCTCAGATTCATGTCCATTGAGCTATCTAACCATTTCATCTTCTGCCTCCCTCTTCTCTTTTTGCCTTCAATCTTTCCCAACATCGGGGTCTTTTCCAATGAGTCAGCTCTTCATATCAGCTGGCCAAAGTATTAGAGCTTGAGCTTCAGCATCAGTCCTTCCAATGAATATTCAGGGTTGATTTCCTTTGGGGTTGACTGGTTTGATCTCCTTGCAGTCCAAGGGGCTCTCAAGAGTCTTCTCCAGAACCACAATTTGAAGGTGTTAATTCTTCAGCACTCAGCCTTCTTTATAGTCCGACTCTCACATCCATACATGACTACTGAAAAACCATAGTTTCATTTCTTGGGCACTGTATGAAAGAATAGCACACCCTTAATATCAGGCAGATTACATAAATTTGCATGAGTATTTTGAGAAGATGACTTAACAAAATGTTTGAAGTAACACAGAGAGTTTTCTCAACTTCATTATTTTCCAAACAACAAGAGTTACCAGCACTGCAAAACTTTCTCCATTGAGCTTAAATATCTACATACTCAAGTGTTTTAACATGTGGATTTTTAAATTCTAAAGAAAGATTTGCCCCCGAATAACTTAATTAAACTAACCCAGAATTTCCTGGTGGTGCAGTCATTAAGAATTTGCCTGCTAATGCAGGGGGCATGAATTCTATCCCTGTTCTGGGAAGATCCCATGTGCACAGAACAAGTAAGCCTGTGAATCTCAGCTACTGAGCCTGTGCTTTAAAGTCCTGGGACCACGAATACTGAGCTGTTGTACTGCAACTGTTGAAGCCTGTGTACTCTAAAGCCTGTGCTGCACAAGAGAAGCCCCAGCACCGCAACGAAGAGTAGCCCCTGCTCACGTCCACTAAAGAACGCCAGAGCAAAGCAAGGAAGACCTAGTGCAGCCAAAATAAAAATAAATAATTCCCTGGTGGCTCAGCTGGTAAAGAACTTGCCTGCCAGCGCAGGAGATTTGTTACAAAAGACGCGGGTTCAGTCTCTTGGTCAGGAAGATCTCTTGGAGAAGGAAATGACAACCCACTCCAATATTCTTACCTGGAAAATCTCATAGACAAAGGATCCTGGTGGGCTATAATCCATGAGTGACTGTCCGACTCTTTAAACCAGAACTCTTAAATCACAGCCATGTATTCTGAGGGTCCCTTTTTGCATCCCACCTCTTTGAATTACAGTCTCTACTCAGATTGAATTTCATCTTCATGCACATGTCACAGTAGGTGTGTGTGCGTGGCTGCTCATCGTTTTTATAGTTGCTGCTCACATAAAGATAGTTCCACTTATGAAAAATGGTGCAGGAGAATATCAGTTCAAAATTTGGAGAACATCGAACTTTAAAATGTGCAACAAGAATGCTATGGAAATTTTGTAATGTAAATTTGGTGGGTGGTATGGAGGAGTGTTATTGTATTATGTTTTATCTTTGGAAAAAGCCTTAACATTTTAGTCAAAGTGACCCCTAATGAAACAATACCACATGATAGATAGACAATAGATGGTAGATAAATATTTAGATAGATAGATAGATGATACATAGGACAGATGTGTGTGTATATATATGTACACAGAATTTGAATATGTATGAATTTAAATGTGAATGGAGAAGAAATTGAGAAGACAAGCTTCTTACTCCTTCAGCTCCCTGGCTAAAGATCTCACTTGCCTTCCTAACACTCTGACTCCTAATAGCATCTTGCCCACCTTCCCCTACCCCTCTGTCCCCTCTGATCCAAGAAATTGAATGTTGCAACCCAATAATATGCTTCAAGCAGTCTCTGTCACACAAGTAACATTACTATGATCATGAAAAAAAAAGAGTCATCAATAATATAACTATTACCTCCCTTCTGTTACTGCCTTTCAAAGGCATTTACACTTTTTATCATTAAAAAAAAAAAGTATTTGACCTCACCTATTTTTTTTAGAGAGAGTACAATTCAATACACAGTTGAAAAACTTTTGCAAGCTAGACCTGAAATTATACATTGAGTTGAAATTATGTTTGAAATAGGTTCCTTTATATAGTGTAGAACAAATGGTTTCCAGATGAGAGTCAAAACTCAAAAATAGAGCCTAGAATTCAGAACTGTTCCATTGGATTATGGAATCTGTAGGCTAAGGCAAAGTGAAGGCTCAGAATCTGCCAAAAGCCTATATTTTTGGTCTCTTGGCTCCTTGGAGAATGTTTATCATGGATGCTATAGAATTTCTGTCAATTCCTAAAACAACCATAGTCTACTTTTGGAGACCTAAATAAATAGGAAACACAGCTTTTTTTTCATGGAGCATAGCATCAAGTTCAAAAGGGAAGTTTGGGGCTAAATCCATTCATTGGAACACTACAGGGCAGATCTAGGCAAATCATCTGTATTGTCTCTGTGTTCTTATTCCTTTTCATTTTTTGGACATTTTTTTTGTATTACCAGATGCAGTGTCTCCTGCCTTAGGAAAAGGAAATATAAAAAGAGCACATGTGCTTCATTCTTTCACAGAATGCTTTTCTCTTTTGAAACCAAAAAATATTCAGAATCATAAAGTAATTTGAGATTTACATTTTTTTTTTATGACAAATCCATCCCTCTTTAGCACCGTAAATGCCTGCTGCAGCTTACTGATATAGTAACAATGTAACAGAAAAGAGAAAAACCAGAATTTTGATCTGGGAGAATTGGGGTTGAATTCTAATTCCAGTGCTTACTAAGTAAGATCTCCCTCAGTTTCATTTTTCTCCTCTGTAAAATGGGAGTAATACCTAGCTTTCAGGGATGTTGGGAGGATGAGATAGTATGTATAAGTTGATAACACAGTTTTTGACACTTAATAGATGGTCAGTGCTTCATTACATTGCTGATATTCTAGGAAAAAGTAGAATTCACATGCCTGGCCTCAGATTTAGTCAACAGTACCTCCTTGTTTATGTCCAAGAGCATCACAGGTAAGACTTGTCACAGTTAGTTAGCTCTGTTCTCCCTCTAAGAAGAAGCCAGGTTACACTGTGGGTTTAGGTGTGGATTGGAACTTGGTGGTCACAGTTCTGAAATAAATGGGAACTCTGTATGCGGGTCGAGAAGCAACAACCAAAACTTTACATGGAACAACTGACTGGTTCAAAATTGGGAAAGAAGTATGACAAAGCTGTATATTGTCACCCTGCTTATTGAACTTATATGTAGAATACATCATGTGAAATGCCAGGCTGGATGAAGCACAAGCTGGAATCATGATTCCTGGAAGAAATATCAACTTCAGATATGCAGATGACACCACTCTTATGGCAGAAGGCTAAAAGGAACTAAAGAGCCTCTTGATTAGGGTAAAAGAGGAGAGTGAAGAAGCTGGCTTAAAACTCGGCATTCAGAAAACTAAGATCACAGCATCAGGTCCCATCACTTCATGGCAAATAGATTAGGGAAAGTGGAAGCAGGGACAGATTTTATTTTCTTGGGCTCCAAAATCACTATGGATGGTGACTGCAGCCATGAAATTAAAAGACACATGCTCCTTGGGAGGAAAACTATGACAAGCCTAGACAGCATATTAAAAAGCAGAGACATCACTTTGCTGACAAAGGTCCCTCTAGTTAAAGCTATGGTTTTTCCAGTAGTCATGTATGGATGTGAGAGTTGGACCTAAAGAAGGATGGGCACTGAAGAATTGATGTTTTCAAACTATGGTACTGAAGAAGACTCTTAAGAATCCCTTGGACAACAAGGAGATCAAACCGGTCAAGGATCAAACCAGTCAATCCTAAAGGAAATCAGCCCTGAATATTCACTGGAAGGATTGATGCTGAAACTGAAACTGTGATACTTTGGCCATCTGATGGGAAAGTGGACTCATTAGAAAAGACCTTGATGCTGGGAAAAACTGAAGGCAAAAGGAGAAGGGGGTGGCGGCAGAAGAGATGATTAGGTAGCATCTCCAATGCAATGGACATGAGTGTGAGCAAACTCCGGGAGATAATGGAGGACAGAGGAACCTGGTGTACTACAGTCCCTGGGGCCCTGTGGTGTCACAAGCATAGAACACAGCTTAGCTACTGAACAACAACAAACTACTATCAACATGAAAAGTGACTCCTCCTCTTTTCCACTTTCTCCAATGGTTTCTTGTATGCAGCATTCATTTAACAGCTCTTATCATAATTTGTGTTTAAAGAGGCACCAATAAATTGTAGATAAATATGTAAATGTAGCTCAAAGTTGTTTGAAGAAAACTACTCAAAACTTACTAAGAAATAAATCTCTGACAAATCTGTGTCCCTTTTCCCATATTTCTCCTGTCTTCTTCCTTGTCCCTCTCTTATCACTGGAAGTCCCAATTCTATCCATTTGTGAAGCTCAGCTCTTCCTTGAAAGACAATTCCTGTCTCCTTCATATTAGCTCAGTTGGTAAAGAATGCAGGAGGCCCTGGTTTGATTCCTGGGCCGGGAAGATCCGCTGGAGAAGGGAAAGACTACCCACTCCAGTATACTGGCCTGGAGAATTCCATGGACTGTATAGAAGATCCGCTGGAGAAGTCTGCCCACTCCAGTATTCTTGGGCTTCCCTTATGGCTCAGTTGGTAAAGAATCTGCCTGCAATATGGGAGACCTAGGTTTGGTCCCTGGGTTGGGAAGATCCCCTGGAGATGAGAAAGGCTACCCATTCCAGAGTACTGGCCTGGAGAATTCCATGGACTGTATAGTCCGTGGGGTCACAAATAGTTGGATATAACTGAGCAACTTTCACTTATAACTATCACTGTAATATAATGACATGTATTTTTACTGTAATTATTCTTTACAAGCAAGTACAATGTTGTTGCTTCTGTACTGACACATGCCAGAAACCTGGGGATTGCTTTCATCTAGTTTATTTCATCTTCTTGCAAGTCATCCTGAGGCCACGTTGGGCTGCCATGCACTGACTGTTACCTCTGTCGCTTCCTTAATCCATGACCTTGCACGGCCTGCCACTCCTCACTTGACCCACCATAAAGCCTCCAAATCTTCCTGCCTCTAGTCCTGCACCTCGGCAGTTTTTCTCCCCACCATTAATAAACTGTTTTGTTTAAAGCACAGATCTCCCCATAGAACCAACTTGGTAAATCTTTTTTTCCTTTGTTGGCTTAGTGAAATTCCAAGTCTGGGACATGACTGCCTGTTCTCTCCAGAGAAGATAGGTTTGCACAGGGGCCAGAGTTTGGGTTTTAGAGTTGCCAACTCCTTGGCTTGCAGCCCTTACCAGCCGTGTGTCTCTTATACTGATCCAAATTCTTTAGCTTTGGTTTCTCTCTGTAAAATTAGGATTATGTGAAGCATTAAATACACTGATGAATTTACAGTGACTAGCAGAGGGCTTCCCACATAGAAATCGCTTGACAAGTGGTTATCACTAGTTTTTAAATATTTATTTATTTGTCTGCATCAGATCTTAGTTGCAGCATGCACGGTCTTAGTTGTGGCATATGGGATCTAGTTCCCTGACCAGGCCCCCTCCTTTTGAGAGTGAGGCCTCTTAGCCACTGGACCACCAGGGAAGTCCCTATCGCTATTCTTAATGTTGTGACCTACCCTCATTGTCAACTTCTCCCTGTCCACCTCCACCCATCGGAGATTTCCTGATGGGTTAACACACTCGCAGACCTCTTCACCTTAGAACGTATAAAACTTCTGCCTTGAGGATTCTCCATCACCGCTCACTTTATTATTAACAATTATAACATTTGCAATACAAAGCTTATATGAATCAGTGCGCACAAACTTGGGCATGCAAGAAATAAGACATTTTAATATAACTAGAATTAATTTTCTTTTGTGACCTCCATTTTTCTAAGGAATGAAAACTTACTGTCAATCAATGCCTGAATCCACCTCCCTTTTACCTTCTCCTCAGGGCTGTGTTGGGGCTTCCCAGGTGGCTCAGTGGTAAAGAATCTGTCTGCCAATGCAGGAGACATGGGTTTGATCCCTGGATCAGGAAGGTCACCTGGAGAAGGAAATGGCAACCCACTCCAGCATTCTTGGCTGGAAAAATTCCATGGACAGAGGAGCGTGGCGGGCTACAGTCCATGGGGTTACAAAGAGTCGGACATGACTGAGCTCACACGCACACAGGGCTGTTCAGTTCTGAGACATTCACATTGTACCAGAGTGCTGGGAAGGGGCAGTTGTTCAGTGGTCTTTATCAGCCTGTGCTTGAATCCCTGGTTATTGTACTGTCTTCATCTAGCCCTTGGTCATCGATCAGGCAATCCTTGGAACTCCGTGCTACTTCCATGCTATTTCGTGGTCACTGGAGTATTTATTCGGCTCCTTCTGCCTCCCTGTGAAACTGTGAGGCACTCTGGTATTTCTGCCTAGATCCCTCAGCTAGTGATTTCTTCTCTGGGATCCTGTCATGTCTGCATGAAGAAGCTTCATCAAAGCTTCTGCCCACCCTCTCCTGCCAAGACTTAACCATACAAATATTCTATCCTTTTTTTTTTAATTTATTTGTAATTGGAGGATCGCTTTACAATGTTGTGTTGGTTCCTGCCATACAACAACATGAATCAGCCTTAAGTATACATGTTTTACTGCAAATGTCTTACTTTCACTGGCCTAAGTGCCTTAAGAAGTAAGAAAAAAAAATTTTTGTTTCTGACATCAATGACAATCCCTAAAATAGAGCATGATGACTGAATGAACAGATAAATGAATAAATATCTTTTCTCCCCTGATCAGGATTAAATTCTTTAAAGAACCATCCTTTCACAGATACATAAGCTAATTTATGATATCATCCTTTTTTTCCTGATTAAATATGTGTTGTTTAATCATGACATTTCATAAGTAGTACCCTAGCATTTGTCAAATTGAAACAGTCTTGAGTTGATAGTGTGAATTTTAGTCATAGCAAGATAAAAGGAAAAAAGGAGTTTGTGGAAGTGTGATAAAACATATACTGTATCTGTTTGGAGGCAGACATATCTATGAAGTTTCCTAACTCGTCAACTACAATTTGCTTGAGTTGAACACAAAAGTTAACATGAATTTAGCAGGAAATCCCTACACATGCTGCTGCTGCTGCTGCTAAGTCGCGTCAGTCGTGTCCGACTCTGTGTGACCCCATAGACGGCAGCCCACCAGGCTCCCCCATCCCTGGGATTCTCCAGGCAAGAACACTGGAGTGGGTTGCCATTGCCTTCTCCGCCCTACACATGACCACATCTAAAATTCATGTACAACCTAACATATTTTTTGGCCAGAATAAACATTTCTTGTTTTGAACAAAGCAAATGTATATTGATAAATTGGAGCTGACTATTACTTAGCTGTCACAGGCAGAGGGACAAGCCAGCCATGCAGTCAGTGCACTGCACAAAGACCCTTGATCCATAGTGGGGCAGAGATGGCTTTTCTTGCTAAACTTAAACCTTGACATGGGGCTATGTGTCCCTGAAGAAAGGGTACTTTTAAAATTCAAATAAAGGTGTAATTAATAGACCCAGAAGGAGTTGACCCAAAGGAAGCACCTTTTTGAATTTACCGAAAGGTCTCTCTGGGTCAACAGCAGCCTTGACCTCAAGCTCACTTCAAATTCAATATATTCAAATAAGCTGTCCATCCTATGCCTCTCTCTTTTTAATTATACAGTCATCATCCTTAACTTGTTTGTTCAAAAGCAAGGTATTAGTTTTGACTCTACTGGCCCCTTTAGCCCCTCAGTCAATCACCAGTTTTGGTGCTTTTTGTGAACTGAGGTGAAATTTAAATAAATAAATAAATAGTGTACCAGGGAATATAGTATAGAAAGTTGAGAAAAAGTCAAAAAACAAAAAACACAATGTGAAATGAAGACCAGGTTCTCAAAAAGCAAAGCATTTAGTTTGGGACATAATATATAAAGATATGGAATGATAAGCACAAAAATAAGCATCATAATGCCCATGTCCCTGACTCTAGCCCTCTCATTGTCTTGCCATCCTACTTAGTAACCTCCAGCCCCACCAGCCCCCTTCCCCTATTGCCACCACTATAGTAATTGATGTTTTCTAAATCTTGTGCAAAGAGTCTACATGGACATTTTTAGAAAAGCTTATTCTCAATACTGAAAAACATACAAGCCGAGTGCAAGCAAAGTGTGTAGTATGCAAAGGAATTTTAAGGACAAGTCCTCCCAAATATCTTGTTCACATGCTTCCAGAAACAATTTTTAAAATGTATACAGCCTTCTCATATTTTTAAGTTGACATCTAAAACTTTGCTATGTATCTTCAAATAGTTGCAAAGGATGTAATCTCTAGTAAATTGTATATATTTATTTACTTGTTTAAGAAAAAAAAATCTAGCTTATTTAAATATATATCCAATGGGAAATTATTGTAGCAATTTCATACCCTCCAATATCCATTCAAAAAGTACATGACCCAGAAACTTACACAACATTCTAAAGCAACTATCCTCCAATTTAAAAAGAAATTTTAAAAAAGTACATGACCAAACTGTTGTTTACACCATTTTTTTCTCCTTAACTTCATATTTCCATTCCATTTCAATGTAGAAATTTAACTTTATGTAATATATTTTTATGCACGAAGTTTTGTATTGGTAACCCATCCATATATTTCTGTTTTCTAGGACAATTAAGATTCTAAATATTTTAATTAATATTTTGATAATTGGTGTATAATTTATCAAACCAACATAAATGCATCTGATATTTTGATCGATTATTAGTAAGCATACAATGTAAAATATTACCAGTGAAGGAGATGAAACTTTTTAATGATTATCTTAGTATCTCTGAACACTTATTAATTATTGATAGAAAAAGACAGTTCTGTATCAATTCTATTCTTTTTACTTATTTGCAGAAGTTAGCATTCAGTAGCCTTGTTGAATCAAATAAGTAGTTGAGAATAGAAATCCTTCTTTTTTCCTGTAGGAACATCACTCAATTATTTAAACTGCCTCCAAGTTTTATGTAAAAAAATCACACCCTATCAAAATCAAAATTAATAATCAAGTGTCCACCTGGGTAGGTTCTTTACATTTTAGTGAAAGAAATACATTGGAAGCTACTTGTCTTGTAAAAGATTTCTTACCAGGCCCTTCATTAGCGGTGCTCACTTTCTTAACATCAACAACAATATTTCAGATTGTCTCCTTGTTTGACATGCAGGACATTTATTCATCCCAGAGCAGTACACCAGAATGAGATCCCAGATTGGGAAGAGGAAACCTGTTCTTTTTTAAAGTAGGAGAAAGGGTCATGGTGAGAATCTTCATGACACCTCAACCACAGATAAATTTTCAGAAAAGTAAAAATGGAAGTTGAGGATTTAGAAGCTAATTTCCATAGAACTATGCCCTTGAAAGGTCTCCATGGAACCTCCAGGATACAAGTACCCCATTTTGAAGACTGCTACCCCTGCCTCTGCCTTTCCCATCAGATTAGGTGGCCTAAAGTGAAGGTGTTAGTCTCTCAGTCCTGTCTGACTCTCTGCTGCCCTATGATTATAGCCCACCAGGTTCCTCTGTCCATGGAATTCTCCAGCCAAGCATACAAGAGTGGGTTGCCATACCTTCTCCAGGGGATCTTCCCAATCCAGAGATTGAATCTGGGTCTCCTACATTGCGGGCAGATTCTATACCATCTGAACCACAACAATTCTTCTAAAAATAAAATATCACCAACCACTTTCAGTTCAGTTCAGTTCAGTCACTCAGTCGTGTCTGACTCTTTGCAACCCCATGAATCGCAGCATGCCAGGCCTCCCTGTCCATCACCAACTCCAGGAGTTCACCCAAACTCTTGTCCATCGAGTCGGTGATGCCATTCAGCCATCTCATCCTCTGTCGTCCCCTTCTCCTCTTGCCCCCAATCCCTCTCAGCATCAGAGTCTTTTCCAATGAGTCAACTGTTCGCATGAGGTGGCCAAAGTATTGGAGTTTCAGCTTCATCAGTCCTTCCAATGAACACCCAGGACTGACCTCCTTTAGGATAGACTGGTTGGATCTCCTTTGCAGTCCAAGGGACTCTCAAGAGTCTTCTCCAACACCACAGTTCAAAAGCATCAATTCTTCAGCGCTCAGCTTTCTTCACAGTCCAACTCTCACATCCATACATGACCACTGGAAAACCATAGCCTTGAGTAGACAGACCTTTGTTGGCAAAGTAATGTCTCTGCTTTTGAATATGCTATCTAGGTTGGTCATAACTTTCCTTCCAAGGAGTAAGCATCTTTTAATTTCATGGCTGCAGTTACCATATGCAGTGATTTTGGAGCCCAGAAAAATAAAGTCTGACACTGTTTCCACTGTTTCCCCATCTATTTCCCGTAAGTGATGGGACCAGACACCATGATCTTTGTTTTCTGAATGTTTAGTCTCAGTAACTCCCAATACGCCTCTAGTGCTTAACATATAAACACATAGACCCATGAATCAATCTAAATGTGAGCCTTGACCCTTCCCCTTGACCTCCTTCTTGGGAATCTAGAATAAGCACCCTCTGCTCTGGTCACCTGGCTATCCTCCCCACTGTACACACAGTGTTACTCACTTTCAGATCAAGTCTTTGTTCCTGTGACTTCCTCAGCTTGGACAGCCTCATCATCTGTCTTCCTTCCTCTTGTTGTCACCATCTCAAATCCCTTCCTCCAGGAAATTTCCCCTTCCCACTGCAGGCTCAACTGATCAATTAGTGCTGGTGAACTTATATACAAAACATGGCTGTAAATATTGGGAATACTTCTTTTGAGAAGAGGGAAATTAACAAAAAATAATAGTTGAATTGCTTAAATAGATGATCTGTTGCTTGTTACTCTTTCATAATTATTAATTTTGCATTTCCAGTCAGGTGGTGGTAGGACAATGTTATGTATCTCATACTAACAAACTAGGAGCCCAGAAAAGGGAAGCAAAGAAGGGTTTGATGTGACCCAGACACAACCACCGACCATAAAATAGCCTTTCCTTGGGAATCTTTTTGGGTCTTTACATGTCTTTCCAAAAGTCCTTTGGGCATCAAATAACCAAAAGAACTGTAGCAGGTGAACTAGTGAAGTACTTTTTACCACAAGTTTTAGTGAATGGGGACAAAAATGGTTTCAACGGGTAAGTTATCACATAGCTGTTGATCCCCAGCTGGACAGGAGACGCACCTACATATCAGTGAGTTGCAGCTGTAGGATTCTACCAGAAGAAAGTCTCCTAAGTAAATGGATTTGTGGGTTGCGAAATGTGTTTTTCTCTTACAGAACTGGAGTTTACTCATGACAACACCTTGGGTCACTAGTCTTGGTTTAAAATAAAAATGCTTTCTTGTTTCCTGCATGCTGTTACCAAACAGACTAGAAAATGGCCAGACAGAGGTGGAATTTAAACACATTGAAACCTAACTGAAACCTCTAAAAGTTAATACTAACATTATTAACTTTGAGTTTATTTACCACCGCCAACTAATGTCCTCATCCAAAATGAACTGCCTAAGGAAAGGCCATGTGGAATTTCTTTGTGGTGCCTAAGTTAAGGCCCTCATCTCTAATGGGTCCCCCACTCTAGAAGCTTGTGACCATTTATTGATCATTTGAATTCTAACTACAGTTTTTATAAGTATTTTTATATGTACTACTAATTTGATAATGACATTCTATACTACTTTGATATTTAACATCTCAATTATATAGTTTTATCTCCATGGAAATTACACAGGTTTTATTTAAAAAAAATTTTTTTACCGAGTTGATCCCTGAGATAACCACATACTCTGTGATAAATCAGTATTTCCCAAGGAATCCCAAGTAAGATACAGCATGGTACTAAGTATCCCAACAAGATACCTTTCTTGTCTTCATTTACAAAAATTAGGATTTCTTTAAAAGAGGGCTCTATGAAACCATTTTAGCATTTTGGGGACTAGATGTGTGAACTTCTCATAAAGGATGAAACAGAGGATGTGTTTGTAGAAAAATGTAGACCCTGAAAGTGTTAGTCACTCAGTCAAGCCCAACTCTTTGTGACCCCATTGACTGTAGCCTACCAGGCTTCTCAGTCCATAGGCTTCTCCAGGCAAAAATACTGGAGTGGGTTGTCATTTCCTCCTTCAGGGGATCTTCCTGACCCACAGATCGGACCCAGACCTCCTGCATTGCAGACAAATTCTTTACTCTCTGAGCCACCAGGGAAGCCCATCACAAAAAGGGAAAGGGCAAAAAGTGATTGAGATCCTGGAGCACAATCTCAGGTTTAGTCCTGATGTGTCAGTTTTGAACTGGAAAATAGAAAGTTAACTCAGTAAGATAAGATACATACTTCCTGTGTGTTCCTCTGCATCTGTTTAAGTACTTCTTTTATTTATTTTTATTTATTTTAATTGGAAGGTAACTGCTTTACAATGTTGTGCTGGTTTCTCCTGTACAACATGAATTAGCCATAAGTATACATAAATCCCGTCCCTCTTGAGCCTCCTTCCCACCACTCACCACCCTCCTCTAGGTCATCACAGAGCACCGAACTGAGCTCCCTGTGTTGTGTTTCTTTTTTTTTTTTAATTGAAGGATTATTGCTTTACAATATCGTGTTGGTTGATACAGTCTGCCATATATCAATATGAATCAGCCATTGGTAAACAAGTTTCCCCTCCCTGCCTCGCACCTCCCACCCCATCCCACCCCTCTAGGTCGTCATAGAGTACTGAGTTGAGCTCCTTGTGTCATACAGCAAATTGCCACTATTTTATATATGGTAGTGTACACGTTTCCATGTTGCTCTCGCCATTCATCCCGCCCCCCCTTCCCCTCCCCCTCCCTCCAGCAAGTCCACAAGTGTGTTCTCCATGTCTGCCTCTAACTACTTCTTTTAATTCTCTGATTACTTACCCATTTTCTTTCCTCTTCTGTAAGCTCTTGAGTGCCGGAATCTTTTTTTATCCCCTGTGCCTAAGCCTAGGGACTTCTCTGCAGCAGACACTCAAAAGATAATTGCAAAGGTGGTAACCTTCAAAAGAAAAACAACAGTGGAAGTTTCTGACCACTGAGTAGGGCAGGGAGTCTGAGTTTTTCCAAACAGCGCATGGCCACAGCCTGTACAGAAGTGACTTGCAACCCATGCAGGGAAGACAGAATGGAATTTTCTAAAAGTACCATGTGGTCAGGTCGAGTAGAACAGTAATTAAGAGGTAATTATACATGCTTTACTAGTTCCTAATGAATTGGATTGAGGAGGTATAATGAAAACCCACGTAGGCATTCAAGGCCAGTTTCAGGAGTATGTGACCAGTGTGATTGCACAAGTCTCCACATTTAAAGGAGTCCATGCTTTGTTTAGAGTTTCCCTGGATCAGTGGTAAAGAATCCACCTGCCAATGCAGGAGACACAAGAGATGTGGTTCCATCCCTGGGTCAGGAAGATCCTCAGGAGAAGGAAACAGCTACCCACTCCAATATTCCTGCCTGGAAAATCCCATGAACAGAGAAGTCTGGTGAGATACAGTCTCAAAAGAGACGGACACGACTTAACGACCAAACAGCAAAAACAATGTTTGATTTAAGGTTCTGTTGTCACCATCTTGGAATGAATTTTTAATAATTATCCTTAAAGGGGCCCCACATTTTCATTTTTTACTGGCCTCACAGCTGAGGTACCAGTCCTGTGTACATTATTTCCAAAATTATTTACAAGTTAACTCATTGGTGAATCTGTATACAGAGATTACTGATGATGCAATGTAATTATTTCCAAGTAATGCATTAGTTTCTAAAGTGAGTTGTTCTTCCTCTACTCCCTCTTCTCTGTACTTGTCTCAACTTAGGTCTCTCTCATATCAAGCCTGAGATAAAAGCTTAAGTACATGTGTTTTATTTGCGGGTCTGGGGAGTAAAGCTGGGAAGGACAGTGGATTTGTATGTCGTGCCAAGCTCAGTCGCTTCAGTGACTCTTCAGTGTCCGACTCTGCGACCCTCTGGACTGCAGCCTGCCAGGTTCCTCTGTCCATGGGATTCTCCAGGCAAGAATGCTGAAGTGGGTTGCCATGACCCCCTTCAGGGGATCTTCCCAACCCAGGAATAGAACCCACATTTCTTAGGTCTCCTGCATTGGCAGGCAGATTCTTTACCAGTGGCGACAACTGGGAAGCCCATAGACCCATATATGGATGTGCAATCAAGTTCCATACAGCACAAGTGCAGAATGCTCATCCCATGGACCTCCTGAGGAGCCCCACAGACTATCTCCCTGAGGAAGAGAAGTGCAACCTGTATCCATTGATCCTTCATCCCCTGATGAAGGATGGCCCTTGAGAAGTGCCCAATTCCCCAAAATTCTGTCCTTTCTGACTTGCATTTATATTATCTCTTGAGGTGTCTGTTTGAACCACTTAAAAGGAACCTTCCTATAAAGCAAAAGTTATGGCTTACTCAATGTGTACCTCCAGTGTCAGATGTAGTTTGTAACATACAGACATAAACGGGGTGTCAAAATGCAGTTCAGCCTATTCAGATTAGTCTGAGACCCTGCATGCTTAAACAAAACAGTAGGTGACAAAAGCTGCCATGTCCCAGGGCACAGTGCCAGGCCTCTCAGGCAAATCATGCTTGGGGCATTTGGCCCTCATGGATGCCACACTCTCCACCATTTCCACGACTTCCAGTGTCTGCCAGGAGGGCACCCATTCTTTGGAGTGAGTTGTGGGGCAATGGGGAGGTGCTTTGCCTTCACCTCCAGAGAAAAAAGGCTTCCCAGGTGGTGCCAGTGGTATAAAAAGCCTGCCTGCCAATGCGGGAGACTTAAGAAACGCAGATTTGATTCCTAGGTCGGGAAGATCCCCTGGAGGAGGGCATGGCAACCCACTCCAGCATTCTTGCCTGGAGAAATCCATGGACAGAGGATCCTGGTGGGCTACAGTCCGTAGGGTCACAAAGAGTTGAACACAACTGAAGCGACTTAGCATGCATGCACCAAAGGAAAGAGGAGACTTAGTGGAGATGCCTAAAAAATGCGTTATGTGTGGTGTCCTCTTGAGTTTAGCAGGTCCTGAGGGGTGGAATCTGACTCATGCCTGATAATTACCAAAGAGATGATACATTGCCACTGTCACTGGCCTGACCAAAGAGGAGAGAGAATTAGAGGACTCACTAGGATCAAACTGTACTTTCACAGATGGCAGGAGAAAAGTGTTATAAGTTGTTTTTTTTTTTTTTTTCCCCCAAAGCCAAGTAGAATCTAAGAGGGCCTTTGATACCCACCAAAAGGCAAGTCTTTGTGAGGTGGATGGAGATAGGATGTGATGAACGGCAAACCAGAAGAGACATATAAGCCACATTTTGAAGACTTTGAATGAAATCTATTCATCAAAGGAAGCTTTGGGAAAAACACAAAGACGAAAGAAGGCCGAGGCAAGAATATGTCATTCCTCTGCTCTCCTTACTCCCAAATCTCCTTTAGGGGCCACCAGCAACCAAGGCAAGTGTTACAGTTTCCAGACCTAAGTAGTAGTAAGCTGATGCAAGACAGAACACCATATTAGCTTTCAGAGCTTTAATTATGATACTGAACCAAACACATTGATCTCTAGTATGTTGTTCTTGGTTCCAAAGACAATCAAGATTTTTGGGTTTTTTTTGTCTCAAAATGACAAAATATCTTATGTGACCTCCCTGACATTTCATCCATGGACCAGATAATCTCTTGTCTACAGATGGGTTGGAGTGGGCCACGGGGAAAATGCCTCCTCCTGTCTATATATTGAGTCAACAAATTCAATATATTTGTTAGAACTCCTCAATATTCATTTGATGACTGCATGCATGAATAAATTAATTAAGTCTTTGTTGAAGACTTCTGATATTGTCATTGAAGTCAGATTCTAATAAAACTCAATCAGAAGTTCCTACAAAATCGACATCTGCACTGGAAGGTTATAGGCCAGGTAACCATGAAGAAAGTGCACCTTTACTGAGACAAAATTAAATGCATGTGCGTCACTAATTAAGAGGGGGTGTATTTCCAAGTCTGCAATATAGGAAACAGGCAAATTATACAATTATTCTGCCTTTTCCTACCAAGCCCTTTGATGTAAAAAGGTCTCATTAAGAACTGGTATAGAAAGAGGTGAAATGAGCAGAGGAGAGTTTGTTAAGTATATTTTTTTAGTGAGAAAAAATTTATAGACTAAGATTAATCAGAAAAAAAGTTGGAAATATTGAGTGGTTGAAATTAAAGATAAAAAAGGAAGGGGAAATAAATTTGGAGAAGAAACGGGTATGCAAATTACCTTTCCATATTTTAGCCCGTAATTTATTCCTAACTTGACTAAACCTTACCTCCTCCTCTGCCATATTCCCTGGAACCCATTTCATTTCTTAACTCCGAAAGAGTCTGTCATCCACTCAATGTATCATTTTATTCTCTGTGCGAACTAATTAATATTCATTCAAACATCTGTTACAGAATTTATCATGTAACCAGAATGAAATTATTTATATGTAAGTATTCCTTGCTTTCCCTCTTTCTTTCCCTCTTGTTCTTCTCCCTTTCTAGAGAAAAAAAAAAAAAAGATGTTTTCTGATTAGTTGTTGGATCATCATTTTGTAGTGCAGAATTTAAGTGACAGGTTGAGTTTCTTGAGGAAGGCTGGCAGAGTTAAGGAGCCGGTCCCTGCTCAGTTGGGAACATCAAGTGAGGCTTCTGAGAAGGAAACAGTAGACAGGATTATCTAGTGGAAGAAAAGATGATGTGAATAAAAGACGTTAGTGTGGCCGTGTCGGTGAGTGAGAGGAAGGGAACTTGGTGGCTTGCCAAGAGAGAGCTGTGCTGTGTGTCAGCAAAGAGAGACGGGTTTTGATGGGAATCTGAGCGTGAAGGACAAAGAGAAGGCTTTGGAGTGACCGTGTGATTTGGAGGAGGCTGAAGCTCAGGAGAAATGATGAAGGGGGGTCTTAAGCAATGTTGCTGTGGGTTATAAAGCTACTTCTATTAATATTCTTTAAAGGTAGTATGTTGTGAAAAACACGGTCATTTCCTTATATAAAAGTCACTACTATTTTTCTTTTTCCCTGATTAAAAAAGTTTGGATAGTAAGTTAAGGGAGATGTTTATCTGAAAGAATATCTATCTATACCAGTCATGACCTGATCATGGGTCTCTGCACTGGCATTGTTCTTGACCTATAATGGCTTTAAACTTGATCATGTGTCCTGGGTCTGACAAACAGCTGAAATGGAAGGTCTGACCAAAAGTGATGAAGGGCCTTTACTCCAGAATAAAAGTGCAAAATTATTAAGGATAAAGCTCTTTTCCCCTTTCTCCTTTTTCCATTCTTTCTGCCTTGAAGCAGAATGGATGGCTGAGGCTGCAGCAGCCATCTTGGACCATGAAAATAAAAGCTAAGAATATTGAAAATCCTACAGACTTAGGTTCTGACTGAAGTTAAATACTAGTTATTGAACCACTGACCTAATGCCACTGACCACTGCTTTAGGCTTTTTATATAGTGTGAGAAGAAGTAAATTCCTAATTGTTTAAGCCACTGTCACTGGTTTTCTGTTACTTATCAGAGTGTATTTTTAGTTTATCAAGTAGAGATCCTTCCAGATGACTAGCATTATTTCTAGGAATGAATAAAGTATCATATCAAGCCAGAACTGTCAGCATCCTTGGTATTAATTAGCTTTGTTATCACAAGGCAAAATATCTATGTGACAAAGTTGGGAAACCCTCAAGAAGAAAGCTTGTGTTCTGTTAGTTTGCCTGTGTCTAATCTTACAGCATCTGGTCCCATCACTTCATGGGAAATAGATGGGGAAACAGTGGAAACAGTGTCAGACTTTATTTTGGGGGGCTCCAAAATTACTGCAGATGGTGATTGCAGCCATGAAATTAAAAGACACTTACTCCTTGGAAGGAAAGTTATGACCAACCTAGATAGCATATTGAAAAGCAGAGACATTACTTTGCCAACAAAGGTCCATCTAGTCAAGGCTATGGTTTTTCCTTTGGTCATGTGTGGATGTGAGGGTTGGACTGTGAAGAAGGCTGAGTGCCGACAAATTGATGTTTTTGAACTGTGGTGTTGGAGAAGACTCTTGAGAGTCCCTTGGACTGCAAGGAGATCCAACCAGTCCATTCTAAAGGAGATCAGCCCTGGGTATTCTTTGGAAGGAATGATGCTAAAGCTGAAACTCCAGTACTTTGGCCACCTCATGCAAAGAGTTGACTCATTGGAAAAGACTCTGATGCTGGGAGGGATTGGGGGCAGGAGGAAAGGGGGACGACAGAGGATGAGATGGCTGGACGGCATCACCGACATGATGGATGTGAGTTTGAGTGAACTCCAGGAGTTGGTGATGGACAGGGAGGCCTGGCATCCTGTGATTCATGGGGTCGCAAAGAGTCGGACACCACTGAGCGACTGAACTGAACTGAACTGAACTGAATCTTATGCCTCCTGGCATGCTGCAGTGCATGGGATCGCCAAGAGTCAGACATGACTACTGAACAACAATCTTATAAATAGCAGCTTACTAAATGCTGGCTGAGCAAAAGGCAACAAAGCAATAAAAAGAGGAACTACCAGTTCAGGTGTAAATACAGGTTCTTCAAAGTCAATTCTGAAAAACTTTCTTTGATCCATACCTTCTCCTACCTTTTGTCATTAAAAGTTTGAATAAATTAACTCTGAATTTTCTAAGTTCTAGGTTTCCAAATTCATCTCCCCTTCACATCAGCAAAGAGTCGGACACGACTGAGCAATTTCACTTTTCACTCATATCAGCCCCACCCAACCCAGCCTTCATCCCTGTTGCTTAGATATCATTCAACCCATAGGAAGCACTTGCATCATATTTTTACATTCATTTATTTTCTATGTGACTGGATGCTTGAATCAAAATACTGATTTACACATTCTGCATAAATTTACATATTATGTTCAAGCATCCTTAACTCTATAATCTTGTAAAATAAAACCCAATTAATTAGTGCAACCTACTGCAATTGTCTCTAAACCCAATATTCACAGCATGACACAGACTGTATTTTTAAACCAATTAATTTAATCACATTGTAGTTCTGAAAGAGCAGACACATGAAGACAAAGAGCTAATGACAGGCATGGAAAAAGAGATAGAACCAGAGGAGGCTAGAGCCCCCATATGGATTCAAACTTAACATCAATATTAGCATCAAATTTGAGATTAGAAGTCTAAAAGTCAGAAATATTCATTAAAATGCTTAAGAAACTAATGTCATCAGCAGCTGTTCTCTTGTGATAATAAGAGATCTCTTCTGGATTTTAAAAAGGGACAATTAACTCTCAGTAGAGTTGTATATAAGTTATATTGCCAGATATTATGTAAGAATTGGATTCTTGCTCCAGTGTACTTGCTGCTGTCACTACAATTCACATAGGTGTCTCTTTTTTCTGAGCTATTACCTGTACAGTCCCTAAGTCATGTTCGACTCTTTGAACCCCATGAACTGCAACACCAGGCTTCCCTGTCTTGTGGTGGTAAGGTTACCATCACACAATATAACACTTAATCATTCTACAGTTATTTCATGTATGCTGTTTTCTCTCGTTAATTTGTTTATAGTCTTTACAAAGGCCAAGATATGTTTTTGTAGGCTCCTATGTCACTGGCAATGCTTGAAGGATAGGTGTGCAGGAACTTGAACCAGACAGCACTTCCTGAGTTGTGAAGAATAAAGCATCTAAGAGCCATTATAGTTTTGCAGGGATCATTTAGTCTTATTTATAAGTGGCCCAGGGCACTGACCTGCTAAGGGACAATTTTGAGGAAAGTCATATTGCAGAAGTAGACACACAAGTGTTGGAGCGAACTGAGAACAACTACTTAAAAGTTCAAGATAGTAGAGGAAGTGATGGGAAAAAACGATGAAAGATGAAGAATTATGAAGAAGTATCAGAAGTGATTAAAAAAAAAAAGGTAGCAGTGGGAATTCCATAACTTAAAAAGTATCTAAAATTAGGGACTCAATATATAGATTCAATAGTGCCTTGAACACAGCAGGCTCAAAACAAATTTAAAAAATAAAAACTGAATCACAGAAAGAAATTAATAACAATGGAAGGGAGCTTACAGGACATATGGGAAAAGCATAAAATATAAAAATTGAAGTATGAAAAAGAATGAGAAAAAAAGAGTAAAACAATTACTGCAGAAATAATAACCAAGCATTATAAAAAGCAAAAAGCTACAAAATCACAAAGCTCAGCAAACACTTAGTAGGATAAATACAAAGGAAACACACATAGACTCCTCTTGGTAAAACTGCTAAGCACTTGAGAAAAGTCTTCAAAGCAGACAACAGTCGTCAAAGAACACCAATAAGACTGATTACTTTCAGTAATCGACTTCTCAACAATAAAAATGTCTTCAAGAGAAGACAATAGAAAGACATCCAAGTGTTGAAAGAAAATAAATACTAACCTATAACTCCGAACATACCAGAATATTCTTTAAATATTAAAGAAATATGCTTTAGATCTTTTTGTTCAATGAAAGTATCTATTGCCACAGACAACTAAAAGGCTGGGGAGGGGCAGTTCTTCTAAAGAAAGATTTCCCTGGACCAAACAAAGCAAAAGAAGACCAGGAAAGAATGAAGCAGTCCAGGAAGGGCAAATATGCAACTAAACTAAAAGAAATATTGACTGGAAAAACAAATATATTTAATCTACAAGCTGAAGCAGAAACCAAAAAATAAATTAGAAAATATTTTTAACTGACTGATAATGAAGACACATTATTATCAAAACTTGTGGGATGCAGCCAAAGCCACATCCAGAGAAAAATTCATGCATTAGAAAAGAAAAAAAAGTCTAAAATTCAGGGCCTGAAGCTTTTATTTTAAGGAACCAAAACAAAAATGGTAAATTAAGTAAACATTGAGAAATATAAAAACTGCAAACACAAATTAATGAAAAATTTTAAAGCATGTAATATAAAAAATCAACAGGCAAAAAGTTCATTTTTAAAAAATATTAATAAAATTGATGGAGTCCTGGCAAGGCATATTAAGTTAAGAGTAGAGAAAACCCAGATTATCAATATCAGAAATTAAAAAGTGAGAAATCAGTACAAATCTGGAGACAGTAAAAGTTAGATTGTAAGTAATTTTTTATCAATGAAGATTGTAATTTGGATGAAATGAATAATTTTTTAACATCAGCAAAATAAAGAATAAAATATATTATTGAATTTATAAAGCAAAATTCAATTATAAAACAAAAACAGACTCATGGGATAAACAGGTGGTTGTCATGGAGTGAAGGGTGAAGTAGATTTAGAGATCCAGATCTCCAGCTATAAAATAAATAAGCCATAGGGATGTAATATAAAGCACAAAGAGTATGGTCACTAATATTATAATAACCTTGTATGGGGGCAGATTGTTACTTGCCTCATCATGGTAGTCATTTCATGATACATACAAATATCAGGTCACTATGTAGCCCACCTTAAAAGTAATGTAATATCGTATGTCAAGTGTACTTCAGTAAAAACAATAAATAGACATTTTAAAATATAATCGAACAGATAGATGGTTAATTTCATTAGTCTTCAGTAAATGCAAATTAAAACCACAATATGACACCAATACACCCCCACCAAAATAGCTAAAAAATTTCTAACACTATCCAGGGCTGGCAAAAATGTAAAACAACCAGAGCTGTCATACACTCATGTAGGAGGGCTGACTTCAGAAAACTGATCATATCTACCAAGTATTTGCCTACTTTATAATTCAGTGATTTCTTTTTTTTTTAATTTTATTTTTTTTAAACTTTACATAATTGTATTAGTTTTGCCAAATATCAAAATGAATCCACCACAGGTATACATGTGTTCCCCATCCTGAACCCTCCTCCCTCCTCCCTCCCCATACCACCCCTCTGGGTCGTCCCAGTGCACTAGCCCCAAGCATCCAGTATCGTGCATCAAACCTGGACAAAATACCCTGGATAAATGCATACATTCACTCCCCCAAAAAAGATGAGCATAAAAATATTCAATACAGCAATACTTGCAATAGTCCCAAATACTCATCAGCAAAAGAAGCACAAATAAACTGTAGGACATCCCCAAGGTGGAATATTATACAGTAATGAAAGTTTGGAGGATGTCCTCAAAAGCACATGGCTGCTGGTGGACCTATGAGCTGGATCCAGGCAACCAGAGATGACTCACACCCTCCCCCATCCTTGAAATGTACTTTCTACCTGCCATTACCACACTAGGAGCTATTTCTAGAACATAGCCTTGAGCAAGTAAGGTGTTGTTGAGACCATCTGAATTGAGTGTATCTGAACCCAGTTAAATTCTCTATATAAACTTATAAGATTCTGGCAGGTGGATATAAGTATCTGCTTATTTTGTGGCCACCGAGACAAGCTGACATCTACCAATGTGGGATGATCTGCTTCTTTCTTTGGTTTCTCCTTGCCTTCTGTGTACAGGGGTCAATTTTAGATTTTACCTGGAAAGCTTCTGTGGTTTTGAAGCAGCAAAATAAATATACTACAACTATACCTAACAATGTGGGTGAATCTAACAGTGTGAGAAAAATAAGGCAGGCACAAAAGAACACATATTGTTTGATTCCATTTTTATACAAGTCAAAAATTGGGGAATTGGGAGTTCCCTGGTGGAACTAAGTGACTAAGACTCCATGCTCCCAATGCAGAGACCCAGGTTTGATCCCTGGTCAAAGAACTAGATCCTTCATGTCGCAACTAAAGATCCCACATGCTGCAACTAAGATCCAGTGCAGCCAAATGAATAATAAAAGAAATATAAGTATTTCTCAAATGGGAGAATTAATCCCTGGCATAACCTTTGCTGAGTCAGTGACTAGAAGGAGACCTGAGAGTGGCTTCTGAAATCTGAGTCACATTCTCTTAGCCTGGATGCTGATCTGTATTCTAATGACATGAATCTATTCACCTTGTAAAATTTGTTTATGGATTTGTGCATTGTTTGGTCATGTATAACATTATACCTTATAAAAAGTTCAAAAAATTGATCACAGCATATACCTAGGATAGTATCTTGTGAAGAGTACATGAATGATTGTACTCTGCCAAATAATTGTGTGCAAGATACTCATAGAACACAAAAAAATCAAGGGAGTTGGTATTATTAGTCCCAGTTTCCCGGGGAAGCAATTAAGGATTAAAGAGTTTAAGAAACTTGTCAAAAGCACAGTTAGTTAATGATGAGAGCTATAATTCAGTCTATGATCTTCCTACCATGTAATTCTTCCTCCTAAAAGTTATGGATTTTTAGAGCTAATCCATGTTGTAATAATTCATAATAAGCTTAATTCGATGTTGTCACAGATTGGGTTCCCTGGAAGATCAAAACCTGTGAAAGGAAAGGAAGGAAGCAGGATGTGCCTGAGGGAAGAGAGGTCTTTCTCCCGATAAAACCCCAGTCATCCTGGCAGGGACCTTTGGTCCATCACTGAGCCCGAGTGGGTGAGTTTTTATACCACTCAGCTCTGGACTTGGGCTGTCCCGGGAAGGAGAGGATGTGGAGAGAGCTGACCCTCCACAGCTGAAAAGAGCACACAGCTGGAATCTACCTGCTGATTACTCTCTCTACAATCGGCAGCAGGTCCTTCCTTGAAGAAGGAGCTAGGCAGCACATCTCCAGTTCTACCACAAGGAGAACTTTTTAAAAATTAACTTATTTATTTTTGCTTGTACTGAATCTTTGTTGCTGCACACGGGCTTTCTGTAGTCGCGGAGAGCAGGGGCTACTCTAGCTTCGGGGCTCAGGCTTCTCACTGCAGTGGCTTCTCTTGTTGCAGAGCACGGAGCTCTAGGGTGTGCAGGCTTCAGTAGCTGCAGCTCATGGGCCCTAGAGCGTGGGCTCAGTAGTTGAGGCACACGGGCTTAGTTGTTCCAAGGAAGGTGGAATCTGCCTGGGTCAGGGATCGAACATGCGTCCCCTGCTTTGTCAGGCAGGTTCTTATCCACTGCACCCCCAGGGAAGTCCAAGGAGAACTTACTTAACCCTCACGGTAATCTTATAGGGTAGATGTGAGAGACGTGCACCTCTCGCCTCTATTAGGAACCCTCTTCCTTCAGTGCCCTATCCAAGTAACTCTCTTACTTCAAGTCTTCAGTCAACCATCATCTTCTCAACCTTAACAACATATATGAAATCACAACCAGTTTCCATCCTTTGCCCTGCATCCTCTTTACCTTATGCTACCGTTGCTTCATTCCTTGGCATGGATCGTTTCCTAGCATATTATGTTATTTATTTTCTTATGTTACCTTGCTTTTTATTGGGCACATCCCCCTCCTAGAATGTAAACTCCACAATGACAAGAATCTTCGTTTACTGATGTGTTCCTAGGATATTACTTGACACACAGTAGGTCTCAGTAAGTATTTGTCTCATGAAATCGAATAAAACTTCATCTTTACCTCTGGACATGCACCCAGTAGTGAAATATGATGAAGGTCAGCATCGAAAGAAAAGGAAATTACGGCTTCCAGTGTGAGGAATGAGGAGATGGATGCCTGCCCATTAGACAGAGGAGGTTGTGTTAAATAATTGTGTTGTTAATTAGTGTTCCCTGCTCCATTTTCCTCTAAAAGAATCTTTACACTTATGTTGGTGATGAGGGAAGTAGGAAGAATAATAAAAGACTGACGCTGCAGTAAGCACAATGAACAAGTTGCTAAAAATCTATTCCTAGACATTATTTTGGTATGAGATAGAGCAGTTCCCACCTACCATCAGAGTTAAGTAATAGATAACAAAGGGCTTCCCAGGTGGTGCTAGTAGTAAAGAACCTGCCTGCCAAAGCAGGAGATTTAAGAGACATGGATTCAATCCCTGGGTCAGAAAGATCCCCTGGAGAAGGGCATGACAACCCACTGCAGTATTCTTGCCTGGAGAATCCCAAGTCTGGTGGAGTACAGTCCATAGGATCACACGGAGTCAGACATGACTGGAGCGACTTAGCACACCCACACAATAGATAACAAAAGCACAGAAATATTGGCATCATAGAAAAAGGTTAAAAATGTAATTGTCAATTCTAATAAAAACTGTAATAACTTACATGTGTTGAATGTTTATTCTGTGTCAGTTATAGTTTAAGTCCTTGTCATGAATTATCTTGTTTAATATTCACATTTCTATAAACTAGAATACCATCAGTCTCTCACTCCTATTAAAACCATATTCTTGTGGCATCACAGTATAAAATTATTTCTTTTACGGGTTAGAAAATCGAAGCTGAGAGAGATTAATCAAGTTCACAGATTTAGTCTGGGTTGAGACAGGAGTTGAGCTCAGGCAGTCTGATTGCAGAGTACACAACCACCCCACATCATCCCCCACAAACCTCCAACAGAACTGCACACAAATGTAAAATCAACTTCTCTGTGGTAACCTCCTGACATATTGGATGTGTCTGTTCAGCATGTGGTGTTACCCTGGCTCATCAGAGGGAAGTTGGGAGGCTTTGAGACTTGTATTTCTGTGATTGTGTTGTGATTTGCTCACACACAGGGGCTCCCTGTGCGATGCTGCATCTGTCAACTCCTGAGGTCCTCCCCCTGCCCATGTCTACCCTCATCCACCCCTGCAGGTGGTAGGAACCAGGGAGTGCAATCACAGACAGTGAGCCCAGGCTGCCTTGAACCACAGCCACACTTCACAGACGTGAGAACCCCCTGCTTTGATCAGCCCTCCGTTCCTGGTTCCTGGGGTTTTCTTCTAAGCAGCAATTCTGAAAAGTCAAACTAGTAAAACTACATTGGCTTTTCCCTTCACTGACTTGGCCAGGTCTGCCAGACCCAGAAGTTTTCTCCAACCCATGAACTCCAGAGGAAAATCTTACAAATGTGTTCCTGCCTTAACCTCAGTACTTTGTTGGTGGTGCAAAATCCTCCTAAACTTTTCCCCAGACTTTCCTCAAAGGCAGATTTACTAGAGTCATTGAGGCCCAGCTTCTAATTACCGGGACCTTCATTTGCATATATGTTTTCTCTTTGGCACCCGTTGTAGTGAGGGAGGGGTTGTTTTGAGCTGAGTGAAGCATTCCAGGTACAAGATTGCCCCAAACATAACTCGGCTTAGTGAGAGCCCTACTATGATGTAGGGTTTCCTCTATCTTGACATCGACAGAAAACAAACCATCCCACAGTTCTACTCCTTCTCTTCTCTCCTCTCTTGGACCTCTGTACCTACCAGATCTAACTCTCTCTCTCTCTTCAAGGTCTGGCTGATATCTAATCTCTCTTATCTAATAATGACCTCCCTGGTGGCTTAGATGGTCCAAAGAAACCACCTGCAATGCAGGAGACCCAGATTCGATCCGTGGGTCAGGAAAATCCCCTGGAGAAGGAAATGGCAACACAATCCAGTATTCGTGCCTGAAGAATCCCATGGACAGAGGAGCCTGGGAGGCTACAGTTCATGGGTTTGCAAAGAGGTGGGCATGACTGAGTGACTAACACTTCCACTTTTCAATAAAACAGTTAATAGCTTTCTCTCCTTCTCTTTTAAAGAGCAATATTGCATAGGAACCTGGAATGTCAGGTCCATGAATCAAGGCAAATGGGAAGTGGTCAAACAAGAGATGGCAAGAGTGAATGTCGACATTCTAGGAATCAGCGAACTCAAATGGACTGGAATGGGTGAATTTAACTCAGATGACCATTATTATATCTACTACTGCGGGCAGGAATCCCTCAGAAGAAATGGAGTAGCCATCACGGTCAACAAAAGAGTCCGAAATGCAGTACTTGGATGCAATCTCAAAAACAACAGAATGATTTCTGTTCATTTCCAAGGCAAACCATTCAATATCACAGTAATCCAAATCTATGCCCCAACCAGTAACACTGAAGAAGCTGAAGTTGAACGGTTCTATGAAGACCTACAAGACCTTTTAGAACTAACACCCAAAAAAGATGTCCTTTTCATCATAGGGGACTGGAATGCAAAAGTAGGAAGTCAAGAAACACCTGGAGTAACAGGCAAATTTGGCCTTGGAATACGGAATGAAGCAGGGCAAAGACTAATAGAGTTTTGCCAAGAAAATGCACTGGTCATAGCAAACACCCTCTTCCAACAACACAAGAGAAGACTCTACACATGGACATCACTAGATGGTCAACACCGAAATGACTGATTATATTCTTTGCAGCCAAAGACGGAGAAGCTCTATACAGTCAACAAAAACAAGACCAGGAGCTGACTGTGGCTTAGATCATGAACTCCTTATTACCAAATTCAGATTTAAATTGAAAAAAGTAGGGAAAACCACTAGACCATTCAGGTATGACCTAAATCAAATCCCTTATGATTATCCAGTGGAAGTGAGAAATAGATTTAAGGGCCTAGATCTGATAGATAGAGTGCCTGATGAGCTATGGAATGAGGTTCATGACATTGTACAGGAGACAGGGATCAAGATCATCCCCATGGAAAAGAAATGCAAAAAAGCAAAATGGCTGTCTGGGGAGGCCTTACAAATAGCTGTGAAAAGAAGAGAAGCAAAAAGCAAAGGAGAAAAGGAAAGATATAAGCAGCTGAATGCAGAGTTCCAAAGAATAGCAAGAAGATATAAGAAAGCCTTCCTCAGTGATCAATGCAAAGAAATAGAGGAAAACAACAGAATGGGAAAGACTAGGGATCTCTTCAAGAAAGTTAGAGATACCAAGGGGACATTTCATGCAAAGATAGGCTCGATAAAGGACAGAAATGGTATGGACCTAACAGAAGCAGAAGATATTAAGAAGAGGTGGCAAGAATACACAGAAGAACTGTACAAAAAAGATCTTCACGACCCAGATAATTGCGGTGGTGTGATCACTGACCTAGAGCCAGACATCCTGGAATGTGAAGTCAAGTGGGCCTTAGAAAGCATCACTACAAAAAAAGCTAGTGGAGGTGATGGAATTCCAGTTGAGCTATTTCAAATCCTGAAAGATGATGCTGTGAAAATGCTGCACTCAATATGCCAGCAAATTTGGAAAACTCAGCAGTGGCCACAGGACTGGAAAAGATCAGTTTTCATTCCAATCCCAAAGAAAGGCAATGCCAAAGAATGCTCAAACTACCGCACGATTGCACTCATCTCACATGCTAGTAAAGTAATGCTCAAAATTCTCCAAACCAGGCTTCAGCAATACGTGAACTGTGAACTTCCTGATGTTCAAGCTGGTTTTAGAAAAGGCAGAGGAACCAGAGATCAAATTGCCAATATCCACTGGATCATGGAAAAAGCAAGAGAGTTCCAGAAAAAACATCTATTTCTGCTTTATTGACTATGCCAAAGCCTTTGACTGTGTGGATCACAATAAACTGTGGAAAATTCTGAAAGAGATGGGAATACCAGACCACCTGACCTGCCTCTTGAGAAATCTGTATGCAGGTCAGGAAGCAACAGTTAGAACTGGACATGGAACAACAGACTGATTCCAAATAGGACAAGGAGTACGTCAAGGCTGTATATTATCACCCTGCTTATTTAACTTATATGCAGAGTACATCATGAGAAACGCTGGGCTGGAAGAAACACTAGCTAGAATCAAGATTGCCGGGAGAAATATCAATAACCTCAGATATGCAGAAAACACCACCCTTATGGCAGAAAGTGAAGAGGAACTAAAAAGCCTCTTGATGAAAGTGAAAGTGGAGAGTGAAAAAGTTGGCTTAAAGCTCAACATTCAGAAAACAAAGATCATGGCATCTGGTCCCACCACTTCATGGGAAATAGATGGGGAAACAGTGGAAACAGTGTCAGACTTTATTTTTCTGGGCTCCAAAATCACAGCAGATTATGACTGCAGCCATGAAATTAAAAGATGCTTACTCCTTGGAAGGAAAGTTATGACCAACCTAGATAGCATATTCAAAAGCAGAAACATTACTTTGCCACCAAAGTGCTGTCTAGTCAAGGCTATGGTTTTTCCTGTGGTCATGTATGGATGTGAGAGTTGGACTGTGAAGAAGGCTGAGCGCCAAAGAATTGATGCTTTTGAACTGTGGTGTTGGAGAAGACTCTTGAGAGTCCCTTGGACTGCAAGGAGATCCAACCAGTCCATTCTGAAGGAGATCAGCCCTGGGATTTCTTTGGAGGAAATGATGCTGAAGCTGAAACTCCGGTACTTTGGCCATCTCATGCAAAGAGTTGACTCATTGGAAAAGACTCTGATGCTGGGAGGGATTGGGGGCAGGAGGAGAACAGGACGACAGAGGATGAGATGGCTGGATGGCATCACTGACTCGATGGATGTGAGTCTGAGTGAACTCCGGGAGTTGGTGATAGACAGGGAGGCCTGGCATGCTGGGATTCATGGGGTCGCAAAGAGTTGGACACGACTGAGCGACTGAAATGAACCGAACTGAAGAGTTCCCAGGATCACTTCCAAGTCCATCTCATTGGCCTGTACTTAGTGTCAGTGCTACAACCACTGTGACACAGGCAGAGAAATGTCAACTTGGGCATCCATGGGCCTAGCTGTCACTCAGGGGTGCTCTTATTAAAAGCAAGTTAGCTGCAGAGAGTTGGACAAGTTGGGTTGTGGCATCAAGGAAAAAGGGGAGCATTGTTCTGGAAGTCAACTACCAACTACCTTTTAGAAACTTGTTTGTACAGAAAGATGAGGGCTCCTTCCTGCCCCAACCTTCAGCTCTCTGACCGAGAATTCTCTTGAGGAGCAATATATGGTCCAGCTTGTTTTGCTTAGTTTTATTTTTCTGTGTGCTGTTGAGCTGTTGTGGTTTGGAAACAGAATTGGTGGATGAGGAGGGTGACTGGAATAAGCATGACTGGGGAAGCTGAAGAATTAGAGTGGAGAGAAGAGAAGGAGGCAGCTGGTCTGGGCAGAAGAAAGCTGAAGAAAACATATGGTTAAGCAGTTGTTCTTAGGGATTTTTTGGTTTTGTTTTGGAAATTGTACTGTACAAACTACTGAAAGTAATTGTGTTAGTCACTCAGTCGTGTCCCACTCTTTATGACCTCAGTAGACGGTAGCCCACCAGACTCCTCTGTCCATGGGATTTCTCAGGCAAGAATACTGGAGTAGGTAGCCATTCCCTTTTCCAGGGTGTCTTCCCAACCCGGGGATCAAACCCTGCATTGCAGGCAGATTCTTTACCAACCGTTAATGCTATATTATTCTTTTCTTCATTTGCCCTGAGAACATAAATATCAATGGTCCTTTTTGGATTTTTAAAACAAATATTAATTTATTTATTTGGCTGTGTGGAGTCTTTTCGGCACATGGGATCTTTAGTTGCGCCATGTGGGACCTAGTTCCCTGACCAGGGATCGAACTTGGGCCCCCTGCATTTGGAGTGCAGAGTCTTAGCCACTGAACCACCAGGGAAGTCCCTGGATTTTTTTTTTTTTTTAAACTACTGTTTATTGTTTAGGGAGAATTTTAGAACGTGTGAAATTGGCTTTTGGGAGGGTGGGTGTGGCTGAAAGGAATTAAGTCACAATCATATAGAATAAATATACAAACATTTAAGTCAAAGAATCTCTGTACCAGCAGCCTTTTGAGGACTCTTAAGTTTTCCTTAAACTATAATTAACCAAAAGGAAAGGTGCTATCCTGTTTTATGTACTTTTATAATATACTTCCCAGCAACTATGAAGCTGGTCTTATTTTATCCTATTTTATGGATGAGAAAACTAAAGCTTCACGATGAAGTAATTAGACCAGTATTTCACAGCCAATAAATAGCAGAGCAAGAATTTTAACCGAAGAACTGTCTAACTCCAAGGCTTGTTCTGCCTTTAATTTTACCCTCCTACATCCTCCACTTTTACAAGGTCATCAGCCTAATTAACTGACACCATTTTGATGGGCTTTATTTCCACTCTCACTAAATTTATGAAAGGCTGATATGTATATCTACATTTTGCTGATACATCTCAGCAAAAATTAATGAGTGATACCTGGGGATGGTGCTGGGGGTCAAGGCAAAGATAAATAAGACATCATTGGAGACCTGAGAGGCTCATGATTTAGGCTCAACTGAATCATTTTGTCATTTGCTTTAACACCATGTTGTTATTTTTCAAAAAATCTATTTGGAAATGTAAATAATGATTACAGTAAATGTTCATTGGTAAATAATGATTACGGTATTGGTATACAAAATACACAATGAAATGTGGTGTGAGAAATCATCAGCCTGACAATATTTCTTGTTCTTTGATAGGTATAGAACACACCTATTATGTTGAGCTAGAAAATTCCACCTGCAAGGTAAAGTTTATTCTATCACCTCTAAAAGATGATGACTTTAACAAATACACATACCACAGAGTGTAGACTTATTACCTTCATCAATAATCTTCCAGAAACTATTCAGTCAGCAGTTAATTCATCTGTAAACTAAACTCTGTAAATGATATTCTATCTGGATGCTAACTACTCTGACCAGCAAGAGCTCACATGTTTCGGAGATGAAAATTCAAAATGTCCCAGAGTTCCAGAGAACGGATGAGCAATAAGTACTTGTCGTTGTCATTCAGTTGCTCAGTCGTGTCCGACTCTCTGCGACCCCATGGACTGCAGCACGCCAGATCTCCCTGTCCCTCACTGTCTCCCAGAGTTTGCCTAAGTTCATGACAATTGAATTGGTGATGCTTTCTAACCATCTCATCCTCTGTCACCCCCTTCTTTCAATCTCAATCTTTCCCAGCATTAGGGTCTTTTCTAATGAGCCGACTCTTTGCATCAGGTGGCCAAAGTATTGCAGTTTCAACAGTTTCAACAGCTGGCGCTATTAGACTGTCTTTTTTGATTAGCTGTGTCAAAGTTCTTCAGCCAGGTGTAATCATATGCTTATCTTTGACTCCTCTTCTCTTGGTGGGCGGCACTTTACCTGGATGTAATATTCTCTTTTAAATCACTCTGACATACTCATCTTTGTAATGTTTTCCAAACATATCACTACTGCTATCTCTGGTAGCTATCATCTTACAAAAAATGGAAAACACCGTCTGCAGCACCAGCAATGATGCTCAGAGTTAGCATCGCCGTGCCGATTAGAGTGTTCTTTCCTTCTCCTCAATTCTGCCCCATGTCAGGGATTTCATTTGTCACTGTGTGTTAAAAGTGAGCTTTGAAAATTATATAACTTCTATTCAGGAAGTTTTCTTCCCCTGTTTAATTCAATATTTCCTGCTCTGGAATGTCAGAATTTTCTCCCCTAAGCAAACCAGTGGTTTTCAAATTATGTGGAGTGGAATTCATTCTTTTTTTTTTTTTCAACACAATTGTTCTAAAACACACAGCACACCAACTAGGAAGAGGTGAACTGTTTTCTCAAGAAATTGAATTCTTCACTTTGGAAGACTTATCATGGAAAGCTTAGGATCTATAGAACAGTTTGCTGATCACTCCCTTAAGTATTTCTTGTGTAACTTGTGAAAAGCATCGTATTTCACAAGTTTGTATTACAACGGCCCCTTAGATGCTACTATTCTTCAATTTGTGGATCTTTTCTAACTTTGTACACTTGGAATGACCGGAATTGTATGGAACTGGTCTCAAACTCTGATTCCACTGCCTGCTTATTGTGTGACCTTGAGCAGTTTATTCAAGCTCTCTGTGCCAGGGCTTTCTTATCTCTGAAGGGAAAAGAACATTCCTTGTGATATATGGTGATTTTGAGAAGTAATGAGGTCAAGTTCATTAGATCTCTGACATTCAGCAGAGCTCTCTGGAGGGACCTTGTCTTCTGGACTGCACTGTATATGTCACAATACACACTAATAAATCATTCAGACCACAAAATGTAGTAAAATGTAATTATACTAGTGTCTTCACTGTTGATTGGTTCTCAGAAATTGTTTGAAAGGCTATTGGCTTTCTGGGGCACTTTTTGATTGAAAGTCACAATTTTTGTTACAAGTTAATTGCCTCTTCAGCTTTCACAAAAATTTTTGTCTCACTTTATAAGAAATGTTTGATTTCTGTTAGTGGGACTGTAAACTGTACAACCACTCTGAAGGCTCTTCAAAAAATTAAAAATAAAACTACCACATGATCCAGTAATCCCACTTCTGGTATATATCCAAAGGAAATGGAAATAGGATACAAAATAAGCATCTGTATTCCTGTGTTTATCATATGATTATTCACAGTAACCAAGATATGGAAACAACCCAAGCGTCTGTCAATGGATGAACAAATAACAATGTATGTGTGTGTGTGTGTATATATATATATATATATGCATAATATAATTCAGCCATTAGAAAGACAGAAGTCCTGCCATTTGCAACAACATGGACGGACCTTAAGATCATTATGCCAAGTGAAATAAAGTCACACAGAGAAAGACAACTACTGTATGTTATGTGGAATCTAAAAAAAGCCTAACTCCTAAAAACAAAGGGTAGATGGTCGTTACTAGGGACTGGGGGAAGGGGATGGGGAATGGTGACATGTCAGTTGAAGAGTATAAAACTTCCGGTAAAAAGATGACTAAGTTCTGGCGCTCTCAAGCACAGCATTGACGGTAGTTAGCAACACTGTGTTGTGTTATATACTTGAAATTTGCTAACAGAGTTGCTCATAAATGATCTTATGCTCTCATCACAGTAATTATATGATGTGATGGAAGTGTTGATTCATCTTGCATTGGTAATCAGGAAATCGACACAGTGTGCACCTTCAACTTACACAATATTATATGTAAATTATATCTCGATAAAGCTGGGGGGAAAATCCAATGAGAAAGTTGAAAAAAAAGAAATCTTTGCACTGTTTGGACCATTTAATGAAACAGTTTCAAAATATCTTTTACTTTATTCATGTAGAGGAGCTATTATCTTTTGTTCTGTCACATATATCAGCCATCACTATATTCTTCTCTTTAGCCTTAAAATATAATGAATGAAATGTCTATTAAATATGCTTTGTTAGTAGCTCAGACAGTAAAGAATCTGCCTGCCAGTGCACGAGACTTGGGTTAGATCCCGGGTTGGGAAGACTCCCTGGAGAAGGAAATGGCAACCCACTCCATTCTTGCCTGGAGAATCCTATGGACAGAGGACTCTGTGGCTTACAGCTTATGGGGTTGCAAAGAGTCGGACACAACTTAGTGACTGAACAGCTATTAAATATATTAAAACAACAGATATTTATTGTAGCTTTTTCTTCTCTATACTTCTATCATCTATCCATTGTGGATGTCTTTAAACTGTATTTGTAAGTATTCTATAGTACTTTTGATATGTCTTTGATGCAGACATATATATTTCCTGGTGGCTCAGATGGTGAAGAATCCACCTGCCAATGTAGGAGACATGGGCTCAATCCCTGGGTTGGGAAGATCCCGTGGAAAAGGAAATGACAGCCCACTCCATTTTTCTTGCCTGAGAAATCCCATGGACAGAGGAGCCTGGAGGAATACAGTCCATGGGGTCACAAAGAGTCAGACACAACTCAGCGACTAAACAAGAACAATACTTGCCATTTTTGTAGTCAAGCGCACAGTGTTTTAATAATTTCATAAAATAGTTGCCAAATCTTTGTCAAATCCAAGTTGGGTTCACATGTTAAAATACTGGAATAGCACAACTTTCTAGGAAAGATGATAAAATATAAATCAACATGTATTGGGGTTTTTTTTGTTTCTATGTTGTTTTCATTGTGGAATATCTCTTGGAGAATATTCCATACTAATGTTTCTTAAAAGGCCATCTTCTTCTTGTTGTTTTAGTAGACTATATTTTAAAACGATTTTAGCCTCACAGCAAAATTGAGTGGGAAGTGCACAATTCCCATATATTTTCTGCCACCCCTCCATTTATCTACAACCTCCCTAACTATCAGAGCTTCCCTGGTGGCTCAGAGGGTAAAGCATCTGCCTGCAATGCAGGAGACTTGCGTTCAATCCCTGGGTCAGGAAGATCCACCAGAGAAGGAAATGGCAATCCGCTCCAGTACTCTTGCCTGGAAAATCCCATGGAGAGAGAAGCCTGGTAGACTACAGTCCATGGGATTGCAAAGAGTCGGACACGACTGAGCAACTTCACAGTTCAGTTCCCTAACTATCCACACGATTGACCAAAGTAGTGCATTTGTTACAGTCAATGAACTTACATTGACACATCATTATCACTCAAAGTGCAATTTACATTAGTGACCACTCTTGGTATTGTACGTCCCATGGGTTCAGAAAGCTGTATAATGACATGTATCCACCATTACAGCATTATGCATAATAGTTTCATTCCCTTAATAATCCTCTGTTCTATGTCTGTTTGGCCTCTTCTATCCCTCCAACCCCTGGCAACCAGTGCCTTTGTACTGCCTCCATAGCTTTGCCTTTCCCAGAATGTCGTATATATGCACTGTATAGTATACAGCTTTTTCAGATTGACTTCTTTCACTTATTAGTATGCACTTCTCCTTCTTCCATGTCCTTAATGGCTTTATAGCTCATTTCTTTTTAGTGCTGAATAATATTCCATTTGCAGGAGGTACCATAGTTCACCTACCGAAAGATACTCTGATTGCTTCCAAGTTTTAACAGTCATGAATAAAGCTGCTACAAGCATCTGTGTGCAGGTTTTTGTGTAAACATAAGTTTTTGATTTATTTGGGTAAATACCAAGGAGAGAGATTGCTTGATGTGTGGTTAAGAGTATGTTCAGCTGTGTAAAATATTGCCAAACTATTTGTGCCATTTTGCATTTCCATCAGCCACAAATGAGTTTCTATTGCTCCAGATCCTATCCAAGATTTGGTGTTGTCAGTGTTTCGGGTTTTCACCAATCATATTGGTGTGTAGAGATATTAATATCTCCTTGTTGTTGTTTTTTTTTACAATTTTTTTAAATTTTATTTTATTTTTAAACTTTACAATATTGTATTAGTTTTGCCAAATATCGAAATGAATCCACCACAGGTATACCTGTGTTCCCCATCCTGAACCCTCCTCCCTCCTCCCTCCCCATACCCTCCCTCTGGGTCGTCCCAGTGTACCAGCCCCAAGCATCCAGTATTGTGCATCGAACCTGGACTGGCAACTCATTTCATACATGATATTATACATGTTGCAATGCCATTCTCCCAAATCTCCCCACCCTCTCCCACAGAGTCCATAAGACTGATCTATACATTTTGATTTGCAATTCTTTAATGACAAAATGATGTTGAACATTTTTACATTTTATATTACCTCTATAATATTATTTCTTCTATTTCATATTATTTTCCATCTGTATATCTTCTTTTTTGAAATGTTCAGGTCTTTAACCCAGTTTTTAATTGAGTTGTATATTTTCTTATTGTTGATTTTTAAGAGATTTTGTATATGTTGGACAGCAGTCCTTTATCAGATGTGTATTTTGCAAGATGTTTCCCCTTGTCTGGGCTTGTCTGCAAATTCTCCTGACATTGTCTTTCACAGAGCATAATTTTTAATTTTAATGAAATTCAATTTGGAGTTGTAACTAAAAAGTCATCACCAAACCAAAGGTCATCTAGATTTTCTCCTATAATTTTCTCCAGGAGTTTTATAGTTTCATGCTTTACATTTAGATCTATGATCTATTTTGAGTTAATTTTTGTCAAAAGTGTAAAGACTGTGATTTTTTTTTTTTTTTTTGCATGTGGTTGTCCAGTTATCCCAACACTCTTTGTTGAAAAGACCATCTTTCAGCCATTGTGCTGCCTTTTCCCCTTTGTCAAAGATCAGTTGACTGTTCTTGTGTGCGTCTATTTCTAGGCTGTCTATTTTAGTCCATTGATCTCTTCATCTGTTCTTTTCCTGATATCACACTGTCTTGATTGCTGTAACTTTACAGTAAGTCTTGAGTTGAATAGTTTTGATCTTCCAACTTTGCTCTTTTTGTCCAATATTGAGTTGGCTATTCTGGGTTTTTTGCCTCTCCATATAAATTTTAGAATCATTTTGTCAATATCTACATGTAGACTTGCTGGAATTTTGATTGAGATTGCACTGAATTTAAGTATTGAGTTGGAAAGAACTAACATCTTGACATTGCTGAGTCTTCCTACCCGTGAAATTGAAAACTTCTCCTTTATTTTGTTCTTTTAGTAAGAAATTTCTCATGTAGGTCTTATACATATGAGGTTAGATTTGACTTTCTTTTATAGACTCAAATCTTCTCAATGTTTAAATTTGCAAGCAACCAGGTAGGGATAAGAGGTCTATAAATCAAGGCTAGAAAATTCCCCAAACAATACATGTGCATGCTAACGTATGTAGGATGTGTAGGAGATACTGGTAGTCGCTCAGTCACGTCTGACTCTTTGTGACCCCATGGACAAAAGCCTACCAGTCTCCTCTGTCCGTGGGATTTCCCAGACAAGAATACTGGAATGGGTTGCCATTTCCTTCTCCAGGGGACCTTCCTGACCCAGGGATTGAACCCAGTTCTCTGGCATTGCAGGCAGATTCTTTGCCATTGAGCTACAGGGAAGACCTTCAGGTATATGTAAGAGATAGGACACAGTATTTAACACCAAACAGATTTGAGTTGAAATTACAACAGTTTCTCTTATTAACCACATGACATTGCTCAAACTACACAACAGATTGGAGTCTCAGTTTCTTCAGCCATAATATGGGAATAGTATTATGTCCCCTACTTGATGTATAACACTGTATCTTCTTTTTGAAAAATAAATGCATTTTATTAAAGCAAAATTGAAACATGTTGTCTTGAGTGAATGAATGAGGCCTAGAAGTCAAGCAGTCAAGTCGTTGAGTCCAGGAGGAAAGGAGCAGAGAGTAGAATAAACAATAATACAAAAACACAGCAACTGATTAAAACACACACACACACACACACATCACAGTTCAAAATTTAGGGACAATAGTGGTTAAAATCTGGACCCCCATCTGTTTAACAATTTAGAGCAGCTGCAAGAATAATTGATTTTGAGTCATAGAAAGAGATAAAGTGCCCTGAACACTCTTTCATTGAATCTGAGCTATTTAGAAAATTGGTTGTATTTGGAAACATTAGAATCTTGGCTCCATTAATGCCATTGGATTTTCTGTTTTATTCACTATTGTACAGTGATGTTCACTAGCATATAGTGTGAACTCATGTGTGCTCACTCGTGTTCAACTCTTTGCAACCCCATGTATGAAAGCGTGCCAGGCTCCTCTGTCCAAGGGATTTCCCAGGCAAGAATGCTGGAGGCAAGAATGGCAAGAATGGGTTGCCATTTTCTATTCTAGGGGGTTTTCCCAACTCCAGGAATCGAACCTGCATCTCTTGGGTCTCCCGTATTGGCAGGCAGTTTCCTTACCACTGTACCACCTGGGAAGCCCTATATAGAAGACAACCCAAATGATTGCACAGACTATGCAATCAGTGAATATTTATCTAATGAACACACATTACTGAACAAGGTAACAAGACCAAGTTACTTTAGAAGCTGGAAATATTCATACTCTCATGAGGGTGAAATAAAATCCAATATTTAGTATGGCATAAATAAGATGATACTTTGTCAAGATTGACGTGCTTTAACAATATATTGATTGATTAATGACCTACAATACATCTATCTGCTATAATTTGGAAGTATAATAGTTCAAATGTGTCAAGCAAAAGGAAAAAGTAACTAGTAAGAGTGAGTCTGTTCTTTTCCCTTCTTGCTTCTTTCAGGTCCTAATGCATTACCTGCTTTGGCTTTTGTTTCCTTCCATTATAAATAAAGTGGTTTCCTTGGCTGCAAGCTAACATCTGATTAATTCTTGCCTTTGAATAGCAATGATAGTATTGACTCCAACCTAGGATAATGACTTTCCTTATGGTTTTTTCCTTCAATTTTCTTTATTAAGTTAAAAAAGAGGCCATCGTTTTAGAATTAAAAAGCAGCAAGATATTAAACACAAAAGATATTGCAAATCATTCACAGAATAGCAAGCTGAACAATATTTCTTAGAAATAACACGACAGAAAATCAGGGTTTTATTCAAGAACACTGGACTAAAATAGGTTAGAACAGATTTTTTTTTAATTTCTTACTGAAAACAAATGTAACATTTTAAATAAAACTAACATTTTAAAATTATTAACAATTTATACAGTGAATCCTATATGATAATGTGTTAGTTAGTGCTATATGTCTATTTTGAAAGCCAATTTCTATTTCTCTAGAGAGAGAGAGACAATCTAATAGATTTAGAGTATTCCTACAGGCTGGAAATGGAGAGAAGGAAATACCATATATTGAATACCTTAAGACATATTGAATACCTTAAGACTTTCTGTCACGGTCCATATGTGTGTGTGTATGTGTGTGTGTGTGTGTGTTGCTCAGTTGTGTCTGACTCTGTGTGACCTCATGGACTGTAGCTAGCTAGCCTCGTCTGTCCATGGAATTCTCCAGGCAAAAATACTGAAGTAGGTTGCTATTCCCTTCTCCAGGGGATCTTTCCAACCCAGAGACTGAACCCAGGTCTCCCGCATTGCAGGCAGGTTCTTTACTATCTGAGCCACCAGGGAAGTCATGGTTTTAGAAAGGAATGCATTTCATTAAAGCTTTCCTATATGAAGCCTGTAACTGATGATACCTGTATGCACACACAGAACGAATAGTCCAGATACATAACTAAGAACTCAGAACTAAACTTTTTCATGCAAAGGCTGGTCCAGGCCTTGGCATTGTTTGTTGCATTTAGGAATGGTCAACCCACCTCATGGTTGAGTCCGTTTCTAATGATCACATATCATTGTTCTGTCACTGGGGGCATTACCAGCTGTCATGTGAATAATGTCTGTGGGCAAGAGAGTTATTCTTGAAAGGTAATATTGGCTTTAAGAAAGAGAAATTGCCAAGGAACTTAATTTAGATTGAGTGGGGCATTCTAAAACATTCATTGTTCCTTGCAAGCCCCAAGTTACTGGCTCTTTGGCACATCCAGTTCTATATTGTCTTTCCCCTTATGAAAAAGTCATACATCCCCTTATGGAAAAATCATTGTCTTTCCTACAGTCTGCTCTTAATCTTGCTCCTAATTTCCAAGTCTAGAGTCATTCATTTACCCTAGAACATGATTAATACCAATATTGAAGACTAAGAATGACAAACACAAGCATCTCCTCTTGTGTTAGGAGAAGATGAGAAATGGCGTGTGTCTTCCAGCAGGACCACAGTAGTATTAGAGTACTGGTAGGTGTTGGAGTCCCAGTCGGGCACGGTGTCTACCTGTGTCTTAGGCTTTCCTTGTTCAACATCTGAGGATATTGAGAATATTGCCGTAACTTTTTCCAGTGACTTAAGTCTTATCTTCACCCTCAGAAAAACGAGTTGTGTGTTGGCTCCAGTTACAATTCCTCTATTCCCAACCATATTTTGCTGGGCATAAGTTTCAAATTATGTGCAGTTAGTATGTGTGTGTGTGTGTATGTGTGTGTGTGTGTGTGTGTGTGTAGGCTCAGTCGCTCCGTCATGCCCAACTCTTTGCTATACTTTATATTTTAATTTTTATTCAATCTATACATACATTCACACACACATACAGAGCTTTATTCTTATGATTTTCATTGGCCTTTTTATTTACTTTTGTTTGATTTCAGTCATTTTCCTCAGTGTTTACATGACAAAAGCCTGGTTCACTCTGTTTGTTGGTTCACAAATTCTAAGATAAAGCAATTGTGGCCAAATGCAGGGATTTAACTGTTTTATCATTGATCACCTCTTTATCTCACAATTCTGCTTTGACTGTGTTGTCAGACTTTATGGATTGACTCTCTCCATGCGGCAGATCCCAGTTCTTTCAAGCTTATATATTCCTTGTAGTGAAGGCAAGACTATATCTCTTTCCTGATGACTGCTGACTGCTGGTAAATTATTAATTAACTATAGAATCTTTTGCTCTCTTGAGAGGCTAAAACATTTTTAAAATCATCTAGTCCTGGTTCCTTTTTGCTTAGCAAGTCTTCCTTCAAATTATCTTTCTTGTCACATTTTACTATAAGCAGCAAGAGAAACCGTCAGTACTTTCAACACTTTGCTTAGATATCTCTTTATTGAAATAACCAAGCTCATTACGTATATATTTTTTCCACATAACTACAAGTGAATTTTATTAAGCTTTTTGTTGTAACATAACATGAGTTCCACTATCACAAATTTCTAATAACATGTTCCTCACTTTCTTTGAGAGCTTCCCAGGTGGCTCAGTGGTAAAGAATCCACCTGCAATGCAGGAGACATGGGTTGCCTCCCTAGGTTGGAAAGATCCCCTGGAGAAGGAAATGGCAACCCACTCAAGTATTCTTGCCTGGGACATCCCATGGACAGAAAAGCCTTGCAGGCTCCAGTCCATGGGGTTCCAAGAGAGTCGGACACAACTTACTGACTAAACAGCAGCACTTTCCTTGACGCCCTCACTGAAAATGCCCTCAAAGTTCAGAGTTCTAAATGTTCAAGGAAGTTTAGGTTTGTGTTTTTTTTAACCATAGTCCTCAAAGCCCTTTCAGTCTTGGGACTTCCCTGACAGTGCACTGGTCAAGACTCTGCCCTTCCGATACACGGGGCATGGGTTTAATCTCTGGTCAGGGAACTAAGATCCCACATACTGTTGATTGCAGCCAAAAAAGTAATCCTTTCGGTCTTCGCTCTGACTGAATCAAAGCCACTGCCACACGTTTAGACATTGTTAAAGCGGTAACCACTTTTGTGGGTTGAATCGTATCTCCCCAAAAGGCACTGTCACTCTACCCTCCCCCCAGCACTTGTGAACATGACCTTATTTGGGAAAAAAGTCTTTGCAAATGATCAAGTTAAGATCTTGAACGCCTAACTTTCTGAACTGTGAGATGATAAACTTCTTTTGTTTAAGCCACTCAGTTTGTTGTATCTTGTTTCTACAGACCCAGCTAGTACACAGGCTCCAGATATTAAAACTGGATTAGTGATCTACTACTGTGTAACATTACTATCTCAAATTCAGCTGCTTAATTCAACACACATCCATTGCCTCACAGTTTCTGTGAAGTAGGTGTCTAGACATAGCTTAGCAGATCCTCTGCAAGTCTCTCATCAAGGTATAAGCAAGGCTGAGTTCTCATCAGAAGCTCACAGGAGAGGAATCTGATTCATAGTTCCTGTGATTATGGGCAGAATTCAGTTCCTTTCATATTGTAAGTATAAGAGTCTCAGTTTCATCATAGGTGTTGGCCAGAGACTGCCATAGGTTCCATACTGTATTACTCTCTCCCAGTGGCTGCTCAGAACACGACAATAGGTTTCTTCCAACAAGGGGAGTCAGCTAACCAGATGGATATTACAGTCTTATTTTGAATGATAGTGTGCATTGTTAATAATGTTCATCTAGTCACCTTTGTCATATTCCATTGATTAAAACTGAGTCATAGGCCTTACCCACATACAAGGTGAGATTACACAGGGCATGAAATATAAAACACAATGGAAAAGGGTGGATTTTTATTATCAAAGGGTTTAAGTCTGGTTAAATAAGTCCTGGAGGTCTTTTGCACAGCATGGTTCTTATAGTTAATACTGCTGTATACTTACATTTTTTTTCTATGTGGATAGATCTTATATTGAGTACAACTTTTCACACAAATAGTAATAATAATGTGTGCTTGCTTGCTTAGTCATTTCAGTTGTGGCAGGCTCTTTGAGGCCCCATAGACTATAGCCCATCAGGCTCCTATGCTCGTGGAATTTTCCAGGCAAAATTACTGGAGTGGGTTGCCATTTCCTACTCCAGGGTATCTTCCCAACCCAGGGATCAAACCCACATCTCCTGTGTCTCCTGAATTGCAAGTGGATTCTTTACCACTGAGTCCCTGGGGAAGCCCAATGACAATAATAATAATGCTAATAAGAATAATTAAAGAGGGCAGAAGGAAATTTTTGGAGTTTATGGCATAGACATTTTCAAATACCTTTGAATATATGTATATTTATCTCCAAACCCATCAAATTGTGTACATTAAATAGGTATAGCTTTTTGTATGCAAATTATACCTTTTAAAAAAAGGTTTGTAACATATTTTTAAATAGAATTTTTAAAATAGTTGTCCTCAAATAACATACTGCAAAACAGTTTTCCTGAAAGAACATATGTGTGTATGTATTTGTATGTGTGTGTATGTAGAGAAATATATCATGTATTCTTTTATTATTTCTCAAAACTACAATAAAAATGCATGGTGACAAAAGCATTCAACTTGAGATGGTCTGTCCTTAAGAGAAATAGCCCCGTACTGAGTTATTATTTCATCAACCATACTACCATTTACTTAGGCAATGAGGAACAGCGAACATTGCCAGTTTGTTGACTTGTCCAAGCAGTAAATGCTACAGTCAGTATTTTATATACTGGTGCTCTTAAACATGTCAAAACGAATTTTGTCCAAAGCCTGTGCGTAAGACCAGGATAAACGAAATACATATACCTGTCAGGAGGACTGTCTTCAATCACTTTCTCTCCTCCTTCTAAAAGTATTATTCCACTAAAATATCACATGATCTTGGTTGTAATTTTCTGACTCTTTATATATAATGTCCTGTATTATAAGCACGTCTTTGCCTTTTTCTTAATGTAAATCCTGTGTAGGTATAAGGATGATGAGAAAAGACACGCCAGGTAGCTTTCTGAAGGTACATTTTTTCCAGCAGGCCTGATAGCCACCCTAAGGGATACATCTATTATTCCATTTCCTTATCTTGAGTGAATGAATTGCAAGGAATTCAATGGCTGTCCTCACTCCCAACATTCTAACCAGAACAGAGATTTTAATGAGATGCATAAATTAGCTGATTTGAAAGACTTCCTTAGATGCCATTATTTTATGTTTCTATCCAATCTATCTAGCTGCTTCTTTGATTAATCCTCATAAATGTAATATCTCTTACATTGATTGAGAACAGCATATGTGTGAGGTCATACCATTTTTTCTTAGACATCGGGCTGCTGGCTATTATGGATATAACTTCAAATATTTCAGAGTATGCTTGGGAGCACCACTGTGAGCTGAAATTAACTTTTAAAGACTGTGTAAGGAAATAAAACACTTTGAGAGCATGAAAATTTTAGTCTGGGTCATGTTCCTTTCTGCCTGAACTAATGTTTATATAATATAAATACTTTAATATAAAAACTTTAACTTAATTTCCTTAGCACATTGCTAACCTTTCCACAACAACATTTTTCAGCCCAATTATAAACTGAAGAGTCAGGGACCAAGACAGCACATTTAACTCAAGTGCCTAGAAAAGCACTTCGAGCCGAAACATGATGGCTGCACTAAGTCATGGGCTGTAGTGAGGACGAGATGGGCAGAAGGGCAAACACTTCCAGAAATGGCCAATAGGATGAGCCTACAGGTCAACAGGACTAGAGACCAAAACAATTCATTAATCATACGGGCTGAACCAGAGGCCAAACAGTAACCTTTCCTGGCTGTGAGTTAGGATTCACATACAGATCTGTCCAGTTCCAACATTCTGGTACCCTTTGTATATCACCGCCCTGCCTTACAAAGATAGTGGATGACAAGCGCAAGCATACCTTCAAACAGTCTTCCTTTTAAAAAAAAATCTTCTTGTTCCAAATGATATTGAAATAAAAACACTAACTCTGAACTCTGGGAAGGAAATGCTTAAAAGCATGTTTCAACAGTAAGAAATGCATTGTACGTTAATTTAAATGACTAATAGAAGTCTCTGAAGTTTGGTAAATAGGTAGAGCCTTTTGGAAAAGACTCTGATGCTGGAAAACATGGAGGACAGGAGGAGAAGGGGACAACAGATGATGAGATGATTGGTTGGCATCACTGAATCAATGGACATAAGTTTGAGTAAACTCTGGGAGATTGTGAAGGATGGGGAAGCCTGGCGTGCTGCAGTTCATGGTGGTCACAAAGAGTGGAATATTACTTAGTGACTGAACAACAACAGAGCCTTTTCAAACTTCTAAGCAATAGAAACTAAATTTCACAGTGGGTAATAGTTAGCCCTGTCTTTTTTTTCTTTTTGGCTGCACTGGGTCTTCGTTGCTGCATGAGGCTTTCTGTAGTTGCTATGCACAGGCGTTTCACTGTGGTGGCTTCTCTCGTTGCAGAGCTCGGGCTCTAGGGCATG